>NC_136486.1:175782176-175910390 GCF_053919585.1 Euprymna scolopes | reverse complement strand
TACGCCCAAAAAACTATTAAATGACAGACAATCACATTTTAGTATTAAACATTTACAAAATTTATTATTTTCTGTTGTAAGATGATTTTTTTTATTCTTAACCCCAAAAAACTGTTAAATGACAGGCAATCACATTTTAGTATAAACATTTACAAAATTTACTATTTTCTGTTGTAAATGATTTTTTTTATTACTTAACCCCAAAAAACTGTTAAATGACAGACAATCACATTTTAGTATTAAACATTTACAAAATTTACTATTTTTTGTTGTAAATGATTTTTTTTTATTACTTACCCCAAAAAACTATTAAATGACAGACAATCACATTTTAGTATAAAACATTTACAAAATTTACTATTTTCTGTTGTAAATGATTTTTTTTATTACTTACCCCAAAAAACTATTAAATGACAGACAATCACATTTTAGTATAAAACATTTACAAAATTTACTATTTTTTGTTGTAAATGATTTTTTTTTATTACTTACGCCCAAAAAACTATTAAATGACAGACAATCACATTTTAGTATAAAACATTTACAAAATTTACTATTTTCTGTTGTAAATGATTTTTTTTTATTACTTAACCCCAAAAAACTATTAAAATGACAGACAATCACATTTTAGTATAAAACATTTACAAATTTACTATTTTCTGTTGTAAATGATTTTTTTTATTACTTACCCCAAAAAACTATTAAATGACAGACAATCACATTTTAGTATTAAACATTTACAAAATTTACTATTTTTTGTTGTAAATGATTTTTTTATTACTTACGCCCAAAAAACTATTAAATGACAGACAATCACATTTTAGTATTAAACATTTACAAAATTTATTATTTTCTGTTGTAAATGATTTTTTTTATTACTTAACCCCAAAAAACTGTTAAATGACAGACAATCACATTTAGTATAAAACATTTACAAAATTTACTATTTTCTGTTGTAAATGATTTTTTTTATTACTTAACCCCAAAAAACTGTTAAATGACAGACAATCACATTTTAGTATTAAACATTTACAAAATTTACTATTTTTTGTTGTAAATGATTTTTTTTATTACTTACGCCCAAAAAACTATTAAATGACAGACAATCACATTTTAGTATAAACATTTACAAAATTTATTATTTTCTGTTGTAAATGATTTTTTTTTATTACTTAACCCCAAAAAACTGTTAAATGACAGGCAATCACATTTTAGTATAAAACATTTACAAAATTTACTATTTTCTGTTGTAAATGATTTTTTTTATTACTTAACCCCAAAAAACTGTTAAATGACAGACAATCACATTTTAGTATTAAACATTTACAAAATTTACTATTTTTTGTTGTAAATGATTTTTTTTATTACTTAACCCCAAAAAACTGTTAAATGACAGACAATCACATTTTAGTATAAAACATTTACAAAATTTACTATTTTCTGTTGTAAATGATTTTTTTTTATTACTTAACCCCAAAAAACTGTTAAATGACAGGCAATCACATTTTAGTATTAAACATTTACAAAATTTACTATTTTCTGTTGTAAATGATTTTTTTTTATTACTTAACCCCAAAAAAACTGTTAAATGACAGACAATCACATTTTAGTATAAAACATTTACAAAATTTACTATTTTTTGTTGTAAATGATTTTTTTTTATTACTTAACCCCAAAAAACTGTTAAATTACAGACAACCACATTTTAGTATAAAACATTTACAAAATTTACTATTTTTCTGTTGTAAATGATTTTTTTTTATTACTTAACCCCAAAAAACTGTTAAATGACAGACAATCACATTTTAGTATTAAACATTTACAAAATTTACTATTTTTTGTTGTAAATGATTTTTTTTATTACTTACGCCCAAAAAACTATTAAATGACAGACAATCACATTTTAGTATAAAACATTTACAAAATTTACTATTTTCTGTTGTAAATGATTTTTTTTATTACTTACCCCAAAAAACTATTAAATGACAGACAATCACATTTTAGTATAAAACATTTACAAAATTTACTATTTTTTGTTGTAAATGATTTTTTTTATTACTTACCCCAAAAAACTGGTAAATGACAGACAATCACATTTTAGTATTAAACATTTACAAAATTTACTATTTTTTGTTGTAAATGATTATTTTTTATTACTTACCCCAAAAAACTATTAAATGACAGACAATCACGTTTTAGTATAAAAGATTTACAAAATTTACTATTTTTTGTTGTAAATGATTTTTTTTATTACTTACGCCCAAAAAACTATTAAATGACAGACAATCACATTTTAGTATTAAACATTTACAAAATTTACTATTTTTTGTTGTAAATGATTTTTTTTTATTACTTAACCCCAAAAAACTATTAAATGACAGACAATCACATTTTAGTATAAAAGATTTACAAAATTTACTATTTTTTGTTGTAAATGATTTTTTTTATTACTTACGCCCAAAAAACTATTAAATGACAGACAATCACATTTTAGTATTAAACATTTACAAAATTTACTATTTTTTGTTGTAAATGATTTTTTTTTATTACTTAACCCCAAAAACTGTTAAATGACAGACAATCACATTTTAGTATTAAACATTTACAAAATTTACTATTTTTTGTTGTAAATGATTTTTTTTATTACTTACGCCCAAAAAACTATTAAATGACAGACAATCACATTTTAGTATTAAACATTTACAAAATTTATTATTTTCTGTTGTAAATGATTTTTTTTATTACTTACGCCCAAAAAACTGTTAAATGACAGACAATCACATTTTAGTATTAAACATTTACAAAATTTATTATTTTCTGTTGTAAATGATTTTTTTTTATTACTTAACCCCAAAAAACTGTTAAATGACAGACAATCACATTTTAGTATAAAACATTTACAAAATTTACTATTTTCTGTTGTAAATGATTTTTTTTATTACTTACGCCCAAAAAACTATTAAATGACAGACAATCACATTTTAGTATTAAACATTTACAAAATTTACTATTTTTTGTTGTAAATTATTTTTTTTGTATTACTTACGCCCAAAAAACTATTAAATGACAGACAATCACATTTTAGTATTAAACATTTACAAAATTTATTATTTTCTGTTGTAAATGATTTTTTTTTATTACTTAACCCCAAAAAACTGTTAAATGACAGGCAATCACATTTTAGTATAAAACATTTACAAAATTTACTATTTTCTGTTGTAAATGATTTTTTTTTTATTACTTAACCCCAAAAAACTGTTAAATGACAGACAATCACATTTTAGTATTAAACATTTACAAAATTTACTATTTTTTGTTGTAAATGATTTTTTTTATTACTTACGCCCAAAAAACTATTAAATGACAGACAATCACATTTTAGTATAAAACATTTACAAAATTTACTATTTTCTGTTGTAAATGATTTTTTTTTATTACTTAACCCCAAAAAACTGTTAAATGACAGGCAATCACATTTTAGTATTAAACATTTACAAAATTTACTATTTTCTGTTGTAAATGATTTTTTTTTATTACTTAACCCCAAAAAACTGTTAAATGACAGACAATCACATTTTAGTATAAAACATTTACAAAATTTACTATTTTTTGTTGTAAATGATTTTTTTTATTACTTAACCCCAAAAAACTGTTAAATGACAGACAATCACATTTTAGTATTAAACATTTACAAAATTTATTATTTTCTGTTGTAAATGATTTTTTTTATTACTTAACCCCAAAAAACTGTTAAATGACAGACAATCACATTTTAGTATAAAACATTTACAAAATTTACTATTTTCTGTTGTAAATGATTTTTTTTTATTACTTAACCCCAAAAAAACTGTTAAATGACAGACAATCACATTTTAGTATAAAACATTTACAAAATTTACTATTTTTTGTTGTAAATGATTTTTTTTTATTACTTAACCCCAAAAAACTGTTAAATTACAGACAACCACATTTTAGTATAAAACATTTACAAAATTTACTATTTTCTGTTGTAAATGATTTTTTTTTATTACTTAACCCCAAAAAACTGTTAAATGACAGGCAATCACATTTTAGTATAAAACATTTACAAAATTTACTATTTTTTGTTGTAAATGATTATTTTTTATTACTTAACCCCAAAAAACTGTTAAATGACAGACAATCACATTTTAGTATTAAACATTTACAAAATTTACTATTTTTTGTTGTAAATGATTTTTTTTATTACTTACGCCCAAAAAACTATTAAATGACAGACAATCAGATTTTAGTATAAAACATTTACAAAATTTACTATTTTTTGTTGTAAATGATTTGTTTTATTACTTACGCCCAAAAAACTATTAAATGACAGACAACCACATTTTAGTATAAAACATTTACAAAATTTACTATTTTCTGTTGTAAATGATTTTTTTTTATTACTTAACCCCAAAAAACTGTTAAATGACAGACAATCACATTTTAGTATAAAACATTTACAAAATTTACTATTTTTTGTTGTAAATGATTTTTTTTATTACTTACGCCCAAAAAACTATTAAATGACAGACAATCACATTTTAGTATAAAACATTTACAAAATTTATTATTTTCTGTTGTAAATGATTTTTTTTTATTACTTAACCCCAAAAAACTGTTAAATGACAGACAATCACATTTTAGTATAAAACATTTACAAAATTTACTATTTTCTGTTGTAAATGATTTTTTTTATTACTTAACCCCAAAAAACTGTTAAATGACAGGCAATCACATTTTAGTATAAAACATTTACAAAATTTACTATTTTCTGTTGTAAATGATTTTTTAAAATTACTTACGCCCAAAAACTGTTAAATGACAGACAACCACGTTTTAGTATAAAACATTTACAAAATTTACTATTTTCTGTTGTAAATGATTTTTTTAATTACTTACTCCAAAAAACTGTTAAATGACAGACAACCACGTTTTAGTATTAAACATTTACAAAATTTACTATTTTCTGTTGTAAATGATTTTTTTTTATTACTTAACCCCAAAAAACTGTTAAATGACAGACAATCACATTTTAGTATAAAACATTTACAAAATTTACTATTTTCTGTTGTAAATGATTTTTTTTTATTACTTAACCCCAAAAAACTATTAAATGACAGACAATCACATTTTAGTATAAAACATTTACAAAATTTACTATTTTCTGTTGTAAATGATTTTTTTTATTACTTACCCCAAAAAACTATTAAATGACAGACAATCACATTTTAGTATAAAACATTTACAAAATTTACTATTTTCTGTTGTAAATGATTTTTTTTTATTACTTAACCCCAAAAAACTGTTAAATGACAGACAACCACATTTTAGTATTAAACATTTACAAAATTTACTATTTTCTGTTGTAAATGATTTTTTTTATTACTTACTCCAAAAAACTATTAAATGACAGACAACCACATCTTAGTATAAAACATTTACAAAATTTACTATTTTCTGTTGTAAATGATTTTTTTAAATTACTTAACCCCAAAAACTATTAAATGACAGACAATAATATTTTAGTATAAAACATTTACAAAATTTACTATTTTCTGTTGTAAATGATTTTTTAATTAAGCCACTTAATGTAAAGGGAAAAAATAGTATTTCAAGGTAAAAAATTGCAAACGATAAGTATTAAATGGAATAGATTTTGACCCAGAAAACAGCAATTTTCCCTTCTTTGTCAGAAACATCACTCTTGGAATGTGAGGATTAAAAGACGTAATAAGAGAAGTGAGAGTTATGCTGGTTGCTGAAAGTAAATCCAAGATCTACTTTCTAATCTCCTTAATGTTATATATTGAAAATTAGGTGTTCCATCTTATATAATGTAATTGTTATTTTCCATCTACATGTTCTTAGACGTATTTAAGATGAAAGGTTGCCTGGTGAGGTCAAGAAGATATGACAGCAAAAAAACAGGAAGTGATTGAAATGTTTTTTTTTTTTTTAACTGGGGGTCACCACTTATCAAGGCCCGAAGGCCACTCAGGGATAAGGGTTATTGCGTGTACAGTAATCAATGAGATAGTATCGTAGTAATCATTAGTGTTGGGGGTTTTGATAGAGTTTCTTACGTAAGGGGGCGGTTTGTCAGGAGTTTGTTTATGTTGGACTTGAAGACGTCCAAGTTGTAGTCAGGTGGGAAACAGGCAAGCGGCAGAGAGTTCCACTGGCGTGCAGTTCTAGGAAAGAAGCTTTGCTCATGGAATCTACGTTTGGATTTAGGCACAGATAAAGAGTGGGGAAAATTATTGACAGTAGTTTCAGCCAGATGGGTGTTTCTCATGAAAGATTGGCGAGGGAGGATGAGGGATTGGAGCTCAGACGAGCACCTGCCATGAAAATAGCGATAAAACAAAGACAAGCTTGCAACGTCTCTTCTGTGGGAGAGAGGTTGCAGGGAAGAGAAAAGGGCATCCCCCACTAAACCACGAAGTCTATTTTGTACTCTGTCAAGGCAGGATAGGCTGTTTTTAGCAGCTCCTGCCCAGATGTGGCAGCAGTACTTCATCCTTGGACGTACTTGGCTTTTATACAGATACAGAATTGCATCAATAGTGAGATATCTTCTGGAGCGGTAGAAGGATCCCACCATTTTTCCAGCGTCCCTGGCAACAGAATCACATAAGGAATTATGTCAGCAAAGAAGTTTAAAACAAGAAAAAAAAGAAGGGGTCTTGTCAATTAAAAATGAAAATGGAAGACCGAATTACACAATGTTTCGTGGGCTTTTTCAAGAGCAAAAAAGAAAAGGAAAATAGCTAAAAATGATACATAACGATAAACCATTTTATTCTGTTACTGGCATTTCAGCCCGGCGTTGCCCGGGTGTTTGGAGGTGTATTTTGAGCAAAAAAAAAGAAAAAAAAGCGGTCAATCTTTTTAACTTTTACCCCTATTATGACCCCTTAACATTTATTGTTTTGGACTCAAATTAAGTTATTAAGTTAGATCCATGTCCAAGGAACCTATATCTAAAATTTCAAGTGTTTAGACCCAAAATTGTCGGAGGAGATTGGAAGAGTTCTCAAAGGTCAAATCGTTGAACTTTGACCCCTTAACAGCCAAATTTCTGTCCAAAAACCGATCACAAAGATTTTCCCAAATCTCAGTACCCTGTATATCAAATTTCGAGTCTGTAGACTTTAAATTGACAGAGTTATTGTGTAGGGAAATGTACACACACACACACACACACACACACACACACACACACAGACATGTTCACTTGTATAGATATATAGATTATCAAAAGATTTTATAAGTCATCTGGGAAGTGAGCTGAAATAAACATTTTAAAAATGGTTAAAAACAAACAGTTTGTCTCAATGAAGAGAACCTGAATAATCTGTCAATCTTAAGTCAATTTTAAAATCATTCATTCTTTTCGCCTTTTCCATCTTTTTGCCTTTTCCATCTTTTTGCCTTTTCTATCACTTTGCCTTTTCCATCTGTTTGCCTTTTTCATCTGTTTGCCTTTTCCATTTTTTCACCTTTTCCATCTTTTCACCTTTTCCATCTTTTCGCCTTTTCCATCTGTTTGCCTTTTCAATCTTTTTGCCTTTTCTATTTTTTGCCTTTTCTATCTTTTTGCCTTTTCCATCTTTTTGCCTTTTCCATCTTTTTGCCTTTTCCATCTTTTTGCCTTTTTCATCTTTTTGCCTTTTCCATCTTTTTGCTTTTTCATCTTTTTGCCTTTTCCATCTTTTTGCCTTTTCAATCTTTTTGCTTTTTCCATCTGTTTGCCTTTTCCATCTTTTTGCTTTTTCCATCTTTTTGCTTTTTCCATCTTTTTGCCTTTTCCATCTTTTTGCTTTTTCATCTTTTTGCCTTTTCCATCTGTTTGCCTTTTCCATCTTTTTGCTTTTTCCATCTTTTTGCTTTTTCCATCTTTTTGCCTTTTCCATCTTTTTGCCTTTTCCATCTTTTTGCCTTTTCCATCTTTTTGCCTTTTCCATCTGTTTGCCTTTTCCATCTGTTTGCCTTTTCCATCTTTTTGCCTTTTCCATCTTTTTGCTTTTTCCATCTTTTTGCTTTTTCCATCTTTTTGCTTTTTCCATCTTTTTGCCTTTTCCATCTTTTTGCTTTTTCCATCTTTTTGCTTTTTCCATCTTTTTGCCTTTTCTATCTTTTTGCCTTTTCCATCTTTTTGCTTTTTCCATCTTTTTGCTTTTTCCATCTTTTTGCTTTTTCCATCTGTTTGCCTTTTCCATCTTTTTTCCGTTTCCATCTTTTTGCCTTTTCCATCTCTTTGCCTTTTCCATCTTTTTGCCTTTTCCATCTTTTTGCCTTTTTCATCTTTTTGCCTTTTCCATCAGTTTGCCTTTTCCATCAGTTTGCCTTTTCCATCTGTTTGCCTTTTCCATCTTTTTGCCTTTTCCATCTTTTTGCTTTTTCCATCTTTTTGCCTTTTCCATCTTTTTGCTTTTCCATCTTTTTGCTTTTTCCATCTTTTTGCTTTTTCCATCTTTTTGCTTTTTCCATCTTTTTGCTTTTTCCATCTTTTTGCCTTTTCCATCTTTTTGCCTTTTCCATCTGTTTGCCTTTTCCATCTTTTTGCTGTTTCCATCTTTTTGCCTTTTCCATCTTTTTGCCTTTTCCATCATTTTGCCTTTTCCATCTTTTTGCTTTTTCCATCTTTTTGCCTTTTCCATCTTTTTGCCTTTTCCATCTTTTTGCTTTTTCCATCTGTTTGCTTTTTCCATCTTTTTGCCTTTTCCATCTTTTTGCCTTTTCCATCTGTTTGCCTTTTCCATCTTTTTGCCTTTTCCATCTTTTTGCCTTTTCCATCTTTTTGCCTTTTCCATCATTTTGCCTTTTCCATCTGTTTGCCTTTTCCATCATTTTGCCTTTTCCATCTTTTTGCCTTTTCCATCTGTTTGCCTTTTCCATCTTTTTGCCTTTTCCATCTTTTTGCCTTTTCCATCTGGTGTCTTTTTCCGTCTGTTTGCCTTTTCCATCTGTTTGCCTTTTCCATCTGTTTGCCTTTTCCATCGGTTTGCCTTTTCCATCTTTTTGCCTTTTCCATCTTTTTGCCTTTTCCATCTGTTTGCCTTTTCCATCTGTTTGCCTTTTCCATCTTTTTGCCTTTTCCATCTTTTTGCTTTTTCCATCTTTTTGCTTTTTCCATCTGTTTGCTTTTTCCATCTTTTTGCCTTTTCCATCTGTTTGCCTTTTCCATCTGTTTGCCTTTTCCATCTTTTTGCCTTTTCCATCTTTTTGCCTTTTCCATCTTTTTGCCTTTTCCATCTTTTTGCCTTTTCCATCTGTTTGCTTTTTCCATCTTTTTGCTTTTTCCATCTTTTTGCTTTTTCCATCTTTTTGCTTTTTCCATCTTTTTGCTTTTTCCATCTGTTTGCCTTTTCCATCTTTTTGCCTTTTCCATCTTTTAGCCTTTTCCATCTTTTTGCCTTTTCCATCATTTTGCCTTTTCCATCTTTTTGCCTTTTCCATCATTTTGCCTTTTCCATCTTTTTGCCTTTTCCATCTTTTTGCCTTTTCCATCTTTTTGCCTTTTCCATCTGTTTGCTTTTTCCATCTGTTTGCCTTTTCCATCTGTTTGCCTTTTCCATCTGTTTGCCTTTTCCATCGGTTTGCCTTTTCCATCTTTTTGCCTTTTCCATCTTTTTGCCTTTTCCATCTTTTTGCTTTTTCCATCTTTTTGCCTTTTCCATCTTTTTGCCTTTTCCATCTTTTTGCCTTTTCCATCTGTTTGCCTTTTCCATCTGTTTGCCTTTTCCATCTGTTTGCCTTTTCCATCTTTTTGCCTTTTCCATCTTTTTGCCTTTTCCATCTGTTTGCCTTTTCCATCTTTTTGCCTTTTCCATCTGTTTGCCTTTTCCATCCTTTTGCCTTTTCCATCTTTTTGCCTTTTCCATCTTTTTGCCTTTTCCATCTTTTTGCCTTTTCCATCTTTTTGCTTTTTCCATCTTTTTGCCTTTTCCATCTTTTTGCTTTTTCCATCTGTTTGCCTTTTCCATCTGTTTGCCTTTTCCATCTTTTTGCCTTTTCCATCTTTTTGCCTTTTCCATCTTTTTGCCTTTTCCATCTTTTTGCTTTTTCCATCTTTTTGCTTTTTCCATCTTTTTGCTTTTTCCATCTTTTTGCTTTTTCCATCTTTTTGCCTTTTCCATCTGTTTGCCTTTTCCATCTGTTTGCCTTTTCCATCTTTTTGCCTTTTCCATCTTTTTGCCTTTTCCATCTGTTTGCCTTTTCCATCTGTTTGCCTTTTCCATCTTTTTGCCTTTTCCATCTTTTTGCCTTTTCCATCCTTTTGCCTTTTCCATCTTTTTGCCTTTTCCATCTTTTTGCCTTTTCCATCTTTTTGCCTTTTCCATCTGTTTGCCTTTTCCATCTGTTTGCCTTTTCCATCTTTTTGCCTTTTCCATCCTTTTGCCTTTTCCATCTTTTTGCCTTTTCCATCTTTTTGCCTTTTCCATCTTTTTGCCTTTTCCATCTTTTTGCCTTTTCCATCTTTTTGCCTTTTCCATCTTTTTGCTTTTTCCATCTGTTTGCCTTTTCCATCTGTTTGCCTTTTCCATCTTTTTGCCTTTTCCATCTTTTTGCCTTTTCCATCTTTTTGCCTTTTCCATCTTTTTGCTTTTTCCATCTTTTTGCTTTTTCCATCTTTTTGCTTTTTCCATCTTTTTGCTTTTTCCATCTTTTTGCCTTTTCCATCTGTTTGCCTTTTCCATCTGTTTGCCTTTTCCATCTTTTTGCCTTTTCCATCTTTTTGCCTTTTCCATCTGTTTGCCTTTTCCATCTGTTTGCCTTTTCCATCTTTTTGCTTTTTCCATCTTTTTGCTTTTTCCATCTTTTTGCCTTTTCCATCTTTTTGCTTTTTCCATCTTTTTGCTTTTTCCATCTGTTTGCCTTTTCCATCTTTTTTCCGTTTCCATCTTTTTGCCTTTTCCATCTTTTTTCCGTTTCCATCTTTTTGCCTTTTCCATCTCTTTGCCTTTTCCATCTTTTTGCCTTTTCCATCTTTTTGCCTTTTTCATCTTTTTGCCTTTTCCATCAGTTTGCCTTTTCCATCAGTTTGCCTTTTCCATCTGTTTGCCTTTTCCATCTTTTTGCCTTTTCCATCTTTTTGCCTTTTCCATCTTTTTGCTTTTTCCATCTTTTTGCCTTTTCCATCTTTTTGCTTTTCCATCTTTTTGCTTTTTCCATCTTTTTGCTTTTTCCATCTTTTTGCTTTTTCCATCTTTTTGCTTTTTTCATCTTTTTGCTTTTTCCATCTTTTTGCCTTTTCCATCTTTTTGCCTTTTCCATCTGTTTGCCTTTTCCATCTTTTTGCCTTTTCCATCTTTTTGCCTTTTCCATCTTTTTGCTTTTTCCATCTTTTTGCCTTTTCCATCTTTTTGCTTTTCCATCTTTTTGCTTTTTCCATCTTTTTGCTTTTTCCATCTTTTTGCTTTTTCCATCTTTTTGCCTTTTCCATCTTTTTGCCTTTTCCATCTTTTTGCCTTTTCCATCTTTTTGCCTTTTCCATCTTTTTGCCTTTTCCATCTTTTTGCTTTTTCCATCTTTTTGCTTTTTCCATCTTTTTGCCTTTTCCATCTTTTTGCCTTTTCCATCTTTTTGCCTTTTCCATCTGTTTGCCTTTTCCATCTGTTTGCCTTTTCCATCTTTTTGCCTTCTCCATCTGTTTGCCTTTTCCATCTTTTTGCCTTTTCCATCTTTTTGCCTTTTCCATCTTTTTGCCTTTTCCATCTTTTTGCCTTTTCCATCTTTTTGCTTTTTCCATCTTTTTGCCTTTTCCATCTTTTTGCCTTTTCCATCTTTTTGCCTTTTCCATCTTTTTGCTTTTTCCATCTGTTTGCCTTTTCCATCTTTTTGCCTTTTCCATCTTTTCGCCTTTTCCATCTTTTTGCCTTTTCCATCTTTTTGCCTTTTCCATCTTTTTGCCTATTCCATCTTTTTGCTTTTTCCATCTTTTTGCCTTTTCCATCTTTTTGCTTTTTCCATCTGTTTGCTTTTTCCATCTGTTTGCCTTTTCCATCTTTTTGCCTTTTCCATCTTTTTGCCTTTTCCATCTTTTTGCCTTTTCCATCATTTTGCCTTTTCCATCTTTTTGCCTTTTCCATCATTTTGCCTTTTCCATCTTTTTGCCTTTTCCATCTTTTTGCCTTTTCCATCTTTTTGCCTTTTCCATCTTTTTGCCTTTTCCATCTGGTGTCTTTTTCCGTCTGTTTGCCTTTTCCATCTGTTTGCCTTTTCCATCTGTTTGCCTTTTCCATCGGTTTGCCTTTTCCATCTTTTTGCCTTTTCCATCTTTTTGCCTTTTCCATCTGTTTGCCTTTTCCATCTGTTTGCCTTTTCCATCTTTTTGCTTTTCCATCTTTTTGCTTTTTCCATCTTTTTGCTTTTTCCATCTTTTTGCTTTTTCCATCTTTTTGCCTTTTCCATCTTTTTGCCTTTTCCATCTGTTTGCCTTTTCCATCTTTTTGCTGTTTCCATCTTTTTGCCTTTTCCATCTTTTTGCCTTTTCCATCTTTTTGCTGTTTCCATCATTTTGCCTTTTCCATCTTTTTGCCTTTTCCATCTTTTTGCCTTTTCCATCTTTTTGCCTTTTCCATCTGTTTGCCTTTTCCATCTGTTTGCCTTTTCCATCTTTTTGCCTTTTCCATCTTTTTGCCTTTTCCATCTGTTTGCCTTTTCCATCTGTTTGCCTTTTCCATCTGTTTGCCTTTTCCATCTGTTTGCCTTTTCCATCTTTTTGCCTTTTCCATCTTTTTGCTTTTTCCATCTTTTTGCCTTTTCCATCTTTTTGCCTTTTCCATCTTTTTGCTTTTTCCATCTTTTTGCCTTTTCCATCTTTTTGCCTTTTCCATCTTTTTGCCTTTTCCATCTTTTTGCCTTTTCCATCTTTTTGCTTTTTCCATCTTTTTTCCGTTTCCATCTGTTTGCCTTTTCCATCTGTTTGCCTTTTCCATCTTTTTGCCTTTTCCATCTTTTTGCCTTTTCCATCTTTTTGCCTTTTCCATCTTTTTGCTTTTTCCATCTTTTTGCTTTTTCCATCTTTTTGCCTTTTCCATCTTTTTGCCTTTTCCATCTGTTTGCCTTTTCCATCTTTTTGCTTTTTCCATCTTTTTGCTGTTTCCATCTTTTTTCCGTTTCCATCTTTTTGCTTTTTCCATCTTTTTGCTTTTTCCATCTTTTTGCTTTTTCCATCTGTTTGCTTTTTCCATCTGTTTGCCTTTTCCATCTTTTTGCCTTTTCCATCTGTTTGCCTTTTCCATCTGTTTGCCTTTTCCATCTTTTTGCCTTTTCCATCTTTTTGCCTATTCCATCTTTTTGCTTTTTCCATCTTTTTGCTTTTTCCATCTTTTTGCCTTTTCCATCTTTTTGCTTTTTCCATCTGTTTGCTTTTTCCATCTTTTTGCCTTTTCCATCTTTTTGCCTTTTCCATCTGTTTGCATTTTCCATCTTTTTGCCTTTTCCATCTTTTTGCCTTTTCCATCTTTTTGCCTTTTCCATCTTTTTGCCTTTTCCATCTTTTTGCCTTTTCCATCTTTTTGCCTTTTCCATCTGTTTGCCTTTTCCATCTGTTTGCCTTTTCCATCTTTTTGCCTTCTCCATCTGTTTGCCTTTTCCATCTTTTTGCCTTTTCCATCTTTTTGCCTTTTCCATCTTTTTGCCTTTTCCATCTTTTTGCTTTTTCCATCTTTTTGCTTTTTCCATCTTTTTGCTTTTTCCATCTTTTTGCCTTTTCCATCTTTTTGCCTTTTCCATCTGTTTGCCTTTTCCATCTTTTTGCTTTTTCCATCTTTTTTCCGTTTCCATCTTTTTGCTTTTTCCATCTGTTTGCCTTTTCCATCGGTTTGCCTTTTCCATCTTTTTGCCTTTTCCATCTTTTTGCCTTTTCCATCTGTTTGCCTTTTCCATCTGTTTGCCTTTTCCATCTGTTTGCCTTTTCCATCTTTTTGCTTTTTCCATCTGTTTGCCTTTTCCATCTGTTTGCCTTTTCCATCTGTTTGCCTTTTCCATCTGTTTGCCTTTTCTATCTTTTTGCTTTTTCCATCTTTTTGCTTTTTCCATCTTTTTGCCGTTTCCATCTTTTTGCCTTTTCCATCTTTTTGCCTTTTCCATCTTTTTGCCTTTTCCATCATTTTGCCTTTTCCATCTTTTTGCCTTTTCCATCATTTTGCCTTTTCCATCTTTTTGCCTTTTCCATCTTTTTGCCTTTTCCATCTTTTTGCCTTTTCCATCTTTTTGCCTTTTCCATCTGGTGTCTTTTTCCGTCTGTTTGCCTTTTCCATCTGTTTGCCTTTTCCATCTGTTTGCCTTTTCCATCGGTTTGCCTTTTCCATCTTTTTGCCTTTTCCATCTTTTTGCCTTTTCCATCTGTTTGCCTTTTCCATCTGTTTGCCTTTTCCATCTTTTTGCTTTTCCATCTTTTTGCTTTTTCCATCTTTTTGCTTTTTCCATCTTTTTGCTTTTTCCATCTTTTTGCCTTTTCCATCTTTTTGCCTTTTCCATCTGTTTGCCTTTTCCATCTTTTTGCTGTTTCCATCTTTTTGCCTTTTCCATCTGTTTGCCTTTTCCATCTTTTTGCTGTTTCCATCATTTTGCCTTTTCCATCTTTTTGCCTTTTCCATCTTTTTGCCTTTTCCATCTTTTTGCCTTTTCCATCTGTTTGCCTTTTCCATCTGTTTGCCTTTTCCATCTTTTTGCCTTTTCCATCTTTTTGCCTTTTCCATCTGTTTGCCTTTTCCATCTGTTTGCCTTTTCCATCTGTTTGCCTTTTCCATCTGTTTGCCTTTTCCATCTTTTTGCCTTTTCCATCTTTTTGCCTTTTCCATCTTTTTGCCTTTTCCATCTTTTTGCCTTTTCCATCTTTTTGCCTTTTCCATCTTTTTGCTTTTTCCATCTTTTTTCCGTTTCCATCTGTTTGCCTTTTCCATCTGTTTGCCTTTTCCATCTTTTTGCCTTTTCCATCTTTTTGCCTTTTCCATCTTTTTGCCTTTTCCATCTTTTTGCTTTTTCCATCTTTTTGCTTTTTCCATCTTTTTGCTTTTTCCATCTTTTTGCCTTTTCCATCTTTTTGCCTTTTCCATCTGTTTGCCTTTTCCATCTTTTTGCTTTTTCCATCTTTTTGCTGTTTCCATCTTTTTTCCGTTTCCATCTTTTTGCTTTTTCCATCTTTTTGCTTTTTCCATCTTTTTGCTTTTTCCATCTGTTTGCTTTTTCCATCTGTTTGCCTTTTCCATCTTTTTGCCTTTTCCATCTGTTTGCCTTTTCCATCTTTTTGCCTTTTCCATCTTTTTGCCTATTCCATCTTTTTGCTTTTTCCATCTTTTTGCTTTTTCCATCTTTTTGCCTTTTCCATCTTTTTGCTTTTTCCATCTGTTTGCTTTTTCCATCTTTTTGCCTTTTCCATCTTTTTGCCTTTTCCATCTGTTTGCATTTTCCATCTTTTTGCCTTTTCCATCTTTTTGCCTTTTCCATCTTTTTGCCTTTTCCATCTTTTTGCCTTTTCCATCATTTTGCCTTTTCCATCTTTTTGCCTTTTCCATCTGTTTTCCTTTTCCATCTTTTTGCCTTTTCCATCTTTTTGCCTTTTCCATCTTTTTGCCTTTTCCATCTTTTTGCCTTTTCCATCTTTTTGCCTTTTCCATCATTTTGCCTTTTCCATCTTTTTGCCTTTTCCATCATTTTGCCTTTTCCATCTTTTTGCCTTTTCCATCTTTTTGCCTTTTCCATCTTTTTGCCTTTTCCATCTTTTTGCCTTTTCCATCTGGTGTCTTTTTCCGTCTGTTTGCCTTTTCCATCTGTTTGCCTTTTCCATCTGTTTGCCTTTTCCATCGGTTTGCCTTTTCCATCTTTTTGCCTTTTCCATCTTTTTGCCTTTTCCATCTGTTTGCCTTTTCCATCTGTTTGCCTTTTCCATCTTTTTGCTTTTCCATCTTTTTGCTTTTTCCATCTTTTTGCTTTTTCCATCTTTTTGCTTTTTCCATCTTTTTGCCTTTTCCATCTTTTTGCCTTTTCCATCTGTTTGCCTTTTCCATCTTTTTGCTGTTTCCATCTTTTTGCCTTTTCCATCTGTTTGCCTTTTCCATCTTTTTGCTGTTTCCATCATTTTGCCTTTTCCATCTTTTTGCCTTTTCCATCTTTTTGCCTTTTCCATCTTTTTGCCTTTTCCATCTGTTTGCCTTTTCCATCTGTTTGCCTTTTCCATCTTTTTGCCTTTTCCATCTTTTTGCCTTTTCCATCTGTTTGCCTTTTCCATCTGTTTGCCTTTTCCATCTGTTTGCCTTTTCCATCTGTTTGCCTTTTCCATCTTTTTGCCTTTTCCATCTTTTTGCCTTTTCCATCTTTTTGCCTTTTCCATCTTTTTGCCTTTTCCATCTTTTTGCCTTTTCCATCTTTTTGCTTTTTCCATCTTTTTTCCGTTTCCATCTGTTTGCCTTTTCCATCTGTTTGCCTTTTCCATCTTTTTGCCTTTTCCATCTTTTTGCCTTTTCCATCTTTTTGCCTTTTCCATCTTTTTGCTTTTTCCATCTTTTTGCTTTTTCCATCTTTTTGCTTTTTCCATCTTTTTGCCTTTTCCATCTTTTTGCCTTTTCCATCTGTTTGCCTTTTCCATCTTTTTGCTTTTTCCATCTTTTTGCTGTTTCCATCTTTTTTCCGTTTCCATCTTTTTGCTTTTTCCATCTTTTTGCTTTTTCCATCTTTTTGCTTTTTCCATCTGTTTGCTTTTTCCATCTGTTTGCCTTTTCCATCTTTTTGCCTTTTCCATCTGTTTGCATTTTCCATCTTTTTGCCTTTTCCATCTTTTTGCCTATTCCATCTTTTTGCTTTTTCCATCTTTTTGCTTTTTCCATCTTTTTGCCTTTTCCATCTTTTTGCTTTTTCCATCTGTTTGCTTTTTCCATCTTTTTGCCTTTTCCATCTTTTTGCCTTTTCCATCTGTTTGCATTTTCCATCTTTTTGCCTTTTCCATCTTTTTGCCTTTTCCATCTTTTTGCCTTTTCCATCTTTTTGCCTTTTCCATCATTTTGCCTTTTCCATCTTTTTGCCTTTTCCATCTGTTTTCCTTTTCCATCTTTTTGCCTTTTCCATCTTTTTGCCTTTTCCATCTTTTTGCCTTTTCCATCTTTTTGCCTTTTCCATCTGTTTGCCTTTTCCATCTGTTTGCTTTTTCCATCTGTTTGCCTTTTCCATCTGTTTGCCTTTTCCATCTGTTTGCCTTTTCCATCGGTTTGCCTTTTCCATCTTTTTGCCTTTTCCATCTTTTTGCCTTTTCCATCTGTTTGCCTTTTCCATCTGTTTGCCTTTTCCATCTGTTTGCCTTTTCCATCTTTTTGCTTTTTCCATCTGTTTGCCTTTTCCATCTGTTTGCCTTTTCCATCTGTTTGCCTTTTCCATCTGTTTGCCTTTTCTATCTTTTTGCTTTTTCCATCTTTTTGCTTTTTCCATCTTTTTGCCGTTTCCATCTTTTTGCCTTTTCCATCTTTTTGCCTTTTCCATCTTTTTGCCTTTTCCATCTTTTTGCCTTTTCCATCTTTTTGCCTTTTCCCATCTTTTTGCCTTTTCCATCTTTTTGCTTTTTCCATCTTTTTGCCTTTTCCATCTTTTCGCCTTTTCCATCTTTTTGCCTTTTCCATCTTTTTGCCTTTTCCATCTTTTTGCCTTTTCCATCTTTTTGCTTTTTCCATCTTTTTGCCTTTTCCATCTTTTCGCCTTTTCCATCTGTTTACGTTTTCCATCTTTTTGCCTTTTCCATGTTTTTGCCTTTTCAATCACTTTCCATTTTCCATCTTTTTGCCTTTTCCCGTCTATTTGCTATTCAGATGTTTTTTCTTTTTCTTTATTTTTCTTACCTTTTCTTGCTTTTCGAAATCGTTTCTCTACTTCTATTTTTAGTTTTTTTTATTCTTACATTTTTTTTTTACTTTTTCCAGCATAGAATTTTTTATTCTCTTTTTTTGCGTTTCTATTTTCTATTCCCAAGATACATTTTACACTCAACACAAGATCCAACATCATCAATATCTTCATCAACATCAATTTTTCTTTTATTAGTTTTTAAGTCCAACATAATTTTTTTTGTTTCTTCTACATTTATTATGAAAGCGATTTTATTTTTTGCCTTGCATTTTGTTTAATCCTTTCCCAAGGTTTGCATGGATTCATGAGCAGACGCGTATCCCTCCTTCATTCCTTCACACAATTCACCTCAAAGAATTTTTATTTCTTACGCATTTTATGGACCTTTTTTTTTTTTTTTTTAAAGAGTTGCATTTATTTAAAATTTCTTTTTAGAAAAAAGGTTAAACCGTTTTCTCACTGCGGAGAAGTATTAATAGATATAAAACCCTTCATGTTTCGGAATTTTTGGAGATGAGGATGGATTATTCATATTATTTGGATTTATTGGACTGCTGGTCTCATTTTGAGTTTTATTTGCATAACGTTTCGGTTGATGTAACCTCTGACCTTCTTTGTATTATGTCAATCTCAGGGACTCTTTCTGTCAAACTCTGAAATCTGCACAGAATTTTGAGCAGAACACTTTATTTGATACATGAGGTAACATGTTCTCATTCTGTCAGCTATGAGTGAGTAATTTGTAATTGTATGCTACCCCCGAAGATTAAATGACGGGTTCCATTCAAAATTCTGTGCAGATTCCTTATTTTGACAGAAATACTTCCGAGTTTGACAAAATACACCTGTAGAAGGTCTGAAGTTACATCGACCGTAACGTTGTGCAAATAAAACTCAAGATGGAAACAGTAGTTCAAAGGATTGCCAGAATACTTCATGATTTAAATAATGCGCTGTGCCATTGTTTAGCGTTCACAAGCCCTAATTTCAAATTTAAGATACAGGGTCTCCACTAGGAAACTACTCTTTATAAAGAAACAAATGTAAAATAAGTTTTTTTTTTTTAAATATGTTGCTACAGCATAATTTTCGAATATTTCTACTAGGCTGTTTACATGCTTTTCCGCTATTCCGTATATTAAACATTCAATTTTATCTACCAAGGAGACAAAAATACAATGAAAGAGGCCTCCAGAGTGCTGGTGAAAGAATCTTTTTTCAGGTTACAGCACCGCTTTGATTATACATACAATGATATGAGTGAGTTTAAAACATGAAATTTAGACAAAATTCTATGTTTAATATATGGAATAGTGGAAAGGCATGTAAACAGATTAGTATAAATAATAACACAGACACATCCCTAGAGTCAGCTGAAATTTCGGTTGATATGACCGACCTCATACAAATATCAACCTATCTTCCTCCTATTCTTTCTTCAGCTCACGTCCCCTCCTTACACTTATACTCTCTCTCTCTCTCTCTCTCTTTCTTGATCATCTTGGACTGTTTGCTGTATAAAGGCATTCACGTCTTTTCAATGGAGCCATTCTACACGAAGATCGTTTGAATCAACGAAAATATCGATTGTCTGTGTTACTTGTATTAGTTTTTTTTACTCATCTACAATTCATCATTCCATATGAAAAAGATAATCCAAATGTACTATTAAACCTGATCTTTCTTCAATTAACTCCCCCCCCTCGTGACTTGTAGATTCTAGAAGTCGATGGCTAAGGGGAAACAAAAGACTTGATCATTGTTTCATGTTAGTAAATATCAAGATTTTGGATACTAATTCTAAAACTAGCAGCAACTCAAAAGTGTATTAAGGTTGTGTATCTCCATATCAACTAAGGTGATTGGCATCTCCCCTTTAATAATTTCCAACAAAAGTTGGCCTCTGCAGTGATGGCAGAGTACAGAACTAGTGACTAGTTTTACTTTTTCATGGAAAAAAACAAAAAGAAAACAACAAAAAAAACAAAAAAAAAAAAATAGGGAAGATTAAGCTCTCTTAAGCTTTTATAGGCAATTCCCTAAAAAGAAATAATAAAAAGCATTGCTCTCTATCCCAACTTCACTCATTAATAGGGCTGTGACAACAGCATATTCTTTTCATTGTTTTGACCCTTGAGTATATATCCGTTAATATCTTATATGCTTTTATATAGACGGATATGGTTCTCTGGTGATTGACTGTGTCTTACTGTGTCGGATATATACCCGAGAGTCAGAAAAATGAAAAGAATATTCTGTTGTCACAGTCCTAGTTATTAGGCATTAAGAAAGACATCTGGCCTATGAGAATTTTTGCCTCCAATAAATGACTTGCAAAAATTTCGGTTTCATTTAAGGTTATGCAGTTGGATTAGAAATGGAAAAGAAAAGACGGTAGGCTCTCTCTCTCTACCATGCTAAAAAATTATTTACACCTGGGAGTATCCTGTACCTCTACAAAGCAACCATTTGCCTATTTATGAAGTATTGTTGCCACATTTGGGCTGGTGCATCTGCTACTAGTCTCTCACTCTTAGACATGGCTCAAAAGAGAGTCGCCAACTTATTAGGTCCTGCACTGTCAGCTAGGCTTCAATCCTGGTCCCATTGACAAAATGTTGCATCCTTCAGCCTGTTTTACAAGTATTATAATGGTAGGTGCCCTGTCAAACTACAAGCCCTTGTACTCCCTTAATGTAAATACCCCTAACCCTAACCCAATAAGTAGCTAAATTCCACCCCTACACAGTAGAGATCCCCAGATGGCAGAAAGCCTTCTACTCTAATATCTTCCCTTGGACTGTTAGAATTTCGAATTCCCTTTTGAATCCCTGCTTCCCTGACCGTACTGACATGCAGAAGTTCAAGTGTAATGACATCTTGCTGCTCAACTCCCTACATAGTATCCCTGAAAATGATGTCCCAGATAGTAGCTCTCTACATCAAAGTGATACTGTTTCTTGTTTGGGGTGAAAATGCAAAAAAAAAAAAAAAAAAAGATGGTGTGAATATTTTTATTGAAGAGAGGTAGTTTAAAAAAAAAAGTGGCTGCAGTTAATCGTGTAAGTGATTGTGAATGATTCTCATCAAGTTGATAGTTTGTTTATGTAATGTGGCTTGAGTGTGGATGTCAAGCATGATTTTTATGAATGTTATTGAATATAATTTGGTAATTTTCAAATCCAATGGAAGTTGAGTTTTCCCCATAAATAATCAAATTCCACTCAATTTACACCATTAACAATTACTAAACTACCACCTTACATTAATTAACCCTTATCCATGAGTGGCCTTCGGGCCTTGATAAGTGGTTACTCCCAAGTAAAAAAAAAAATGATCAAGTTTATTGCAGTAACTAATACTAATGTGAATGAAATACTTGTTGTGGTCATAGATTTGAATGGTCATGTTGCAAAGACCCCTGGGGTGATTTTAAGGTTTTACATGGAGGAAATAGATATGGTGATAGGAATGTAGGAAGAGAAAGAATTTTAGAATTTGGTCTTGCAGTAGAATTTGGTCTTGCAGTAGAATTTGGGCTTGCAGTAGAATTTGGTCTTGCAGTAGAATTTGGTCTTGTAGTAGAATTTGGGCTTGCAGTAGAATTTGGTTGCAGACATTCTTTTTAGCAAAAAAGGAAAGCCATTCTCATGACGTATGAATATTTTATAGCAAAAACTCAAGTAGATAAAACATAACTTGAAATAAATACATACAAGATACTGCCAGGTTGGCTCCCTATACCAAGCTAGAAAACTTATTACACCTGCCAGTATCTTATACCTCTACAAAGCCACCATTCGCCCATGCATGTAACATTGTTACCACATCTGAGCTAGTGCATGAACCACTACTCTCCTCTTGGACGGGATACGATAAAATAATCTCTAAACTAATAGTTCCAACATTGTCTATCAAGCTCCAATCCTGGTCCCATTGTGACATTGTTGTACATCTGTGGAATGTGCACCAATGAACTTGCTGAACTTGTACCTCGTCAATGTAAATACCCCCGATTAACAGTAATATCCCAGCCCTTCACTATCGGGTTTCACAGATGCCAACAAACTTTGGAAAAAAACCCTACTTTCCTCGGACATATTACATTCCCGCAATGCCCCTCCCAAATCTATGAACATGAAGAAATTTAAATGTAATGTGAACAAATATCTTGCTGT
This sequence comes from Euprymna scolopes, assembly GCF_053919585.1. Lineage (NCBI taxonomy): Eukaryota > Metazoa > Mollusca > Cephalopoda > Sepiida > Sepiolidae > Euprymna > Euprymna scolopes. The sequence goes on along the minus strand of NC_136486.1, from coordinate 175,888,350 downwards.
ACAACTCCCCATTTAGGATGACCTCTTATAAAGATAGCTCATAATCACATCTCAGCCTCAATATACTTTGTTTTGGGTGAAAAAAAAAAGTATCTCTCACTCAAGTAATGCCTCCTATTATTTATTGCACCCGAATGGATCACAGGGGATCGCAAATTGTTATGAGGACTGAACTTATGCATTCATAACCTAAAGACTTAATCTCTCTGTTGCAGATATTGACAGTGTTAGACTCTAAGAAAGCAATCCTTGTCATAGACGTGCATCGGAAGCAGAGAGGCGTCATTGAATTCCTAGTAAAAATACATTAAGAATCGTAATGACTATGTAGAAAAGTAAATTCTAGAGCACAAAAGGTCGCTCGTTTTAACGGTATCACTCCTGCCTTCGTAGCTCTTCAATTCTTTTAGTTAAAAAAAAGGAGGCTTTACTTTTGGAACGACATTTGTATATTAAATATCGTCAGTGTTTTATCATGAATTCACAACTAAAACTTGAGTGCTGGCATTTTTACTCTCTTATCCTCTTCCTACATCGTCATCGTCGTCATCATCATCATCATCATCATAGCTATTTACTTTGTTGCTGCTATCACACTTACACCTCCATTATTTCATCTTCCATGTCTGCCTCCACTTTTATTCAGTACCCATTTATTACAAGTCTCTTGGCATGATTATCATTACGGCCACCATTTGTGTTGCCCTCAGCCTTTATTATGCATTGCACGCCCCCTTTTTTTCTGATCCCATCGACATTTCTGGTCCTCATTGATTTTTGTGTTTTATTAATGAGCTGGCATTTTGGGGGCAGGAGGATTTGGTTAAATGCTTTCAAGAGACAAAAGAGAAAAGGCATTTGCGAAAGACATGTTTGGGAGGAGAGAAAAATGAAAACAATGAAGATCAAAGAATGAAAGAAAACTTGAAAAAAAAAAAAATTCTTAAGATGCCTTCGATTCAATCTGTGCAGAAATGAGTTTTATTACAGCGTGCAACGATAAAGTTGTCGTCATCATATTTTAAAACTTATATTGAAAAAATCAATTCACATAACTTGATTAGGTAGTAGAGCTGACATCTATTTAATGCATCCACCTTCAGCCTCAATCACCGCCTTAATATAGGTCTGGAACTAAGAGCATGTCTTTTCTACAAGCGCTGGCAGGAGCTCGGCAAATACTTAGCAAATGGTGGTGATCAGGCTGTGAGGGAAGGGTACAAAGTCGTAGCACTCCTTCTAAAGCTAAGTCTGGGTCTCTTTGGACTTGTGGGTCTGTGCTGAGTCCTACTACCACACCCAGGATCTGCCAGCGGCCACCTGATTGCACCAACGGATCATCACGCTCTTCGACACATCCAGGTACACTTTCGTGTTGACTTTCAAGCCAACTTCAAGGATGTTTGGTGGCATGATGTGGCCATCACTTGCAACCACACCCTGGACACATTCCTGTTATTCGTGGCTATCTAGCAATGCATTTTGAGGGTGCTGGCAATGGTCCTGTTGTCATAACTTGGATTGGTAGAGAGCATGAGTTGTACAGTGGCACATCTTCGATCTTCCTCATTGAACATTGTGTCATTTTCAGACATGATAGAAGGCTCCTATCACTCCTGGGATTTGTATACCACGAACCAACTAGCAGATGGTCTACAACAAAAAAGAAAACCATCAGATGGAAATGGAATCATGTCGTCTTTTCTAGGACAATAAGTTTATTGCTCCACCCTGTATTTAAGTACGACAAGTTAAGGCACGACAAATGCTCTTGTTAATTCTCTATATATAGCCAAATATTTTCTACATAGAAATCATGACCTTGCGTCTAACTTTGCCCACATTGGGAGGATAAAAAATAGGGATTCCTCAATGAAAATGAAAACTTATGTCCATAACTTCAGTTTTGTAATCTCTTTATTTGCACATATTTTATCATAGCATTAATATAATTTTGATGACTTTAAAATATTTGAGGGTCACAGCTTTCAAACCAATTAAAATGTTCCAAGTTCCGGGTTTTATTAATTATGTACGCCAAATTAAGGCACGACAAATGTATGACAAATGCTCCTGTTGATTTTCTATTCATGTGATATTTAGGCACGTCAATCTTTTTAAAAAATAAACAATTTTTTTTTCAAACTGACGAACCGAGATTTAGAGGGAGGGGATTAAATTAATTGTTGATATATTTACTTTTCATTTTTTTTTTTTTGGTGATAATGGGGGTGAGCTAAAAATATACTCTTAAAGAAGAAAACGCTTATAAAAAAAAACAAACAAAAAAAAACACTTTACGATTTAAAAAAATAAACATTTTTTTTCTTTTTATGTTTGATTCATAATTGAAGGAAACTCTAACTTAACATCTAAATCTGACCCCCAAGATCGCCATGGAATATGTGCTTACATTAAAGATGGCTTTCTATGTGGTAGGGATATCTCCAGAGAAGACCCTAATTTACCTTATATGTGCTTCCGGGTTGCACTAGCTTACACCACTGCATTTATATTTGCCCTCTATCGCCCCCACAACAGTGGGGTTACTATCTTTAAGAGCATATCTGAGAAAATTGACCACATACTGTCTGCTCATCCTTCGGCTAACATTCACATTTACGTTGACTTGAATGTCCATAATGTGACCTACTCAAATAAAACCGATGACGAGGAGAGGTTCTGTCATGATTTTGCCACTGCCTTTGACCTCACTCAGATTGTTCATGAACCCACCTGTGTGCCTAATACTACCAGTCAGTATGCAAGCCTTCTGGACCTTTTCCTCACAACTTACCCTGAGCTATGTTCATGTTCCGTTCTATCTCCTCTGGAATCCTCCGACCACTCTGTTGTAGCAATTAAGATAAAAATGAAATGTAATAAGTCTTCAGACGTACCTCTCCACAGTACTGTATATCGATACTCTATGGCTGACTGGAATAGCTTCCGAACATTCATATCTGATCTGCATTCCATGTTTTAAAAGGATATGTCCTCTATAGTATCAGACCTGACCGAATGGTTAATTGTAGGCATAGACCGATTCATACCATCCAAAAAATTCCAACAAAAACCTAACAGCCAGCCATGGTTCTCCCCAGAATGTGCTGCTGCCATCGCACACAGAAATCACTTTTTCCATAGCTACTAACGTAATAGATGTACTGAGACTAAAGCTGCTTTCAGGACTGCCGGCAACCACTGTAAAAGAGTAATAAAAAATGCAAGAGAGCTATATGCTCAGTCCGTTAAATCCAAAGTAGCTGAGCAGCAGCGTGGTTTCCACCAGTTCTGGCAAATAGCAAACAGGATCCTGAACAGAAGCGTGCGTTCTATCCCAACCATCATCAATGGACCTGAGGTCATCTCGTCAGTATCAGACAAGGCCAAACTATTTGCCAAGAACTTTGCACCTAATTCTACTCTATGCGACGAAGGCCATCAACTCCCCGTATTTCCTCCTATAACAGACAACACGCTATGCAACATACAAATATCTGTGCATGAGGTCGCCAAGCTAATCAAGAACCTTGATTCCAGTAAAGCAACTGGCCCTGACGGCACTCCAGTTATAATGTTGAAAAAGTTCCAACCAGAACTTGCCCCCAAAACTGTTTAAGCGTTGCCTTAAGGAGAAGTGCTTTCCAACACCCTGGAAAACCTCATTAGTATGCCCTGTATTTAAGAATTCAGGTGATAAGTCATCTCCCTCTCAATACAGGCCAATAAGTCTCCTGTGTGTCATGAGTAAGTTGCTGGAATCCATATTAAATAAAGAAGTAGTCAACCACCTCAGCAGAAATAACCTTCTGAGTGACACACAATATGGTTTCCGCTCCACAAGATCTACAGCAGATGTGCTCACGGTTATATCTCATAGGATTAGTGAATCTCTTGACAAAGGCTTCCTTTCCATGGAAATTGCTCTTGACATATCAAAGGCCTTCGACAAGGTATGGCATAAGGGCCCACTTCACAAGATTTCCAGCTACGGTATCACTGGTAATCTTTTCTCAAGTATTAAATCATTTCTCTCTGATAGGTTCATAAGAGTAGTGGTTGATAGGCAGAAATCAGAGACCCACAGTATTAATGCTGGAGTCCCTCAGGGGTCCATCCTGGGCCCAACTCTCTTCCTGATCTACATCAATGATCTCCCTAAACACATACTTAAATCATTCATTGACATCTATGCTGATGACACGACCATCTATAGCAACATATCAAAGGCCGTAAATGACAAGGTTCTCTCAAATTCTCTCTCTTCTTATCTTGAGTGCATGGTACAGTGGTGAAAGAGGTGGCTGGTTACTTTTAATGCATCCAAAAACCAAGCTTCTATCTTTACATCATCAACGGTCTGATCCCCATCTGGCATCAATTGAAATGGATGGCTCTCGTCTTGGGGAAGCTCCATGTTTTGACAAGCTTTTGGGTTTGACCTTTACTCCTGATCTGAGATGGAACATGTACATCAGGTCTGTTGCCAAGGAAGCTGGGAAAATGGTGGGATCCTTCTACCGCTCCAGAAGATATCTCACTACTGATGCAATATCTCTATCTGTATAAAAGCCAAATATGTCCAAGGATTGGAGTACTGCTGCCACATCTGGGCAAGAGCTGCTAAAATCAGCCTATCCTGCCTTGACAGAGTACAAAATAGACTTTGTGGCTTAGTGGGGGATGCCCTTTTCTCTTCCCTGCAGCCTCTCTCCCACAGAAGAGACGTTGCGAGCCTGTTTTTGTTTTATCATTATTTCCATGGCAAGTGCTCGTCTGAGCTCCAATCTCTCGCCCCCCCCCCCCTCGCCAATCTTTCACAAGAAACACCCGTCTGGCTGAAACTACTGTCAATAATTTTCCCCACTCTTTATCTGTGCCTAAATCCAAACGTAGATTCCATGAAACATGACTTTTAGTTTAATATATAAAAAAAAATTTTAAGAAAAAAGAATGAAAAATACCAAAACATGACTTTTAGTTATTTATAAAAAAAAATTTTTTTTAAAATAAGAATGAAAAATACCAAAACATGATTTTTAGTTATTTATAAAAAAAAGATTTTTAAGAAAAAAGAATGAAAAATACCAAAACATGACTTTTAGTTATTTATAAAAAAAAAAATTTTTTTAAAATAAGAATGAAAAATACCAAAACATGATTTTTAGTTATTTATAAAAAAAAAATTTTTAAGAAAAAAGAATGAAAAATACCAAAACGTGTTGAATGGGTGGAAATTGAAAATCTGGCCTTTTGATTAGTTGACAAACCCTACATCAAACGTTCAAACATTTCTCTTTAAAATCTGTGGCTTCATCCATTCCTAACCGTAAATCCGTTCTACCCCCCCTTTTTCTAAACACAGCCAATCAGCTTTACATCAATCTTAGACTCAAACCTGCAATCCATGCTGATTCTCTTTGACATTCTCTCCAAACCTCCTCCTTCTCTGCAAGATTTTTGCCCTCATCTATTTTTTTTTCTCTCTCCTTTCCCAGTCTTGACCCATCCAATCACCCTTACACAAGCACATAATCTTTCCACATCCACCCGGGTCGAGGGGAAGTGGATGGGGCTATAATTTGAATCTGTGCAGCTATTTGACACCTGAAAAAAAAAAAAAGGAAAAATCTCTTGAAAAAGGAGATAATCTATATTTTTTAAGTTTTTCTTCAACTATTATACCCTTTCTTTTTTTTTTTCTTCCTTTTTTTTCTTTAAAGGTGCATCTTGCGCTTCAGTTTTTCAATTAATCTGCAATGCGTTGGAGAATTTCTATACGAAATCCTACACACAGCAGTTGCCTCATTTCTTAAAAGTGAAACCTTCCATGGCCCCCAACTCTGCTATATCATCCAGTAAATTACATTATAGGTGTAAGCTCCCGAAAGAAGGGGCAGGGTCCTACTTACCAAGGCTTAAAGCTGACTATAACATATTCGTTTTCAAGTCTAACATAAACACGTTCCTGTTGGGAAGCAGTCCCACAGTATTTTGTTCCATAAACCGGTAGTTCTAGGAAAGAAACTTTGCTCATGGAATTTATGTTTAATTTTAGGTACTCATAGATAATAATGGAAATAGTTGGTAGTTATTGTAGATTGACGAGAGTCTCCTGTGAATATTCTGGGGGTGGGGGGAACTTGCTTCCCCATCAGGGGAAAAGTTTGGTTATTTTATGTAAGGGGATGTTACATTTGACTAACAACTCACTTAGAGTGACATCCCCTGAACGACGTCACTTCCTTCTTTATAATAAATTAGCGGGGAGGGGGGGGCATCTGGTGTAAAATAAATTGTGACAGCAAGAGTGGGGAGCAAAAAATTGTGACAATAGGACATGGGTGGGGGAGCGTTGCCCCAGTCAAGAAACATTTCTATTACGCAGTACATAATAGAACTAAAAACCCCGTTTATTTAATGGTTGTGCTTTTTGGCAAATCAACCGTTTTTGGTTTGTTATGTTAGGCTTTGAGATGAAGGAAGCCACAACCTAAGGTTAATAGTCCGTTATCAAACAGCCATTTTGTGTTCATGTGTCATGTTTTGTTGAACCTGTCCTGAACTAATGACTGTTATCTTATCCATGTCATGTGAACTCTATTTGAATATATGTAAACGCGCATGCACATACATAATGAACATTTATACCACTAGATGGTACATGAGCATCGCCTTCATACACATATATTTATATAGACTAGACGTGCACAAACACATGTATATACACTCGTTATATACAACACCTCACAATCTCACAGGTGTATTGAATGCTAAAATGCCAACGGTTAATTATGTTCGATTAAATGAACACAAATTGCTATTTTGTTTATAACTCTGGGAAATTGGGTGTTCATACTTTTCCTATGACAAGGGTACAAAGTAGTCTTTGAAATTTAGTTAGTGAAGACCTTTTCGATTCCCTACTTCCGCTTTCTCACAGTGTTGTATATTGGGTTGTATTTGAGGAGATGATATATTAGAACGTGTCATGTGTTGTTATCTAGTGGATGTGAGATATTGTTCTTTTAACAGACAGATAATAAACGTACAAATCGTATGTATGTTGTATAGCGAGGAGGACATGATATTGACGTGTAATCTGAGTCATGTTGTATCAGACTTATCACACGGGATATTTTTACAGTTCATATGTAAGAAGAATAATATATGCTTCATACCTTTTTTCTTGAAGATTTCTTCTGTATCTTCCCGCTGCTCTGTGACGAACCATGAAATGATCAGCACCAGCCAATTGAGACATCTGTTCTTACTTGTGAAACCATAAAACAACTCTTTATATTTTTATAATATAAATTTATTACAGTTGTCTCAAATGGTTTTCACAGGTTCTGCAGTTCGTCTACATGTTCTATTCTTACAGTTCACTCCTAGCTGTCTGTCCACACCTGTCTAGACGCCTGTCTGCTTTGGTGATCAATTCTCAACTCTCTGAATCTCTCCAAAACTAACTACATCATGTGTTCTCTTACATCACCTAATTATGTGTCTCAGACCAACCTAATGTTTCCATCTAGTTATTTGTTTATCCAAATCCAAAAGAATGTTTACATCTATTTTCTACTTTCACATTCCTTTTGCGATTCACACGTCAATCATTTCTTCCCCAATTTAATTGTTTATTCTTCTAATCATAATAACCGATCCAGTGACCATCCATCGTTCAAATCAATTAATAATAATACAATAGCAATAATAATAATGTTTTGACCCTTGACCCCGCTTGTCACAGTTAACAGATACTATGTTATGATCACAGCCTAAAAGGGTCATAACATTACAACAGAAGAGATGTTGCGAGTCTATCTCTGTTGCTCAACAGAGCTTCAATCTATAACCTCCTCCTCTGTAAAACCTTTACAACAAATACTCGTCTAGTCGCAGCAATCACTCTCTATCTGTGCCTAAAACTAAATGCAAATTCAAAGTTTCTTTTCTAGATCTATATGTCTGTGGAACACAATAACGTGGGGCTGCTTCCCATGCTGACTATAACACAGTTGTTTTCATGTCTTATGTAAATAAGTTCTTGTTTAACCATCTATATATATATATATATATATATATATATATATATATATATATATATATATAAAAGCGAAAATGTATGTATGTATGTATGTGTGTTCGCTTTTTCTGTATGTCAACAAAAGGCTTTCTTCAGAGAAGCGGTCACTCGCTTCACAACTTTTTAAAACTTTTTATATCACATATAAATCGTAATATCTCACAGTTAACAACGAAGCTCGCCTGTCTATTTAATTTGCTCGATTTCGGGAAGATAAATATTCAATATTTGTCGCTCGCCGCATGTGGGTTAGTCTTTTTCCTATAACATCTTGGTGGGGGGGGGAAACGTTTAGCAGTAAATGAATACTATCTCGCAGTCAAACTTGACCTCATTAACTTATTAAAACGGGCACCTGCTAAATCCAAGTAATTAAATAAATTCAAACGTGTTTCCGTAAGCATATCGCGGTGGGGCAATGGTTAACGTCGCACGGTTTTTTTTCACATTTTAATTTACAACTTTGCCTCAACGGTTCGGGTTCGATCCTCATACTTACTTTTTTTTTTAACCCCCCCACACACCTCCAAACACCCGGGCAACGCCGGGTATCCCTCGCTAGTCTATAATATAAATCTCACCTGTCTGTTTAAATGTCTGTCTGTATGTATGTATGTATGTATGTCTAAAACTTTCGACAGAGGCAACAGATTTTCACAAGATCAGTATCATTTTGAAGCTTGATCCTTTGGACAACAAATATCGAAAAATTGGCTAAAAACATACTGGTACATTTTTTTTTTTAACTTTACAACTTCGAAGGTATAGCCCCCCCCATCTCACCCTCCTCCACACAAAACACAACTTAGAATAAAAATGAATGCTATACTTACTGCTTTACCCTAACCTGGGATGGTTATTCTTCTAGTCTATTCTATTTATGTATAATATATCTCCATATAATCTATTATATAAAGGGTAAATGCCTGTTTGTATGTGCAGCTAAAACGTGAAAAATACACAACAAACACCTACAAAGTTGGTATTTTTTAAATACGTGTAATCTCGGATGCATAATATCTAAAATAAAAAAAAGAGATTAATTATTTAGGATCAAATGGCCGTTTGTATCATTTAATATTATTAAAGCATACATGCATCGTTTAATGTAATCATGTAAAGGAAAATAACTCTGATTTAATCCCCTTATACTAACTCGAGTTATGTGTGTGTGTGTCCATAAAGGAATGGGCTGAGTGAAGAAGAAAGAGAAACGGAAAACAGGAGAGGTGGAAAGGGAGAGGAATAGAAGTTATCTTATATTTTTACCCCGGGCAATGCCAGGTAGCCCTGCTAGTGTATAATTAGTGTGTAAAGAATCCATCTGATAACAGACCGTGTTTCTTTTATGTTAAAATGGTAAAATTTACTGTGATATTTTATGGGCTTCACTTGCGAGAATCAAACTTCCTTTTGAACCTTTAGCATCAATTGTGCCAGCTATGTCTTCATACACTTTTCCCCCGCAGCAGTTTTTGATTGCTTTATGCTAAAATTGAAATAACTGACAAGCAATATGGCATCTCAATACAATTGCAATTACATTAATGAAAGCAATAGTACAGCGTGGAACGATAAAATTGTCGCCCTAAAGAAAACAACACTACAGCTTTATTGTTAAAACTTTTATTGGAAAAATCAATTCAAGTAACTTGATTATGTAGTAGAGCTAACATTTATTCAATGTAGCCGCCTTCAGCCTCAATTACCACCTCGCTACAAGTCTGGAACTAGGAGCATGCCTTTTCCATAAGCACCGGCAGTAGTTCGGTGAATACTTGGTGGATGGTGGCGATCATGTTGGTGATGTTCTCGACATGTGACCAAATGAAGTAGTTCAGGTCGGGGCAGGAGGGAGGCCAGTGAGGGAAGGGAACAACGTCATAGCACTTTTTCTGTAGCCAAGTCTGTGTCTCTTTTACTTATGGGCTGGTGTTAAATCCTGCTGCTGCACCCAAATATTTTTTAATCATCTACATCATAATTCAGGTCATAAAGGGTTAATACTGAGCAGAGATGAATGTTTCAAATAAAAAGTTTGATTCAATAATGTTTCGTTTTTCGTTGTTTTTAGACAAGAATTTTCGAAATAGTTTTTCAGCTTAGGATTTTTAGTTTGTCCTGTTGTGCTAAAAAAATAAACATTCATAATCAAGGCCACACATTACTCATGAACTCGTGATAATTGTCAGATGATGAAACAGTTTTATAAGAATTGAAAAAGAGAAAATGGTCAAACTTTGATTTCTTAAGAGGACAGCTTAACATGTATTTGTGGACATTGAACTTGAAGATGACCATGTTGTATTATTTCTATCCTTGGGACTACTGTCTATAATTTTACAACGTTTCATTCGATGTAACCTGATTTTCTTCAGGTGTATCTTGTCCAACTCAAGAATAAACAACCATGGCATAGGCGATATAAAGAAATCGGTAAAATTCACTTGGAAGGTAAATTCTTCCAGAAGTTGAAGGCTCAATCCTCAGTGGGGGCGATACTCAAAAATACAATTGTGAATTAGGACTTCTATCCAGTTGTGGCTGATGGAATGTGAACATGATAGTCTTCCTATGGCTTAAATAAAAGTTTCTGTTTGAAATTTCATGCACATTCCAAAGTTTGACAAAAAAATTTGCAAGTTAAACAAGATATACCTGAAAAAGGTTTGAGGTTACACAAAAATAATCTCTCAATATAAGAATAATCAAAATATTATGAGTCATCAATGCTCATCTCAGAATATTTTAAAACATGTTGTAGTCTGCAGGAAAGTAGTCTCAGTTTTGTGTTCCACAAATGGAAAATTCTTAGAAAGAAACTCTGTTGATAGAAATTCCGTTTGGTTCTAGGTTCACAGATTATAAAAAGAAATTTTTTTTTTTTTTATTTTAGATCGTATCTGCCATGTAAATAAGTAAAAAAGTTGCATCGGGTGTCTGCTATTTTCTGGAGCGGTAGAATGATCCAACTGTTTTTCCAGCTGCTTTAGCAACAAATTTGATATGTCTTCCATTTCCAGTCAAAGTTCATCTGAGGAGCTTATCAAAACGAGAAGTTTCCTCAAGGTGAAAACCATTCATTTCAACTGAGGCAAAATGAGGATCCGAGTGTTGGTGGTGAAAAAGAGAATTCTTTTTACTTTGTCATGCTCGAATTTGTTGCAATAGATGTTTTCATTTTCAAACAACATTAATCTGTGAAAATTGGTGTCTTCATTGAGACAAAAGCCATGAAAATCTGATTAAAATTGATTGACTTGAGAGCTTTCAAGTTAAAGAATAACCCGTGGAAATTCCACGATAGTAAAACATTTTTAAAACACATTATAAATAAAATTTTTAAAACACATTATAAATAAAATTTTTAAAACACATTATAAATAAAATTTTTAAAACACATTATAAATAAAATTTTTAAAACACATTATAAATAAAATTTTTAAAACACATTATAAATAAAATTTTTAAAACACATTATAAATAAAATTTTTAAAACACATTATAAATAAAATTTTTAAAATACATTATAAATAAAATTTTTAAAATACATTATAAATAAAATTTTTAAAACACATTATAAATAAAATTTTTAAAACACATTATAAATAAAATTTTTAAAATACATTATAAATAAAATTTTTAAAACACATTATAAATAAAATTTTTAAAACACATTATAAATAAAATTTTTAAAACACATTATAAATAAAATTTTTAAAACACATTATAAATAAAATTTTTAAAATACATTATAAATAAAATTTTTAAAACACATTATAAATAAAATTTTAAAAATACATTATAAATAAAATTTTTAAAATACATTATAAATAAAATTTTTAAAACACATTATAAATAAAATTTTTAAAATACATTATAAATAAAATTTTTAAAACACATTATAAATAAAATTTTTAAAACACATTATAAATAAAATTTTTAAAACACATTATAAATAAAATTTTTAAAACACATTATAAATAAAATTTTAAAAATACATTATAAATAAAATTTTTAAAATACATTATAAATAAAATTTTTAAAACACATTATAAATAAAATTTTTAAAATACATTATAAATAAAATTTTTAAAACACATTATAAATAAAATTTTTAAAACACATTATAAATAAAATTTTTAAAACACATTATAAATAAAATTTTAAAAATACATTATAAATAAATTTTTAAAACACATTATAAATAAAATTTTTACAATACATTATAAATAAAATTTTTAAAACACATTATAAATAAAATTTTTAAAACACATTATAAATAAAATTTTTAAAACACATTATAAATAAAATTTTTAAATACATTATAAATAAAATTTTAAAAACACATTATAAATAAAATTTTTAAAACACATTATAAATAAAATTTTTAAAACACATTATAAATAAAATTTTAAAAATACATTATAAATAAATTTTTAAAACACATTATAAATAAAATTTTTAAAACACATTATAAATAAAATTTTTAAAACACATTATAAATAAAATTTTTAAAACACATTATAAATAAAATTTTTAAATACATTATAAATAAAATTTTAAAAACACATTATAAATAAAATTTTTAAAATACATTATAAATAAAATTTTTAAAACACATTATAAATAAAATTTTTAAAATACATTATAAAATTTTTAAAACACATTATAAATAAATTTTTAAAACACATTATAAATAAAATTTTTAAAATACATTATAAATAAAATTTTTAAAACACATTATAAATAAAATTTTTAAAACACATTATAAATAAAATTTTTAAAACACATTATAAATAAAATTTTTAAAATACATTATAAATAAATTTTTAAAACACATTATAAATAAAATTTTTAAAATACATTATAAATAAAATTTTTAAAACACATTATAAATAAAATTTTTAAAACACATTATAAATAAAATTTTTAAAATACATTATAAATAAAATTTTTAAAACACATTATAAATAAAATTTTTAAAACACATTATAAATAAAATTTTTAAAATACATTATAAATAAAATTTTTAAAACACATTATAAATAAAATTTTTAAAACACATTATAAATAAAAATTTTTAAAACACATTATAAATAAAATTTTTAAAATACATTATAAATAAATTTTTAAAACACATTATAAATAAAATTTTTAAAATACATTATAAATAAATTTTTTAAAATACATTATAAATAAAATCTTTAAAACACATTATAAATAAATTTTCCAAACACATAAATAAAATTTTTAAAACACATTATAAATAAAATTTTTAAAATACATTATAAATAAAATTTTTAAAACACATTATAAATAAAATTTTTAAAACACATTATAAATAAAATTTTTAAAACACATTATAAATAAAATTTTTAAAACACATTATAAATAAAATTTTTAAAATACATTATAAATAAAATTTTTAAAACACATTATAAATAAAATTTTTAAAATACATTATAAATAAAATTTTTAAAACACATTATAAATAAAATTTTTAAAACACATTATAAATAAAATTTTTAAAACACATTATAAATAAAATTTTTAAAACACATTATAAATAAAATTTTTAAAACACATTATCAATAAAACTTTTTAAAACACATTATAAATAAAATTTTTAAAACACATAAATAAAAATTTTAAAAACACATTATAAATAAAACTTTTAAAACACATTATAAATAAAACGAATAAAGAATAAAACAAACAACCATGAATTTAAAACAAATTTCTTTAGTACATTTAGATATTTTTTCAATGAAAATTCGACATGACACATTGCTTTGTTTTGTTTTGTTTTCTGAATAATTGTTTTATATAAATTATAAAGGGACAAATGCAAATTCACTTGCACAATTTTTTTAATTTTAAAAAGAATCTAAAATAAAAATAAAAACTTACAGTCTCCTCTCAACATAACTTTTTTTTTGATTATAAAATAAAATAGCCAATTTGAAACCGTTAACAGACAGCCATGCTCTTTTTTGTTTTGAAAATTTTCGGAGAGGAAATGGTTTTAATGATTTTTAACTGATAAAGAGCGACTATAAAAGGAGGTAATTCGTTTCTCATTAATGTTTGCTATGATGATATATTTTTTGTGTGTGTGACGTCAGACAAGTAAATTAATATTTAGATCCTATCACACTTTTTTTTATTGCATTTTAATCCCAAACAAGACATAGTGCCACTATGGACTGCTATCTGGGACATAATTGTGTGGACACTATTTAGGAAGTTTGGCAGCAAGATGTCTATTCACATTACACTTGAATTTCTGCATGTCACTACAGTGTGGGAAACAGGAACCCAGAAGAGAATTCCGAAATCTAGCAATTCTGGGGAAGAAACTACTGAGTAGAAGGTTTTCTGGCATCTGGGGATCTCTACTGTGTGGGGGTGGGATTTTGCTGCTTGTCGGGTTTGTCGGGGTATTTACGTCGAGGGAGGTACAAGAGCTTGTAATCTGTTGGAGTATCTACTATTAAAATACTCCTAAATCAGGCAAAGGGACGCAACATTTCATGGATGGGACAGAGGGTAAACCCCAGCTGACAGTTCAGGATTAGTTAGGTTAGCAACTCTCTTTTGAATCCTGTCCAGGAGTGAGAGACTAGTAGCAGATGCACCAGTTCAAATGTGACAACAATACTCCATACATGGTCGAATAGTGACTTTATAGAGGTACTGGATACTCTCATATGTAAGTAACTTCCTTGCAGCAGACGTGGCAATGCTCTCGATGTGTCTATTCTAACTCATGTTCCCTGTGAACATTAAGCCAAGGAGTTTGAACGAAGTGCTTTCAGGTAATGTATTATTAACTATAGCTATTAGTGGTTGAGGAGGTTTTTTGTAATTATTGAAGGAAACAAGCTTAGTCTTGGCACATTGAATGTGATCATCCATTTTTGTCCCCATTCCACTACAGATTGAAGGTCTTCCTCTAGTGTTTGTGCCATTTCCTTAGATATTGTGTTCATTCGTTTTCCCCTTGTGCCTGTTATAGAGCGTGGTGTCATCAGTAAATATACCCATCTCTGAGACAATTTTATCATTTGTTTAAAATAGCATTTTTATTGTTAAACAGATTTTCATTCAGATTTTCGTTGTTTACAGTTAGAATTCATTAACTTATTTTCATCTCATAAATTTCATTGATTTTTTTTCCCATATAATATCGAATGATGCGTTTTGTGTTTCTGAAATTGATTTTCAATTCGTTGGACCATATTTTATGTCGGTCTCTAATATCTTAAAATAATGATTTTTGTTGAAACTAATGTCTGAAATTTTAAATAGGGTAAGAATGGAAAGGAGAGAATAATATGTCTATCGTTATTTTTTTGTTGTTTTTTTTAATTAAAATATTTTTTAGGAGTCAAAATAATATTTATCGTTTTTTTTTTTGTTTTTTTTTTCAATTAAAATGTTTTTTAGGGTCAAAATAATTTTTTATCGATTTTTTGTTTGTTTGTTTTTTTTTTTTACATTAAAATGATTCTAAGCAGTCCAAATAATTTTTTATTTGAAACTAATTTATATCCGTTCATTCGGTAGTGTTGATACTTTACTCTAGGTTTTCAGCAAAAAATAATTTGCTTTGAACTAATGCTAAATATCCTTTATGTGTACTTTTTGGTGGATTATTGTAAAAAATAGTCACTTAAACAGTCCTGTTCTCTTCCGCCATCTTGAATATACTTTTGTTTTCTTTTTGAAAAGGGGAGGTATTTTCTCTCGAAATTAATCAAAGTTCCATCCCACTAACAGACTTTATATACACCGGACATAACAACAACTTGGTTACAAAATAATTATACAACGAGGTTAGGAATTATAGATGAATAAACAGTTAGATATTTCTCTACTTGAACATACCTGTCTATTTGTTTGTTTTTCTTTTCTTTACTCTTGTGATTCCGGTCCTTTCTGCATTGCTTTTAAAACTTCCATATATTCCTTTACCAACAATGCTTCAAGCAAACTACCATTTACTTATATATATTCACACACGCACACATACTTGATCAAGTCTCTTTAAGAATACTTAAGGATAGGCACTGTCTGCAGAATTTTAACTTTGGCAGTCAACTAAGCATCTATGAAATGTTCACGACTTCCACTCGTGCTAACACTTTAGATTGTCATTGTATTAGCCCAAATTCAACGTTTAATAGTTTTTAATTCTCTTCATTCCCGTGACAATTGTTTGGTGATCCTGAGGTAGAGGTTCAGCAAATGGAGCAAAAGGTGGCTTCACTGTTGGCTTCGAATTTCATAACCAGTAGGAATTTTTACCCTATACTGATGACCGCGTAAGCGTGAAACACTAGTGGCTGTAGATATAAATTAATAATTATTATTTAAATGTGTATATATATATATATATATATATATATATATATATATATATATATAGTCATTGAAGTTTTTAACCTTTAAAACTATGCAAAAAAATATTTTTTATCATTCGTTAGAAAACCATCTAGTCAGTAAGTCATTTAATCACCTGCAATCACTGCATCAACTCGCTCTCGAATTTACTATAGTACAAATAATTTATTTTTTAAGGGATCATCAGTTGTTTACCATGAAACACTGTTTCGGGGATTTATGTATATTTATATATATTAGCGGTGGGGGCGCCTGGCTTTACCCGACCGTAAGATACGCTTAACTATGATATTTTGATTTGTCCCGATTTCATTTTATTATAGAGTCGTGATTCCAAAAGTAAAAAAAAGTATTAGTGCGCCGTCAGCTAGAATCGAAATTGAAAGCAAATCTGTAGCATTCAAAGCTGGTGACGTTACCACTTTACCAACGTAACATGCATATGAACGGATTAAAAATTAATAATAAACAAATGTACAAAATGTATAACGATTTTTTTTTTTCAATTTTGACCCGTTTTTGATGCCTTAAAACAATTTTAACTAAAGACCAATAAAAGAATGGTCCTTAAAACAATTTTAATTATTTGAGGCCCCTAGCGCCGCTCTGCAATTTTTTGTTTTGGAAGAGATAGTTTGAAAATACGGAGACAGACAGATATATAGCCTTATATATTATTCACAAGTAGAACGTGCCACAATCTGCTGCTACTTAGACTTCCATGATAGTCTGTAACACTATGCAGTTATAATTTTTCAATATTTGCCATTTCCCCAATCTGAATCTAAAAACTCCTCTAATTTTAGAGGATGTATACAGTTCCTGAATACAAAAGAACCTGTTTAGCCGTGTTTAAATTCTTAATTATGAGCCTTAATAATTTTTATAATAGTTTTGTTACTGTTTAATATATATCAAGCCTTGTGGCCGCCATTAAAGATATAAGACTACCTATTATCTCTCGATATAATTTAATGTCAATTATTTCAGGTTCTGTGTCCGTATTTTTATTTGTATCATTTTTAATCGAGGTAGCACATTTCTTGCATTCCAAATTTTAATAGGATTTTTTGAATGGAACTCGATTGATTCATCTTAATAATTCCTCTTTCATGAATCCATTCACTATTTCTAAAGGTCATTCTCAAGACTGTTTTAAAACCAGAAACCATGACATCCGACAAAGATCTGCCATTTTTATTTTTAATTTAATCCAGTCACATCATCCATGAACATTGCGCCACAATTGCATGCAACTAAAATGTTATTAAACTCACAAGACTAAAATTAGTAATTTTTATTGCTTTAATTTTGAGTGTGTAAACAGGGATGCATTGTTTAAATTGTAGTTCAATCAAATAATCAAATTTCTTCCACATAGTTTTGACCCATGCAGTGATTTGTTAAACTTCTGAACCCAATTTTTGTCTTTCATTTTGAATCCCTCGAGAGGGATAATATAAATTTCAGCCTCTTGGGGCATTTAAGTAAACAATTTTACATTCATTTAATGGATGTTAAGGTTATACTATGATGCGAGTTGCAATAAAATTCTGATTGTGGTTAATTTTGAGCAACAAATCCTGTTTTTTTTTTCTATTCAACGCCTGATGTTGTCATCTTTTTTGTAAAGACCCATTTGAAAGAAATTACATTTCTATCCTTTGGTGGAGGCACCAACATAAAGGTATTATTTTCTGTTAAAGTGTCAATTTCATTTTTCATAACCGCTTGGCCATAGTTGTGACTTTTCCAATCCTTTTCTTGATTTCGTTTTCGAGTGAGACGCTGTCTGTTATTGTTGAGCCCAGATACTGAAATTGATTTACAACTTCCAAGTTCACCTCTTTGATGGATATAACAGGCGACACTGGAGTTGCTTGGCCCAAAACCTGTGTTGTCATTTGTCTTATGGACAGACTTAACAAGTTGCATGCATTTGGAAATCTATCCATCAAATTCTGCAGTCCATCTTCGGAGTAGCAAACAATAGCGGCATCATCTGCAAAAAGCAGTTTCTTGATCATGGTTCTTCTTATCTTGGTCTTTGAGCACAAACAAGCGATGTTAAAGAGACGACCATCGTTTTTTTTTTTTTTTTGTGCAAGTTGACGCCATTGTCTGTTGTAGAGTAGACATTGATAAAAAATCATGTTTATAGTGGATTATTTCGATCAGAAGCCACATTGTGATTCCGGGTAGATTCTACCTGCCAAAATTTGAAGTCTCTGCAGGATGATGCATGCAAACAATTTGCCAGCAATGATCAGTAGGGAGATGCTTCTATAATCATTGCAATCACTATGATCACTCTTATTTTTGTTGAGGGTGATGATGACTGCATCTCTCATGTCTTGAAATACTTCTCCTTCCTACCAACATTTGAGCAGCATTCGATCAAGTGCTACTAAAAGGTACAGTTTGTCACTTTTGATTATTTCGCGCAGTCTGCAATCTTTTCTTGGAATCTTCCCTGACGGAAACGTGTCTGCCGCTTTCTTTTACTCTAAGTATGGAGTGTAGTCCAATTCGATCATCATAAGAAGGTGTTCAATGGCATGAAAAGTATGTTTCCATCTTTCAAGTTGTTTGATTTTGTCAGTTATTTCTACTCCTGTCTTGGATTTAAAGGGAGCAGATTTTATAATGGTTGGACTGATCGATTTCTTTATGCCTTTGTACAACATGTTTGATGCTTGTTTAATTGTGTTGCAAAGCTTGGTCCATTAATCACTTAGGCATTTTTACTTGATTCCTTGCAGACCTCAACTCTGACAGTGTTGATTCTATTTGCGTGACTTTTTGTAGGTCTGTAAGGCATTACGGTTTGCCTCGATGATGGGAGCTTCTCTGAGTTTCATGCCAGTCATTTGCATGGTCTCCTCTCTTCTTTCCATAAGCAACAATTGCTGCAGTATAAGTGGCTGTTTTTAGTTTATGCGATATTTCTGTTGAAGGTGAGTCTTCTGTACCATCATACTGGACGGTAAATGCAGATGCAAATTTAGTCATCTAGGGTGATTTGTCTAACATCAATGTTTGGTTTACCTAGTTGGTTAGTACGGTATTATTTCTTTGGCTGGAGTTTGATTTTGTGGCACACAACGAAATGGTTGATGTCACAATCTGCATCATAGTAAGTTCTGGTAATTGTGAAGCTTGAAAAGGATTTGTGCCGGTTAAGTTAAGTACGAGGTCTATTTGCTTTGACCTCGAGCGTCTTCATGACACACAGTGTTTCTTGGTGGAAAAGAATGTGTTCATGATACAGAGTTCATGAAAGGTGCACAGTTCTAGCAGTCTTTGGCTGTTTTCGTTATATTTCCTTATTCTGAATTTATCAGAGAAGTTTGGCCTAGTTTCATTGTCATGACCAATCCATGTGTTGAAATCACCTACAAAAGTTTTGAATGAATGAGTATAGCTTGTTGTAAAATGTATCTTTGGTTTTCTCAGAAGCTGTGAGTGTTGGCGCATATATGCAGAAGAGGATGATTGGGCCATCTGTAGTGAGCGAGGTGACCATTTGCTGTGTGACTCAGCTGTATTTTATTAAGGAAAAACTGAGTTGTCCAAACATCAA
The DNA here is from genome assembly GCF_053919585.1 of Euprymna scolopes. Taxonomy (NCBI): domain Eukaryota; kingdom Metazoa; phylum Mollusca; class Cephalopoda; order Sepiida; family Sepiolidae; genus Euprymna; species Euprymna scolopes. The sequence goes on along the minus strand of NC_136486.1, from coordinate 175,868,266 downwards.
AATCTCTCTCTTGATCTTGATCTTGATCCTCATCCAGAAGAATAGAATAACCATTACGTCTGGAATCGGGTTGATTGCAGCAGTTGCCAAAATGGAACTAAGTGCAGCTCTTTTCTGCATTTGGGACTGCACTCCAGATTTTCTATAGGGGTCTCCCTTAGCCTTTCTCCATGATGGATGTAGCCAGAGGCAGTAGAGGTTTAGTTTTCTCTTAGATGATTGCCTTTCATGGCTGATAAGTTTCATTTGCTTGGTTCTTTTATCGAGATTGTCTCCTCTAGATTCATTGTATTTCATTCCTGGACCATGTCATCTAGGTTAACAGGGTCCCCTCATTAACAGTCATGCATAATGATCTTGAGGTGGCCAAACCAAGGGAATTACAGCAAATGCAGGGAGAGCAATACCATTGCTTTACTAACCAAATAGTTTAGCATCTATGTTTCTGTTTCGAGCACAATTGAATCATGATACTTGACTTTTGCATTTTAAACTTTAATTCAAGCCATTATATATAAAAATAAGTTTATAAAATCAACAGTAGATTCTCTACAGTGCAATGTAAACTACAATGTATTGTGAAGTCAGTGAGAGGAGGCATGTGAAACTTCCTCCTGGTGCACTGCGGTGGATCCCCAACTAGAGCAATCAATTGATTTGATTGAAAATGGGCAATTTCACTGATTTCGATGACAATAAAATATGGGAGGATTAAACATTTGTTGATCCTTATTTAATCGCGGGCAACGTCGGGCCTCCTTGCCAGTTATACTTACAATCATCATATTTGGTATAGTGTCTATTTTACATGCTGGAAAATTGACTTCAAACTAACTTATCTTTAGTCAGCCTAGCTGAAACAACCACCAACAACTTTCCTCACTCCCTATCTGTGCCCAAAACTAAATGAAAATTCCATGAGCAGAGTTTCTTTCTAAGAAATTTCCGTCTGTGGAATGCAATTCTGTTTGTCTGCTTCCCAGCTGACTATAACATGGTCGCCTTCAAGTCTAATGTGAATAAATTCGTATAGAGTCGCCCATCTAGTTAATCTAGCTCTACCCAAGCTTCACCATAACTGATCTTGTTTCATTATCTAACACTTAGCCCTTATCCTTGAGTAGCCTCCGGGCCTTAATAAGTGCTGACACTCCAAGTAAAAAGAGAAAGGTCTTTAATTATTCCTTTTTCTAGTAAAAAGTGGACCTTGGGTCTACTTTCAACAGCTGCATAACTCTCGCTTCTCTGATGTGATCCTTTAGTCCTCACAGTCCATGAGCGATATTTCTGACAAGGGGGAAGAATTGCTGTTTTCTGGGTCAGAATATAACGATCTCATACTTATTGTTGACCAAGTTTTGATTTTGAAGTAGTATTTTTACTTAGTTAGCACCATACATTAGGTGATTCCATTCACTGTATTAGTTGGGAGGTGACAGTGGCCTAGTGATTAATAATACGAACTGACGACCTGGGTGGTCTAAGCTCGAATCCAGTTCATTCCACAAAAAAATCACTTTTATTTAAGATGTTGGCAACCTTCATGTGGTCACTCCCGTAAGTTCTCGATTTTTTTCTAGCAAGAAACTTGAGTATTAACATCGTAAAAACTACTGCCTTAGTCATGTGTACTCTACCTATTCCTCTTTTGTTAGCCAACCAAACGTGCTTTTCTGGTGCTACCAGACCAGGCTGTCTATTGGCTTCCTGAGACGAAATGCACCTACATCGATTTTCTGTTTTTGTTTTCTATTCTCTTTTGTAAAACTTAATTATGTTCTACAAAAACAAAAACAATCCCCTTCCCCTCTCCTTTCCTTGTCCTTCCCTAGTTACCAACCCCGTCGCCCCCCTTTTTTTTTTGCCCTGTTGGTAGGGCACTAGAATAAGCCGACTGCCCCCCTGCAGAGGGTAAAAATCCCTCAATGGGGCAACCAGTTAGCCGTGAGTTGCTACTCGTAATGCCTTAGGACATGATCCTGGTGATTGAGCTAACCTAGACCTGGGTGCATAAAAGTCTAGGCACTGCAACACATTACTTTGGCCCGACGAGCGGTCGGAGAGGCCCGATCTGACCAATCGGCCAGTCACGCCAAGCCCTAGCACTTACACCCAAAGTACCAACTACCACAACAAAGAACAAAACTTAAAGGTACTCCCATCTTTTTTTTTTATTTTTCTTCCCCCACTACAAAAAATAGGCAAACCAAGTAAGTGCAAGAAGGCGGTAGCAAGGGTCAATCAATTGGAAAGACCAGAACTCAATACTCCATCTGAACAAATGTATTTTTGAGGGCATATTGAACAGAAAATATAGTGGTTGAGAACTCCTTACCAAAAGAGTATATCCTCCACGTAGCTCCAACATGGTCAAGACGAATGGGTTTCCCCTTTACTATCCCCAATTTTGGACTCCGAGGTGGGTAGGGAGCGTGGTTGATGAAAATCCATGGCTGATAAAAAACAAATGCATCCCCCTCAAAACCCTTAAAAGAAACCATTCCTCTGACTCTGACCTCTCAAGCTCAGATGAAGAACAAAAATTCAAAACTAGAAAAACCGTTCCAACTATAGACGAAGGAAACTTCCCATGATTCTTGCTTATTGAATTAATCGAAAATAAAAAAATTGGAAATTTATTACCTTTTCTAATAGGAAAAACATTATCCCCAAAAAAGTAAACCAAAAATGATAAAAAAAACAAAAGATGGAAATCTACTAGTTGAGATAACCAATCTTAGAGATCTCTACTCAAAATGAAGAACTTCCATGAGTACAAGTGCAAAGTCTTTCCCCATCAAACACTAAACACTTCGAAAGGAGTAGTTCGAAGTTATGAACTATCGCTGGCAACTGAAGAAGAAATAAAAACCGAATTAGAAAAACAAGGAGTAATCAACCACATCCGCATAAACATAAAAAGAAACTATAAAATAATAACCACCAACACATATTAACGTTTAACAAACCAACAATACCTAAAGAAATAAAAATTGGCTACTTAAATGTAAAAGTAGACCAATATATCCCAGCTCCATTAAGATGTTTCCATTGCCAAAAATATGGATATCATAAAGAAGCCTGTAAAGGAATAAAAATATGCGGAAAATGCGGCAACAAAGAGCCTGACCATACCGAAGAAAAATGCATAATTGAGGTGAAATGCACTAACTGCAAAGAAGATCACCCAGTCTTCTCTAAAATATGAAAAACATATAAAAAAGAAAGAGAAATTATAGAAGTAAAGTACAAAAAACACAACCTTTCCAGAAGCCAGAAAAATAGTTGAGACGTACATGAAAGACAACACATATGCTGAAACAACAAAAAAGACAACTAAACCATGCCAACATAATGAAATGCATGATCAATATAGGGAACTGATTAACAAACTGATTACATTAAACATTAAAGAATGGCCAGAATTTCAAAATAGCCTAAAAGAAAAATACTCAAATCTGGGAAACAAAATAGAAATAACAAATCCAAACAAAGAAAATAATATTCCATCCACAACAGAACCATTAAAAAAAATTATCACAGAAACCAACAAAACAACCACCAGAAATTAATAAAAACATAAGCAATGATAAAACAGCAAATAAAGAACATTCCAGAAAAGAAGAAAACCAAACAATAGACATTCAAAATAGATTCCAAATTCTAGAAAAAATGAAAACCGAAAACACCCTAGATAAAAAAAACAAACAAACCAAACACAAGTAATCAAGAAGGAAAAAATGAACAAGAAGCCAAAACAGCAACATCTCAAGCAAGATCCAGATCGACGTCCAGATCCAAACATAAAAAAGAAAAAACCCAGCAAAACACTTCACCAAAGACACAAACTCCGACAAAAGATAAATCCTCTACTTCTAAAGAGATGGAAATAGAGGAAAACTAAACAACCTCATGGATAGAAATAAAACACAACAAATTATCCTATGGAATTGTCGTGGAATAAGATCTAACTATAATGAACTTCTTATACTTATCTCACTCTTCAACCCAGCCATTGTCTGCTTACAAGAAACCTTCCTACAAAACAATAACCATTTCAAAACACCAAATTATGAACAATACAATTATTTCCATAACACAGGCCTTCGTGCTAATGGAGGCACCTCAATTCTTGTAAAGAATAACATACCTCAAAGCAATTTCTCTGTCAAAACAAATCTCCAAGCAATTACAACTCAAGTCACATTACACAAAACAATCACAATCTGCTCAATATACCTCCCTCCTCATGAACCAATAAATGAAAATGAACTAGAAAATTTAATAAACCAACTACCTTCACCATTCATTCTCCTAGGAGACTTTAACTACCACAGTAAGTTATGGGGATGTGAAGTCACAAACTCAAAAGGAAACAAAATTGAACAATTAATTAACAAAAATAACTTATGCCTTCTCAATCAAGAAAATCCCACATACTTAAATCCAACAAACGGATCAACTAATGCCATTGATCTTACCATGTGTGATCCATCAAGCTTCTTGGATTATACATGGAGAACTTACGAAGAACCCTGTGGAAGTGATCACTTCCCTATTATAATCAATTACAGTAACTCCATCCAAAACCACATACCCAGGTGGAACACAAACAAAGCCAACTGGGCCGAATTTAAAGAACTTTGTTCACTAAAATTAACAGAACATCAAATCCAAACAATAGAAGAATTCACAGAAGTACTCATAACAATAGGCAAAAAATGCATACCCAAAAATTCTCCTCCTGGAAAAAAAAAACATGGTTCAATCCAGAATGTAAAACGGCCATTAGACAGAGAAAGGCAGCCTTAAGAAAATTTTAAAAACAACCCACAACGAACAACTTAATAGAATACAAACACCAAAGAAACTGTCCAACTCAAAACCTCTCCCTGTAAAATCGTATCCCCTAACATCGACCTAAGTTTAAGTAAATATGAAAAGAAACATACTCATCCAATAACTTATCATGATGATCTTGATAAAATCAAAGAAAAGTATCCAGACCGCACACACATTTATACAGATGGGTCTAAACAAAATAACGCAACAGCCAGTACAGCAATACTCAATAAATCAATCACGAAACAATCAAACCTCCCAAAAGAAACCTCAATCTTCAGTGCTGAAATACATGCTCTAATCCTAGCTCTCAAACTCGCTTCCAATAACAAAAAAAAAAAAAAATTATAATCCTTTTAGATTCCCAATCTACTCTAAAAGCGATTAAAAATAAAAAGATGGACAACCCCCTAATTGCAAAATTACTCCAAAAATTAACTGAATCAAACAGTAAAAAAGAAATCATTTTCTGCTGGATACCGAGCCATTCCGGTATTAAAGGTAATGAATTAGCAGATTCAGCAGCACAAAACGCCTTAAATCTCCCAATCGATGCAAATTTTAAAATTCCATACATAGATCTAAAAAGACGTATCAACGCATATACAACAGAGAAATGGCAAACCTACTGGAATGAACACCCTAACAATAAACTTCACAAAATCATGCCAAAAATCAAAAAACAAGAACAAAATACGAAACTAAACAGAAAAGAAGTTAAACTAATAAGAATAAAAATAGGCCATACTCACTTAACCCACTTATATCTCCTAAAAAAAGAAAGCCAACCCATCTGTATACCTTGTCAAACACCACTCACAATCAAACACATATTAATTGAATGTACTGATTTTGTAACAATAAGAAATCGATTCTACAAAGAAAACAATATTAAAGAGTTATTTGATAAAAACAATCCTCACACCATACTCTCATATCTTAAAAAAATTGGCCTTTATAAAAAAATTTAAAAAGAACCCTTTATACAACGGTCCTGGATATGACCTAAAACTATATCCGATAGTGAGGCCCCAGCTTGTGGGCCTTGGGGAGTGTGGAGCCAGCCTTTAATTGCCATTGCTACCAGGTCCATTCTGACCCGGAGTGGTAGTACCTGTTAGGGTCCCAACTATAGGTTAAATAGAATCCGACTTAAAAAACAAATATACTCCATTAAAAAATCGTTCCTCAAAATCACTAGATTCGGCATTAAATAACCTGAAAAAGGTTGATATGCCGTAAAACAAAAACAACCAACCAACCAAACGTGCTTTTTGCGCATGAACAGACAAATTCACAAAACACCATAATATTTTAATGGTATACAGATTTGAAATTTAAGGCACACGTAATAAAGGAAGTCATAAACTTTTGATCATTTTAAATATTCGTTTTAATGAGAAATTTAGTTTGGAACACAAACATGCTTTTTATTGATGGTAGATTCAAGGGAACTGATGCAGCTTACAATCATCATTCATCCTGAAACAACCAGCATCATGCCACTCACTTTTTTTTCTCTTTTTCAATACATTCCAAAAGATGTACTTTTTTCCTCGAACATTATTGATAATAATGTTTAATTGATTAATATAATCGTTTTAGTCAGATTTTTTTCCCCACTTTTTATTTTTTTTTCACCTTTTGCTTTTATTCGCTTTTATATTTTCTCTGCTCATTTCTCCTCCTTTTCCTTCCTCCCACTTTTATTCTCTTCTGCTCTTCCTTCATTTCTTTTCTCCCACCACCACCTTTTTTCTCCTTCCTTCTCCCGCTCCTCTTTTTCAATTCTGTTTTCGTTCTCTACTTCGATATATTTATTTCTTTTTTTTATTGCTTTGAATGGTGCATTTAAAAAGCGGGATCCAATTGAATAAATTAGCAGGAATGACTAGTTCGATTAAAAAACAATTTGCTTCTCCAAAACCCCCAAAACTGCAAAGAAATTGTTTGGAAATTACAGGAAAACAATTGTAGAAAATAACAAATGGAATAAAAAAAAGTTACATTCCCCTTTTTTCTTCTCCAGTCTCTTCTATGAGAAATCTATAAATACACTCGTTCATTTATTAGTTGTTTCATGCGCATCTGTTTTATAGTAGAAATAGTACAATACCCATCCTAAGACGCATCTAAGCTATATATATATATATATATATATATATATATATATATATATATATATATATATATATATATATATATATATTATTGGGAGATGGGGGTTAAAAACCGTTGGAGGGTTGGGGCATGGCAGGGTGGTGATAGAGAACGGTTTTTAACCCCCATCTCCCAATAAAAATGATAATGTTTACAAAAACAAAAAGTTCTCATATTACTTACCGTGTTGACCTGAATATATAGAATATACATTCTATAATGATCCGTTCATTAGTTACTACTACAATTATTATTTTGATATCTACAGACACTAGTGTTTCATCCTTGCGAGATCATCAGTGTAGGGAGTTATGATTACAGCCAGTTAAGAGATTTAAACCCAGCAACAAAGCCATCTCTAACTCCATTAGCAAGGAACACACCACACGGCCAACGTTAACCATGAGAAATACAGTTGAAATTAACATTTATATAAATATCTAGACAGCTAGAGTGATCATGAGTATAACATCATGATGTGCGCATGGGAGCTTAAGTGACCATCTTTAATTTCAACTTAGAGTGCTCAATAATAAGAACCGAGTGTTAAAGCGTCTGAAATAATTATGCAGTAGCATCCAAAACTAAGGGACAAAATTTTAAAACCTAATATTTGTTAGAAATAACAACTGTGAAAAACTGAAATTTTGACAACTGGTAGTCGTTATCATCCATAATAACATACTAAAATTTGAATCATTTGCAAAGGATAGAAAAAGAATTATAACAATTATTTATTTTCAAAATAGGAACGTCCAAAAATAAGGGACAAAATTGAGAAAAACAATGTAAACAGTATGCTATATTCAAATATTAGGTTTGAAAATTGTGTCCCTTAGTTTTGGACGCTGCTATATATATATATATATATATATAAAAATACTAGATAATAAGATTCTGATAAAGACGTTCATTTTACAACCGTTTCTTCATATGTCCAGGCAATCCAAATTTTCAAACGTATCCGGAATTTTCTAGGACAATGATTCGTCAGAAAAGAATTTAAAAAAAAACAGCATAAAAAAGTAAAATCTTATTTTAGAGACGATTATTTAAGATCTGTTTTTCCAAGATTGAAATTTTGTTTGGATTTTTGTTATGACAAGGTGTAGTGAAGTAAGTGTTATGGCATCCATTCGATGTACAGTTAAGGATTCATAAAGATTAGTATTTAATGCAAAAATGAGCACTAATTTTACCATATTCAACCATTAGTTTGACATAAAGCATTCATTCTAAGTCAATGGGATAAAAAGTCTAGTGTATATATATATATATATATATATATATATATATATATATATATATATATATAGGCAGCATGTTTTCATTTAGACATACATTGTTGAATAACACAGAGTGCTTTTCCTTAATCGTCTTTTTTTGTAATCTCTTCATTTTTCATATGGTCGTTCTAATATCTCGGCTGAATTTGTATAAAAAAGTTCCACAGTCGTTTTCGTCCATCTGTTTTGTTTTTTTGCAAGTACTTTTAACTGATTTTCTTCAGTCGTCTTCAGGCAGTTTGTGATTACTGTTTCATTTAAAGTCTTGGTTCATCAGGTATATATGCTAAGTAATTTTCGAAATGACAAAGATCTTAAGTGAAGGTGAAGCAGCAGTATTGGGAAATATATTACGTGGTTTTCCTTTGTGTTTTTTCTCTGTTTCCTGAGTTTTGTATTTTTCTCACCCAGGGTTACACTTGAACTTCTGCATGTCAGTACAGTTGGGGAAACAGGGACCCGGAATGAAATTTCAAAGTCTGGCGGTTCTGGGGAAGAAACTACTGGAGTAGGAAGCTCTCTTACATCTAGGGATCTCTACTGTGTAGGGGTGGGATTTAGCTGCTTGTCGGGTTTGTCAAGGGTATTTATGTCATGGGGGCACAAGTGCTTGCAGTTCGTCAGAGCATTCACCATTAAAATAGTTGTAGAACAGGCAGAGGGAACAACATTTCGGTGGTGGGACAGAGGCTGAAGCTTAGATGACAGTTCAGGACCTATTAGGTTGGAGACTCTCTTTTGGACCTTGTCTAGGAGCGAGAGACTAGTAGCAGATGCACCAGCCCAAATATGACCACAATACTCCATGCATAGGCGAATGGTGGCCTTATAGAGATACAGGATACTTTTGGGCGTTAGTAGCTTTCTAGCACGGTAGAGAGAGCCTACCTTCCCTCCAGCGGCCCTGGCAATGCTCTCAATGTAATTGTTCCAACTCATGTTTCCTGTGAACGTTAGGTCGAGGTCACTTTTGATTATTTCGCCCGGTATGCAATCTTTTCTTGGAATCACTGACTGTACTGATATGCAACATTTCAAATATAATGTGAACAAACATCTTGCTGTTTTATCCCCTACAAATCTGTCCACGACTTAGTGGCACTGTGCCTTGTTTAGGGTGAAAAACCAGTTAAAAACAAATTAAAAAGAAAAAATGAATTATCGATCCTCATATAAAAAATTAAGAAACGTTAAGCAAATTGTATATTATTTTTTTCATTGGAATCCTTTGATGTGAGTGAATTGTATATTTATTTATTTGTTTATTTATTTGTTTATTTATTTGTTTATTTATTTATTTATTTATTTGTTTGTTTATTTATTTGTTTATTTATTTATTTATTTGTTTATTTATTTGTTTATTTATTTGTTTATTTATTTATTTATTTGTTTGTTTATTTATTTGTTTATTTATTTATTTATTTGTTTATTTGTTTATTTATTTATTTGTTTATTTATTTATTTGTTTATTTGTTTATTTATTTGTTTATTTATTTATTTGTTTATTTATTTGTTATTTATTTGTTATTTATTTGTGTGTTTATTTATTTGTTTATTTATTTATTTGTTTATTTATTTGTTATTTATTTATTTGTTTATTTATTTGTATATTTATTTGTTTATTTATTTATTTGTTTATTTATTTATTTGTTTATTTATTTATTTGTTTATTTATTTGTTTATTTATTTGTTTATTTATTTGTGGACTGTTATCTTCATCTTCATGGTTATTATTGTTTCACCCATGGCACAGCAGATAGAGGTGTTGAATCTCTACGGTTCTAGGTGAACATTGTCTGAAGATAGCAATTTCAAACCTACTCAAGCAGGCCAGAGGATGAGTTGGCCGAGATGTTGTGAGACAAGAACAGCTATAGAAGGCAGTTATTACTAAGGATACAGTTAAAACAGTCAGCATTCCTATCCCGTCACAGCTAACCACCTGAAGAAGGCCAGAGGATGAGTTGGCCAAAACGTCGTGAAACAACAACTATGAAGATGAGGATAAGTCTGCAAATAAAAAAATTACTTCATTTTACATTTTTTTTTCTATAAACCACGTCATTCATGAAAATTAGGACACTCTGCTTGTCGTAAATATAAATTATACCTAATGAAAGAATATTTTAGGGTTCAGAGTTCAGTATTTGGACGTTTGACTGCACAGCCACTTTTAAGAGGATGTTTTCCAGATGCCTTGGATTTCTGCTCATGGTGACGATAAAATCTAAACACCCCTCCTTTACCCAAATGAACCCATCTTGTCTGCCTTTACAGAAGGAAGCAAATATTCTTACTGCATCCAAAACATCAGATTTGTAAGTGGCCAGATTATCTTTTTGTTCTAGAAAGATTTTCATCCTCCCAGTCATCAGGTTTTCTTTCTAATCTTTTCCGAGATACGTGCACTTTGGATAAATCCACAATTTTTACGCATCAGCATGCAGGCAGAATTCTGCGAGAAGTGCAGATATATATCTGTATTCGGTGTGAAGGAAAAGAAGAAAAACAAGTAAGGAAAAAAAAGGGTCCGGCTTACCTTCTAAGATGCTGCCTAAATAACTGGATTAACTGGGAGGGGGCGTTTTAAATATGACATCAGCTGAAATCGAGGTGGATTATGGATGAGGAATAAGAAAGATAAAACGGCCATTGGGGAGTGGGGAGGTGGTGCTTACCCTTCTTTGTTTCGTTGAACTGTTGTCAATGCAGCCAACCTCAAAATGTTGGAACCAGTTAAGGATGAACAGAGTAAAAGGATTGGTTTGCTTTGCTAATTTTATTTGTCTCCCCACGAGAACAGAGTTAGACCAAAATTAGTTTTAATGTAAGAAAATCCAGCTCCCGAAATAGGCCATTCTATATATATTTCATATATATATATTGAATTCATTATTGAGATGAGTATTATTTATTAATTTATTTATTGCGGACTATTATTCTCATCTTTTTTAGTTGTTTCACAACGTTTCGGCCAACTATTCCTCTGGCCTTTGTCAGGTGGTAACTGCAACATGGCTCATGGCGCAGTAGATAGAGACGTTGAATCTGTACGGTTCCAGGTGAGAATTGTCTGAAGATAGCGGTTTCAATCCTACCCAAAGTCGGCCAGAGGCTTACTTGGCCAAAACGTGGTGATACAACAACAACTATGGAAGGCAGTAATTGCTGAGGATGCGGTTAGGAGAGCCGGAGTTCCTCTCCCGTCGCGGTTACCACCTGACGAAGGCCAAAACATTGTGAAACAACAACTAAAAAAGATGAGGATGATAGTCCGCAATAAATTAATAGGCCATTCTAGATTAGAAAAAAGTAATTATATACTTGTGTTTGAACTCTGTCATGAATTCTGTTGCGAATTGTAACAAGATCACCATATTTGATTGGAAAAGCAACACAGTGAATACGAATTATAATCTAGATGGTAATAAGACATAGATCGTGTGGGTAGAGATTTTGTTTTGAGTAAGACTGTGGTTATTTTGATAATTTCAAGATTAGGATGAAAATGGAATTAAAAACATTTTCTTGTTTGAGTTGTTGGGTTGAGGAATGCATGAAGAAAACCAGTTTTGAGTATCTGAGTCATTTGAGTATTTGAATCATTTTTTTTTTTTTTTTACACATTGATCACTTATCAAGGCCCGGAAGCCACTCAGGGATAAGGGTTATTGCAAGTACATTACGTTAGTGTGGAGATTTGATGAAGTGTTTACTTAAGGGGGCGGTTCATTAGGAATTTGTTAACATTGGACTTGAAGACATCCAAATTGTAGTCCGGTGGGAAGCAGGCAGACGGAACAGAGTTCCACAGGCGTGCAGTTCTAAGAAAGAAGCTTTGTTCATGGAATCCGCGTTTTGATTTAGGCACAGATATAGAGTGGGGAAAATTTTTCACAGTGGATTCAGCTAGACGGGTCTTTTTCGTGAAAGATTGGCGAGGGGGGACCAGAGATTGGAGTTCAGACGAGCACCTGCCATGGAAATAACGATAAAACAAGGATAGGCTCGCAACGTCTCTTCTGTGGGAGAGAGGTTGCAGGGTAGAGAAAAGGGCATCCCCCACTAAGCCACAAAGTCTATTTTGTACTCTGTCAAGGCATGATAGGCTGTTTTTAGCAGCTTCTGCCCAGATATGGCAACAGTATTCCATCCTTGGACATACTTGGCTTTTATATAGATAGAGAATTGCATCAGTAGTGAGATATCTTCTGGAGCAGTAGAAGGATCCCACCATCTTTCCAGCGACCTTGGCAACAGACTTGATGTACGTGTTCCATTTCAGATCAGGAGTAAAGGTCAAACCTAGAAGCTTGTCAAAACACGGGGCCTCACCCAGATGAGAGCCATCCATCACAATTGATGCCAGATGGGGATCAGAGTGTTGATGATGTAAGGATAGGAGTTTGGTTTTGGATGCATTAAAGGTAACCAGCCACATCTTCCCCCACTGTACCACGCGCTCGAGATCAGAGGAGAGAGAAACAGAGAGAACTTTGTCATTTACAGCCTTTGATGTGTTGCCGTAGATGGTCGTGTCATCAGCATAGATGTCAACGAATGATTCAAGTATGTGTTTTGGGAGGTCATTGATGTAGATCAGGAAGAGAGTTGGGCCTAGGATTGACCCCTGAGGGACTCCAGCATTTATATTGCAGGCCTCCGATTTTTGTCCATCTACCACTACTCTTATGAGCCTATCAGAGAGAAATGATTTAATGATTGAGAAAACATTTCCAGTTATACCGTAGCTGGAAATCTTGTGAAGTAGACCCTTATGCCATACCTTGTCGAAGGACTTTGATATGTCAAGAGCAATTGCCCTAGAAAGGAAGCCTTTGTCAAGAGATTCACTAATCCTGTGGGATATAACTGTCAGCACATCTGCGGTAGATCTTGCAGAGCGCAAACCATGTTGTGTGTCACTAAGAAGGTTATTCCTGCTGAGGTGGTTGACTATTTCTCTATTTAATATGGATTCCAGCAACTTACTCATAACACACAGGAGACTTATTGGTCTGTACTGAGAGGGAGATGACTTATCACCTGAATTCTTAAATACAGGGAAAACTGATGAGGTCTTCCAGGGAGTCGGAAAGCACTTCTCCTTAAGGCAGCGCTTAAACAGTTTCGTAAGTATGGGAGCAAGTTCTGGTTGAAGCTTTTTTAACACTATAATTGGGATGCCATCAGGGCCAGTTGCTTTACTGGAATCTAGGTTCTTGATTAGCTTGGCGACCTCATGCACGGATATTTGTATGTTACCTAGCTTGTTCTGTGTTATAGGAGGAAATATGGGGAGTTGATGGCCTTCGTCGCATAGGGTAGAATTAGCTGCAAAGTTCTTTGCAAATAGTTTTGCCTTGTCTGACGCTGACGAGATGATGACCTCTGGTCCATTGATAATGGTTGGGATAGAACGCACACTTCTGTTCAGGATTCTATTTGTTATTTGCCAAAACTGGTGGGAACCAAGCCGCTGATCAGCTACCTCGGATTTAACAGACTGGGCATATAGCTCTCTTGCATTTTTTTATTACTCTTTTACAGTGGTTGCTGGCGTTCCTGAAAGCAGCTTTAGTCTCAGTGCATCTATTACGTTGGTAGCTATGGAAAAAGTGATTTCTGTGCGCGATAGCAGCAGCACATTCTGAGGAGAACCATGGCTGGCTGTTAGGTTTTTGTTGGAATTTTTTAGATGGTATGAATTGGTCTATGCCTACAATTAACCATTCGGTCAGATCTGATACTATAGAGGACACTTCCTTTTTAAACATGGAGTGCAGAGGTAAATCAGATATGAATGTAAATTTGAGTCATTTGAGTTATTTGAGCATTTGAGTTATTCGAATCATTTGAGTCATTTGAGCATTTGAATCATTTGAGTCATCGATAGAAGTTAGAATCGAGTGAGTGGTGGGAAGCAACAGAACTTGATTTGAGATCGTGGTGAGTGGAGGTTCTGCCTTCATCGTTTTCACGTAATAGATGCACCACATATTTTCAAATGTTGACTTTTAATTCTCAAAATAAAGACAAAACATAGAAACAATTTTCGGTTTATCTTTTTTATGTGTTTGATTATTATTTCCTTTGTATTACACACACACACACACACACACACACACACACACACACACACACACAAGGTGTTTGCAAAAGTAATGCCTCCTATTTTTCATTCCGCCCAAATGGATCAGAGGGATTTGCAAATTGAATTATTATGATGACTGAACATTTATTCATGACCTGAAAGTTTAATCTCTCTGTTACAGATATTGACGGTGTGAGACTCTAAAAAAGCAACTCCTGTCGTGGACGTGTGTCAGAAACAGAGATACGTCATTGAATTTCTGGCAAAAGTGCGTTGAGGATGGTGATGGCTATGTAGAAAAATAAATTCTGGAGTAAAAAAGGTCACTCGTTTTTATGGTACTACTCCTGTCTTCGTAGCTCTTTAACTTTTTAATCTAAAAAAAGGGACACTTTACTTCTGGAACGACTTTGAGAGAGAGAGAGAGAGAGAGAGAGAGAGAGAGAGAGAGAGAGAGAATAGATACGTAACAATCAAATAGAAAAATTTTTCAACATAAATACAAGTGATCTTCATAAAACGCATATGTTATCAGTTACATCATATTCAGTCTAACATCTGTTTTCTTGGATGACTTCAACGAAAATGTAAATTTTAAAGTTTAATTCATCTTTCTAAAGATCAATTTTTATCATTTCCTCAAATGTTTTTCTTTACCTTCTCTGAACTGAACTTGTTTGCTCAACTGTTCTACATATTTCTATAAGCTTAACACTCATTCATTCAAGATGGCCATACTATTGAAGTCTATATGGCATAATCATGTTGACACACCGGTTCCCATTGGATCACCAAAGTTAAGCAACATTGAGCCTGGTCAGTACTAAATGGGTGACCATTTGGGACTTCCAGATGCTGTATGTACTCTCCGCTTATCTCGGCATTGTTTCCAGTCGTCCTGGTCTTCTCCTTGTCACTGAACAAACAGTGTCGATTCAGGAGAGATGTGGTTGAGGATTGCACAACCCTTGCCTCACAATTACATGTACTACTGCCCCTAAGGGGTATCCTTTGTCTTTTAAGACTGAACTGAAGTATGGGGCCATTGAAGTCTACTCTTCTGCACAAATTTCTCTTTTCTTTGATCATCAAAACTAAGCTTGGTTTTAAAACTCATATCACACATCCATCGTATCATTCTCATATTATTTATCTCCATGCAACGCATGTCCTCAACTTTCACTAGTCAGATTTCACTTCCATATATGATCATACTGCATACACATGTCCGATAGATTGTTCCATTTATCAGCAGTGGTAACTCTCTGCTGGTTAGTAAGGGTAAAAGTTCCCTAAACTAACTCCATCCATTCCTAATTCTTGCTATAAGATTAAAGCCTCGTTTGTTTTGATCAGCCATGTAATTAAAACATGTTATCTTAATAAATAATCAAGAGAGAAAAGTAATCTTCACTAGAAATCTGCATCCGTATTATTTAGATTCTTCTTCATCTTGAGCGTCATTTTCACGTTTTGGTTGTTGTAACTTTTGTCAACAGTCATAATTCTCTGCTGGTGTGTATTGTTAAAACTATTTCTGGCCAGGCTTTTATCTCTTTTTCACTAAAATCCATTTTTATCACTCCATCTCACGTTTTCCTTATACTTCGCCTGTGAACTGGACCTGCTACCTCAACTGCTCTACATTTATTAATCTAAGAATTCTCACTCATTCTTTTAACACTGCCAAACCATTGCACACATCTCCTGGTATTATCCAAATTTCATCTTCCTTTAAGTCATCGGAACTAAGTCTATCTTTAAGACTCACATTATACATACATCGTATCATTATCGTTTCTTTTCTCTCCATGCAACGCATGTCCTCAACCCTCACTGGTCAGATTTCACTTCCATACATCATCATCTTGCATAAATACGCCTGATAAGTTCTTCCTTTTGTCGGTAGTGCTAATTTACTTCTGATTCTTGCTATAAGGTTAAAACCTCATTTGTTTTGATCAGCCATGTAATTAAAACATGTTCTGCTAATAAATAATCAAGAGAGAAAAGTAATCTTCACTAGGAATCTGCATCCGTATTATTTAGATTCTTCTTCATCTTGAGCGTTATTTTCACGTTTTGGTTGTTGTAGACATATCTATCTATCTATATATATATATATATAAAAGTGAAAGTGTCTGTGTGTGTATCTGTGTGTCTGTGTACATTGCCCTACGCAATAACTCTGTCAATTTTTAGTCTACAGACTCGAAATTTGATATACAGGTTACTGCGATTTGGGTAAATCGATGTGATCTGTTTTTGGCCAGAAATTTGGCAATTAAGGGGTCAAAGTTCAACGATTTGACTTTGAGAACTCTACCAAACTCCTCCGACAATTTTGGGTCTACGCACTTGAAATTTTAGATATAGGTTCCTTGGACATGGATCTAACTTAATAACTTTATTTGAGCCCAAAACAATAAATTTTAAGGGGTCATAATAGGGGTCAAAGTTAAAAAAAATTGACCTCTGCGGTCTCTTCCAAATTACTCAGACAATTTCTGGTCTAAATATTTGAAATTTTACATAAAGGGTATTCAGAGATAGGGCAAGCTTTTTCATCAGTTTGGGTCGAAAGTTTTTAGTTACCGATATATAAATGTATGTATGTGTTTGCATGTCTGCCTTAAACTTTCAATACGGGTGACGGATTTTACCATTAACAACCGGGTAATTATTTCTAGTTCGCAACAAAATTTGATAAATTCGAGATGGAGCTTAATGATTAACAAAGTGAATGATTTCAAAACGATTATCAGTTTCGCTTTTTCATACAAACAACATGCAAAACACTGTTGACCTTGAAATCATTTGATTGAGTCAGCATTTTACTTGGTTGATATTTTTAGTCAGCAATTTGATATACCATGGTGACACTTGTTTCCTTAGGCGATCAGAAAATTAGAAAGCCGTTTGTTTAGTAGACTTTCTTTAGATGTTATTATATATGATTCTAAAGTGCAAAGGTTGCAATGGCCAGACTTATTTGATGAGTATTTACTAGCACCTTTTAGTATAGATAATTTCAATTTGTATTCAATGTTATTAATTCTTTCTTCCTTTACCCATTTTACTAATAATGTTGTTTTCTTATTTACATTAGGTATTTTAAATGATGCTATATGGTTATTGAATCTGTCTTTGAATCGGTATTCGGTTGATCTAATATATTTTCTGATTGTGTTATTTTCAATGACTTCTCATTTATATGTTATATTAGAAATGAGACATTTGTCTTCCAGAGGACATTCATCAATATTTCTACAGTTACAACAGAAGGTAATTCAAAATTGTTTGCATAGATCTAGGTACATCCTGTTCTGACTAAAACCTAATTATCTTATTATATATATTAGTAGTGTTGTGAGAATGTAACAGAAACTTGAATTATATGAGTGAAATTGGTTGTCATTATTGACATTACCTTATTATCATATTTTGTAAGTAAGGATATGGAGAGAGGGAGAGAAACATTTCTTTTACCAGTCGTTCACATTTATATATTATATTAGAAATGTTGTTCGAAAACAAGAGATGTAAATTACAGTATTACATTGAAATTTCTATGAACTATTTTTCTTCCCAAGATCATTCCGCTTCATATTATTGTGAAAATGGGCGGAGTAGGGCAACAAAAGTATCCAGTAACAAGACTGTCAATGTGTTTTGTTTTACTCTGTGTTGTCCAGGAGCAATAAATATGCGATTACAGTATCAAATTTAAAATGGATAGGATAAATGAATTAGATTTGTTTTTTATTTAACACATTAAAACAAAAGAAAGGATTGGGCTAGGTAAAGGAGGAAGAGAGTGTTGGGAGGTTTATGGAGGAGGTTAAAGAGAAAGAGAGGGACAAATGTAAGAATTTTTAATAATAACATACTTACTTCTATTTAGAATATTTATGGACCTGGACATCGCCGGGTAATCCTGTTAGTCTATTATAAAGGGCAGCTCTGTGTGTGTTTATATGTCCAGCTAAAAGTAAAAAACTAAGAACCAAAAAACAACAAAGTTGATATATTTTTTATCAGTATCGCCCCAGATTGTAATTGGGAGGTCGAGTCTGTTTATATTGCGTATCTATGTTCAGTTTTACAACACATCAGCTCTTTTCAAGGGTTTATAAAAAAATGAAGAACTACCTTTTATATCATCTTTCGTACCTCTTGACCATGTCCTCAAGTGGTTTGTGTCCCAACATTCAGCGCATTTAGAATAAAAGCTCTCTCATGTTTAGAAACAGATGCAAGTCTCATTTATCTGGACAATTGGGTCTTTATTCAGCTTTCACGGTCGAAGTAATATCCCTGTTTCTCTGCGTCATCATTAGACGGAGGATGGGAATCTTGCCATTCGTTTAGCTGCCATCCACCCTGATTTCGACATGTGCACGAGAAGTCTTCCATCTTCTCGGAATCAGAGACTTTGGAAACAGACTTCCAAAATCTATGTGAATCTCCTACTGTATCTCCCGTGTATCTCTTCCTTATATATTGAGGTGTAGTGTAGGACCCCTTTTCATGTAAGAGTCAACCTTTGGTCACGGAACCAAAGTGTGCCGCTATCCTGGTCGCAGGTCACCAAAGTGTGCCCTCTGATCTTGTCAGAGTCACTATTCTGATCAACAATGATCAGATGTGACCTTTTTCAATGCGGTAGGACCTGTTGGTTGCGCTGGTCAGTCTTTCATTCACGGCCGGTGCTTGTTAATTTCTTTCACGTCAGGGTTGATATGCCGTCATCTTGCTGGTTGGTCGCCGCTAAAGAAAAAGAAACAGTAATTCAGAATTCACCTTCTCAAAGCACAGAGGAAAGAAAACAAACTCTTCTGATTAATTTCCAAACAAAAGATGTAGTTTTATAATTATTTTTTTTGGTTTCACCCCTCCCTTCGCCTCCATTTTTCAATTGTATAAATTGTTTTATTTTAATCGCTGCCGATGTAATCTCTTGACAAGGGTCGGACGAAAGGTACCTTGAGGTTCTTTTTTATTTTAGTCGAATAGTTTTTGACTATTTTTAGTGTCAATTTTTTCTCCCTGCATCGATCTTCCCCCAAATTCTAATGACTCCACTTATCCTTTTTAAAACTTTAATATATATATATATATATATATATATATATATATATATAATGCTCTTACAGGTCACAAATATTAAGTTCATATAAGCCGACAATTAGTCTTTAGACTTTCCCTCTTCCTTTCTTAATAACACAGGGTAAGTAATATGGGATGTCGTAGAGAAGGGGGTGGGGGTAAGCGATCACTCTCAACTGAATCACTGGCTGTCTCTCTTACTCTCTGACTGACTGACTTTTTCGGCTCTGCACATGGTTATATAGTGCAGGGTGGGGTAACGTGGGATATTTCCCCCAACCAATCAACCATGACAGTATCACTTCTGCCATGTCTAGATTGGTCCCCTGTTAGAATTCCCACACAATCGAACCTGCAAAGGTCGCAAGCTTTTTATCAGACCTTCTGGGTCACACTCCTGATCCCTAAGTCAGATGACTGTCCTCCAGGTGTAAACACTCATTCTCCAATATATGGATTCGCATTATTTGCACCAGTTCACCGGATATGTTTCCGCTCAACCTTTAAAGTGACATTGTTGTTTATGGATAAACCCAAAATGAATATAACACAGTCATTTATTATTTGGGGATTTTCTCTCAGCAGGGATTTTTTGCTGTCTCCCGGGCACACCATATTTAATAGATAGTTATGTTTGCTCATTTTTTATAGTGAATTTTAAGTTTTCGCTCCTTCCCTTGGGGAGCCCAACCGCCCTTCAGGTTGGTCATGAACATGGTGGCAAATCCTGTTAACACAACTTGCACTCAACATGCATTGACCTGCTTGACAATCACAAAAGAATCACAATGGTTAAAATTTGCTTAATTGGTTGAAAGGATGGAGATGGAGGAGGGTGATCTAATTCAAATTCACTAAGAAGTTGGCTGGCGCCATGGTAGCGGCCCTCGGGTTGTGGACGAACCTCAACTTGGTGTGCATCATCCTGAGGTAGGGGAGTTTATAAAGAGCTGCACTAAATATGACCTTAACCTTGAAAAATGATGTGCACCATTCATCATGTCAAGTTTGGTCATGATCGGTCCAATGGTGTGGGCTGTAGGAAAGTATATATACATAGGTTATGACCTTCACCTTTATCCTTTACCTTGGAAAATGGTATGCACTATCCTAGGTGGGGGACCATCATCATACCAGGTTTGGTCATGATTGGTCCAATAGGAGAGTTGTGTACACACACACACACACACACACACACACACACACACACACACAAACACGAGTGCTATTATACTACTTTATATATAGATATTAGAAAATCATGTCGATCCGTTGGGTCATCCATTGAGTTCAGGTTAGATGTTTTTAAATCTGAAAAAAGTGAGTTTGCAAAGTAAGTAAAATATTTAAAAATTATAAAAATCAAAGATTAGTCTTTTCTTTACTTGCTATACCTCCCATTCACTTTTTTTGGTTAAATTAAATGGTATTAATACTAGTGTTGATATTTACTTTTGATTTTTATGGACTATTCCAATCTTGAGTTTTAAAATTTCTGTAGTATTTCTTTAACAGTTAATGAGCAGAGAGAGAGAGGTAAAAGTGTCAGAAACGATAGTGATAAACTATCTATTATATATAAGGCAGTTGTTTGTGTGCATGTGTGTTTGCTTCTATACCCAGCTAAAACTCTAAAACTACAAAACAAGCACCCACAAAGTTGCTACATTCTTGATCAATGTTGCTCTGGATGACTCTCTATATCTATAAAAGTGTGAATGTGTGTGAGGACACTTTTCAACCTATATACTCGACAAATTTTTGATCTACAAACTTGGAATTTGGTATATAGGGTATTCAGACATGTGGAAAACGTTTTAATTGGTTTTCATCCGAGAAAAAAAGGGTGCTAAGGAGTCAAAATTGAAAACTTGGTACTTAGGGGTTATCGAATTTGTATCTGTTTGTCAACTGTTTCATGACTGCGCATGCATGAATCGTTCACATGTTAAGAATAAGTAGGTTTGAAAACACTTTTTAAATATCTATATTTCCCATTCTCTCTTTTTTTCTGTCAGAGATTAAATTGTATTACAACTAATGGTGATATTTACTTTAGTTTATAATAGAATATTCAAATCTTGAGTTTTATAGTTCTGTAATATTTCTTTAATAGTTAATAAGCACAGAGTAAGAGCGAGAGATAGAAGTGACAGAAACGGTTGTGATATCCAACAATCATGAGGCTGTTTGCATGGCAACCGAGAAAGCTAACATGCTTGCCAGTCGGTTTGCTTCGAACTCTACATTGGACCCAGCAACCCACTCTCTTCCTGATTTTCCTTTGCGGACTGACACCACACTAGATGATTTGAAAATCACCCCTTCTCAGGTGCAGGATATCATAAAAAAGCTAGACACCTCAAAAGCCTGTGGACCTGATCTCTGTACTATTAAGAAATGCTCTGCTGAAGTTGCTCCAGTCCTCTCCAAACTTTACAACAAATGCCTTAACAAATTTTGCTTTCCTGGCTGCTGGAAAACTGCTGCTGTGGTATTAGTTTACAAGAATTCTGTCGAAAGAACTGACCCATTAAACTATCGCCCTATTAGTCTTCTCCCGCTTTTCACCAAAGTATTTGTTTCCATAATTAACCAAGCTCTAGTTCATCACTTTACAGTTGCTAAACTTCTGACCGACCATCAATATGGATTTAGGCAAGCCCGTTCCACAGCAGATATCCTAACTATAATCTCTGAACATATATACCATACACAGGGCAGTAGTCCTAGATATATCTAAGGCTTTTGACAGGGTATGACGCGATGGTCTTCTCAGGAAAATCAGATCATACGGTATCACGGGACAAATACTTAACATAATCAAATCTTTCTTAAATAAGAGAAGAATGCTGGTTGTCCTCGATGGTCATAGATCTAAACAATATCATATAAATGCGGGTGTACCTCAGGTCTATCCTTGGACCTTTATTAATCCTAATATTCATAAATGACCTCCCTGATAAAATTGTCTGTGAGATGGGTATATTTATAATGAGCAATAGTGGAAAACAAATGTACACACATCTAAGGAAATGACAGAAACACTAGAGGATGGCCTTCAATCTGTAGTGGAATTGGGACAAAAATGGATGGTCACATTTAATGCTGCCAAGACTAAGCTTGTTTCCTTCAATAATTACAAGAAACCTTCTCAACCACTAATAGCTATGGCTAAAGATACATTACCTGAAATTACTTCTTTCAAACTCCTTGACTTAATGTTCACAGAAACATGAGTTGGAACAGAAACCTTGGGAGCATTGCCAAGGTCGCTGCAAAGGTGGGCTCTCTCTACTGTGCTAGAAAGTTACTTTCACCTGAAAGTATCCTGTACCTCTATAAGGCTACCATTCGCCCATGTATGGAGTATTGCTGTCACATTTGGGCTCGTGCATCTGCTACTAGTCTCTCACTCCTGGACAAGGTACAAAAGAGAGTCGTCAACCTGATAGGTCCTGAACTGTCATCTAAGCTTCATCCCCTGTCCCATCGACGAAATGTTGTATCCCTCTACATGTTTTACAAGTATTTTAACGGTGAATGCTCCGACGAACTATAAGCTCTTGTACCTCTTCCTCCATCAAACCAGACAAGCAGCAAAGTCCCACCCCTACACAGTAGAGATCCCTAGATTTAAGAAAGCCTTTTACTCTAATAGTTTGTTCCCCAGAACTGCTAGATTCCGGAATTCTCTTCCTGCTTGCCCAACTGTACTGACATGCAGAAGTTCAAATGTAATGGGAACAGACATCTTGCTGCTCAACTCCCTACATAGTATCCCTGCAACTTATGTCCCTGATAGTAGTCCCCTACATCAAATTGCCACTGTGCCTGGTTTGGGGTGAAAATGTAATTTAAAAAAAAAGGTTAACTGTTGCCCAGTTAAGTGTAATCTACTTTGATATTTCACTCATAGTAGGAAAATAGACAGATTCATATCTGGCCCGTAGATATTAGAGAAAGTGACATAAATTTCACTTTCAGCACTTGGTAGTCCGAAATAATCACCCATCTAAGTAGTAACCAAGTTTAATGTTGCTTAACGTCACTGATTTGATGGGAACTAGTCTTTAAATAGTATTAAAGGATTTAAGTATCAAATATTCCAATACCCCCACACATCATCAACACAATAAATAATAATTCCAAATAATAATTCCAAGTAATAATTCCAAGTAATAATTCCAAGTAATAATCCGGAAATAAAATTCTCTCCAGGAAAGCGCTAGGTTACCTTGCTGCTTTTGATCACTGACAAAAATAAATTGTATTGAATGTGTTGCATTGACTTATAGGGTTATACTGAATCCATTTTCTCCGTGAGATAGGAAAAGTGTCACAAAGGTCGTATTGAAATAATACTGACCCCATGAGAACTGCCACTTCCTGTCTGTTCTTTTTCTATCTCCGCTACCCAACCACCACCACCACCACCAACGACTCGTCTGCTTCCTGCTTTTCGCTTGAGCATTATGACAGGCAGAGTTTCTGGTGATGGAGCTTTTGTTTTGACCTTTCAGGCCTCTCTTTACACGGAGAATGGAAGAGACGTTTCGCAACCCTCTACATCATCCCCTTTTGTGCATCTTTCTTGGTAATGGAGACAGATCACTCTGAGGACCAACTAGGATCTATCACTGCGATAGATTTCCGTTTGCAAAGTGACGCTTCGTTTGCACACTTTCAAGACTGTTTTGTGCCTCTTCCTATGAAAACGAGACATATTTTGAAATTATCTCAGAGATTTCTGCTAAGAATTATCTGATTTGTTCTGCTTTCCTATAAAAAAAAAAGTGTCGCTAGTGCTATGGTTACTGGTACAGACAATGGATTTGGCATGTTGGGTTCGAGTTTTGTTGGGGTTGTTACATGCTGTTTGCTAATACACTTCAAGGTTTTCAGCTGCAGGTTAACTAGTATTTTTGACTTATGGCCACTTGGATGTAAGGGGTTATTATTTGAGACCATGTCTATAGCGACACTATATAGAGAGTTGAGCAGCTAGATGTCTGTTCACATTACATTTAACTTTCTGCATCAGTACAGGAAGGGAAGCAGGAAAGCGGGATGGATTTCCAAAGTCTAGCCATCTGAAGGAAGATACTATTAGAGTAAAAGACTTTCTGGCATCTAGCGACCTCAACAGTGAAGGGGTAGGATGTTGCTCTTTGTTGAGTAAGATGAGAGTATGTATATCAAGTGCTATGAGCTCATCAGAGCACATTTCATTGAAGTACTTGTAAAACAAGGGAAGCAACATTGTGGTAAAGGAACAGGGATCGATCGTGCAGAATTTTACATTTGAAGCGATTTTCACCAAACTTAACATTTTACACAGCTTAACATCACAAGTGCATTTAAAAGTTTTATTACCACACAAGCTGAAAGACACAACATATAAAGTAAACACTAGCTTCTTTGATATGACAGGCGTGGGTTTGAAATTTATGTTTATTTTTAGAGTACAATTGAAGTATGATATTTGACTTTTTCATTTTAAACTTTAATTCAAGACATTATATATAAAAAATAATTTTATAAAATCAACAGTAGATTCTCTACAGTACGATGTAGACTACAATATATTGTAAACTAAGTCACTGTGAGAGGTATGTGAACTTCCTCCCAGTGCACCACAATGGGTCCACAATGAGCAAACAATAGATTTGATTGAAAAATGGACGATGAAAATAAAAATATTGGAGCGTGAAACAATTGTTGATCATTATTCAATCTCGGGCAACATCAAGTCACTCTGCTAGTATATATATATATACACACACACACACACGTTTTGTTGAGCAACAGTGACAATTCCTGCTCTTTTTATTCCGATCGATCTTTTCAATATGTTGGATTAGTGATGGGTTTTTTTTTTTATTACATTTTCACCTCAAACAATGCACATTGCTATTTTGATGTACTATCAAGGACCTAAGTTGCAGGGGTACTATGTAGGGAGTTTAGCAGCAAGATGTCTGTTCACATAACACTTGAACTTCTGCATGTCAGTACAGTTGGGGAAGCAGGAAACTGGAAGAGAATTTCAAAGTCTAACAGTTCTGGGGAAGAAGCTATTAGAGTAGAAGGCCTTCCTACATCTAGGGATCTCTATTGTGTAGGGGTGGGACTTTGCTGCTTGTCGGGTTTGTCGGGGATATTTTCGTCGAGGGAGCACAAGGGCTTGTAGTTCGTCAGAACATCCACCATTAAAATACTTGTTAAACAGGCAGAGCAAAGCAAAATTTCGTTGATGACAGCTCAGGACCTATCAGGTTGGTGGTTCTCTTTTTGACTCTGTCCAGGAGAGAGACTAATAGCAGATGCACTAGCCCAAATGTGACAGCAGTACTCCATACATGGGCGAATGGTGGTTTTGTACAGGTACAGGATACTTTCAGGCGTCAGTAACTTTCTAGCACGATAGAGAGAGCCCACCTTCTTTGCAGCAGCCTTAGCAACGATCTCGATGTATCTATTCCAACTCATGTTTCCTGTGAACGTTAAGCCAAGGAGTTTGAACGAAGTGCTCTCAGGTAAAATATCAGGTAATGTATCTTTAGCCATAGCTATTGGTGGTTGGTAAGGTTTCATGTAAGTATTAAAGGAAACGAGCTTTTTCTTGGCAGCATTGAACGTTACCATCCATTTTTGACCCCATTCCACTACAGACTAAAGGACTTCCTCTAGAGTTTCGGCCATTGCCTTAGATATGTGCTCAAATATTTTTCCCACTTACCTACTATAGAGCGTGGTGTCGTCCACAAATATACCCATCTATTTTAGCAAGTAAGTCATTTATGAATATCAGAAACAACAAAGGTCCAAGGATCGATCCCTGAAGTACACCCGTATTTATATCAAAAGTTTTGGATA
Source organism: Euprymna scolopes (assembly GCF_053919585.1). Classification (NCBI taxonomy): domain Eukaryota; kingdom Metazoa; phylum Mollusca; class Cephalopoda; order Sepiida; family Sepiolidae; genus Euprymna; species Euprymna scolopes. The sequence continues at coordinate 175,841,896 of NC_136486.1, read as the reverse complement.
TATGCCCATCGAGGACAACCTGGATTCTTCTCTCATTTAAGAAGGATTTAATTATGCTAAGCATTCGTCCAGTAATACCATAGGATTTTATTTTCATGAGAAGACCATCGTGCCATACCCCATCAAAAGCCTTAGATATATCTTGGGCTATTGCCCTCCCTTGCCTTATCCAGTGCTTGGTATAAACGTTCAGAGATTAGTTAGAATATCTGCAATAGAACGGGCTTGCATAGATCCGTATTGGTGGTGGATCTTGATTAATTAATGACTAACGTTTTGTACGAGATGAAACAGAAATGTGCCATAACTGCAACCGTTTTTGAATCTCATGAGTCTTCTTCAGGCGCGTAATGAAGGATAAAATTTCAGTTGGTTAATTTATTGAAAAGGTCAATTAAAATCGTTTAAAACACTTAAGCGTACCCTCTCCTCCTTTATACTAAGCCTGATGATCAGTTTGTTTATGCCAATGAGTAAGGCTTCTATGATGTCGAGGCGTTACGCTATGAGACAGCGAAGATGTATTTTTTATTGATTTCTGAATTCGTTTTTTGGTGTCGTGTGCTACTAATTGTTGGGGAGGGCAAGAGACATGTAATCCAGCGAGGAATACTAGTTCTAGTCATGCCAATGTATGTATTGTTTTTAGACAAATTCTACGATTGGACATTTTAAGACATATACGGCATTACTAGTTTCTCGCAAATTGTCATCAGGTGTCGGATTTTTATGTATTAGTAAATTAGTCGTTTTGGATTTTTTGTAATAAATGGCAAATCATAATTTCGATTTTTTTGTATGCGGCAAATGTATTTATATACAATATATTTGATTATTTTTTTCATTAACTTTATAATTAGGATGCATTTGGTTACAGTAGAATAAATTATATATATATATATATATATATATATATATATATATATATATATATATATAACCATCCCTCTTGAAGAAGCCCGCATAAATGCGTATCCAGGTCCTTCCACCTCCATTTTATTTCATATATATATATATATATATATATATAGTCTTTGAAGTTTTTAACCTTTAAAACTATACAAAAAATTACTTTTTATCATTCGTTAAAAAACCATGCAGTCAGTAATTCATTTAATCACCTGCAATCACTGCATCAACTCTCTCGAATTTACTATAATACCAATTTTTTTTTTTTCAAGGGATCATCAGTTGTTTACCATGAAACACTGTTTCGGGGACATATATATATGTTCTGATTTTTCCGATTCCCGATTATGATTCCGATTAATCATCCATATATATATATATATATATATATATATATATATATATGATTAATCGAAATCATAATTGGGAATCGGAAAATTCAGAACTTTTTGGGGTATCAGAATCGAAAACTTTTGTGCCTATTTTCTGATGACAAAAACGATTATTTTAATTGGCTTTTTTCTTTGATTTTATTTTAAGCAAAATCTTCTGTTGATAGTTATGAAAAAATATTGAAAATCTATTGATTTTTAACTACCAGTAAAACTAAAATCAATAAATAATCTCTCATAACTTTATTTTTACGTTTGAGAAAATATTCGCGCATTTAACGTGTTTTTGCTGTAATCAGGAACAATAGCAACTTTATAGTTAAATATTTGTAGATTTATAAAGAATCGGAATCGATAATTTTATACGGAATTTGTAATTGCATCGAAATCTGTAATTTTATCGGAATCAGGAGAAATATTGAAATCGTTTCATCACTAATATATATGTGTATGGAAACAATTCTCAACCTATAAACCCAACGATTTTTTGATCTACAGACTTGAAATCTGGTATAGAGGGTATTCAGACATGAATCTGAGGAAAGGCTGCTAAGAGGTAAAAATTGAAAAATTGGTATGTGGGGGTGATCGGATTTTTATCTGTTTGTTAACTATTTCATGAATGCACATGCGTGAATGGTTCATATGACAGATTCCTTATGTTAAGAATAAGTAAGTTTGAAAACACTTTTTAACGATCGTATCAAGCTGGCCTAATAGTTATCGTACCTAACTCACTATCTTTCGATTTTGGTTTCGATCTCAGCTCGAGTATTTTTTAATTTATTTTTTCACTTACAAGAAGTGAACTGTTTAGACAAAACATAATACTCGCACGCACGTCTCAGTTTCTGTATGAATTAAAATATAATAGTTATGCGTATTTTATGACCGGGCAGCACAGGGTGGTCTGCTAGGAGATAGAGCTTGTTATAGAAGAATACAGATTTAAGACTGTAAAACTGTATTTTACATCAATTTATTGTTCGACAGGATACCTTGAAACTCCGTGGATTAAGGAAATGTCAAATTGAATATTCTGTCGAAAAATAACTTCATGTAAAAAATATTTTTACAGTCTTAAATTTGTATATATATATATATATATATATATATATATATATATATATATATATATATATATATATATATATATATATATATATAACCAGATATTCATAAAAAAATGGGCAGACCAGTTGAAACCCGCCTCACGAAACTTTGCCTTTTTCACACGTTGTTCTCACACCTGTTGCCTGGCTATGAGCAGACAAATCCCACACCTCCAGCCCCACCCCTGCTGTTGCTGCTGCTGCAGCTAAGCATGAGTCATCCTGTGAATGAATGTCCTCGGAAAAAAAAAAATGTCCATCTTAAAATGAGGGTAGCAAATGGAGAAAAAGAAAAATAAATAAAAAAGAGACAATATCATCATCGTAACGAGTTATTTTTTGTGATCGATACACAATTTATTGATACAGAAATCACCTAAAAAGTGTCAATCAACATGACGACACCGGAAAATATATAAATGATGATAATCTTGCTTTAATATAATGGAGATTTGGTGTCTGTTTCTCTAAGCATTATCTGTCTAGTTTATTTTTATATAAGCACTATCAGGCCACTTGGCGTTGCCCAGTCGTAAAATATGCATAAATATTATATTTTAATTCATACAGAAACTGAGATATGTGAATGCGAGTATTATGTTGTTTTTTTTTAAACTATTCACTTCTTGTAAGTAAAAAAAAAAGAAAAAATACTCAAGCTGAGATCGAAACCAAAGCCTAAAGACATTAAGTCAAGTACGATAACCATTACATCAGCTTCATACGACATTTACAATTTGTTTTCAAAAAGTCTTATCCTTAATATAAAGAAGATGTTGTTTCTTGACTGTGCATGCACAGTCGTGAAACAGTTGACAAACAGATAAAAATCTAACAGCCCCCCCCACGTACCAATTTGCTAATTTTTACCCCTTCGCAGTACTTTTTTTCTGGATAAAAACCGATTAAAAAGTTTTCTATATGTCTGAATATCCTATATACTAAATTTCAAGTCTGTAGATAAAAAATTCGTTGTTTATGCTACACTTATTTACATGCACTATTTTCATGCACTATTTTCATGCACTATTTTCATGCACTATTTTTCATGCACTATGCTCTGACAAAGTAATTGCACTTGTACCTCTTCAGCATAAATAGCTCTGATTCACTAGCAGCAAAATCGACTTCATTCTAGATGCTGTATGTCCTCTCCGCTTATCTCGGCATTGTTTCTAGTCAGACTTGGGCTTCTCTTTGCCACTGGACCCAAGCAGTGCGGATTCAGGGGAGGTGTGGTTGGAGATTGCGCAATCCTTGCTTCACAATTAAACGAACACCTACCTTTCAGGGACGTTTATTATCTTTTGAGAAACAAACATGAAATTGTTTTTTTTTTAAATTCAATTTTACATGATTCATATTAATTATGAAATAAATATTTATTGATTTAAACTTCCAGTAAAACTAAAATCTATAGACCATCCCTACAAGCGTATTTGTTTCGGAAAATATATGTTAACAAAATATATGTTAACAAAATATATGTTAACAAAATATATGTTAACAGTTCATGGGGTTTGCAGTAACTAGACCACTATCTCCCTTAAAAAAAAAACAACCTTGTATTTAGAAACTTAATTCGGATCAGTAATTGTAACGGAATTAGGAATTTAGGACTGAATCGGTAGCTGTATCAGAATCGGGGAAACTATTGGAATCATCCCATCAGTAACATATATAAAATTTTTGCCTGGTTGGATTTGTAAACAGTTGCCATACTCTTTGCTTTCCAGAACCTTAAACTAAAAGACTTCACTGGAATCTTTATCATTTTTATTTTTATTTTATTTTATATTATAGCATTTTGTTTTATTTTTTAAATTTATTTTTCAAATTCATTTGTCTTAATTTATTTTTTAATTTATTTCAAACATTTTTTTAAACATTTTTCTCCACTTTCAGATCGTTTTATTTTTTTTTATCACTTTTTATTAATTTATATACGTATTTCCATATCCTCAGTTTCCTGTTTCTATCTCCTCTCCTTTCTCCACTTTCTCTTCTATCCTCCCTACTTTTTTTTCTTCACCTTTTATTATTGGCTCTTCTTTAGTCGTCCCCATTATTTCATAGTGGCCTATAATTTTTTTGTACTATTACCTACATATAATTTTTTTGTACTATTACCTACATATAATTTTTTTGTACTGTTACCTACATATAATTTTTTTGTACTATTACCTACATATAATTTTTTTGTACTGTTACCTACATATAATTTTTTTGTACTATTACCTACATATAATTTTTTTGTACTATTACCTACATATATTTTTTTTGTACTATTACCTACATATATTTTTTTTGTACTATTACCTACATATAATTTTTTTGTACTATTACCTACGTATAATTTTTTGTACTATTACCTACATATAATTTTTTTTGTACTATTACCTACATATAATTTTTTTGTACTGTTACCTACATATAATTTTTTTTATACTTTTACCCACATATAATTTTTTGTACTATTACCTACATATAATTTTTTTGTACTATTACCTACATATAATTTTTTTTGTACTGTTACCTACATATAATTTGTTTTGTACTATTACCTACATATAATTTTTTTGTACTGTTACCTACATATAATTTTTTTTGTACTGTTACCTACATATAATTTGTTTTGTACTGTTACCTACATATAATTTTTTTGTACTATTACCTACATATAATTTTTTTGTACTATTACTTACATATAATTTTTTTGTACTATTACCTACATATATTTTTTTTGTACTATTACCTACATATAATGTTTTTGTATTATTACCTACATATAATTTGTTTTGTACTGTTACCTACATATAATTTTTTTTGTACTATTACCTACATATAATTTTTTTGTACTGCTACCTACATATAATTTGTTTTGTACTGTTACCTACATATAATTTTTTTGTACTGTTACCTACATATAATTTTTTTGTACTATTACCTACATATAATTTGTTTTGTACTGTTACCTACATATAATTTTGTTTGTACTATTACCTACATATAATTTTTTGTACTGTTACCTACATATAATTTTTTGTACTGTTACCTACATATAATTTTTTTGTACTATTACCTACATATAATGTTTTTTGTACTATTACCTACATATAATTTTGTTCGTACTATTACCTACATATAATTTTTTTTTGTACTATTACCTACATATAATTTTTTTTGTACTATTACCTACATATAATTTTTTAAAAGTTTAAAAGATGTACTTTCAGATAAAGAGTCTTTGGCCATTGCTATTGGTGGTAGAGAAGGTTTTTGAAGGAAACAATTTTAGTCTTGGCAGCATTGTATGTGACCATCCATTTTTGTCCCCAGTCCACTACAGATTGGAGGTCGTCCTCTAGTGTTTCTGCCATTTGTTTGGATACGTGTTCATTCGTTTTCCTTTCATGTCTGTTATAGAGCGTGGTGTCATCAGCATATATATCCATCTCACAGACAATTTTGTCAGGGAGGTCATTTATGAATATTAGGAATAACAGAGGTCCAAGGATAGACCCCTGAGGCACTTTCGCATTTATATCATATTGTTTAGATGTACGACCATCAAGAACAACCTGGATTTTTCTCTTATCTAAGAAGGATTTAATTATGTTAAGTATTCTTCCAGTGTTACTGTATGATCTGATTTTCCTGAGAAGACCTTCATGCCATACCCTGTCAAAAGCCTTAGATATATCTAGAGCTACCGCTCTACCCTCACCTGCTTTGTCTAGTGAATGGTATATACGCTCAAAGATTATAGTTAGGATGTCTGCCGTGGAACAGGCTTGCCTAAATCCATATTGTTACTTGGTTAGAAGTTTAGCATCTGTAAGGTGATGGACTAGAGCTTGATTAATTATGGACTTAAATATTTTTGGCAAAAAAGTGGGAGGAGGCCAATGAGGAGGGAATTTACTGGATCAGTTCTTTTGCCAGAATTCTTGTAAACTGGTACCACAGCAGCAGTTTTCCGGCAGTCCGGAAAGCAAGATCCATTAAGGCATTTGTTGTAAAGTTTGGAGAGAACTGGAGCTACTTCGGCGGAGCAGTTTTTTAATAGCACAGCCGGGATAAGATCAGGTCCACATGCTTTTGAAGTGTCAAGACTTTTTATGATAGCATGCACCTGAGAAGGGGTGATTTTCAGATCGTCTAGTGTGGCGTCTGTCCATAAAGGAAAGTCAGAGAGGGTGGTGGTTAGCAGGGTCCAGTGGGGAATTGGAGGCAAACCAACTGGCAAACATGTTAGCCTTCTGGCTTGCTGAGGAAACAACCTCACGATTGTTGGATAGTGAGGGAATTGTTGATTGCCCATTATTTACTACACTGTTGTAGATTTTCCAGAAGTCACGGATTCCTAATTTCTGTGCTTCAATACATTTTTTGGTGGTTTCAGTAAATTCTCTCTTGGCTGTCGCTATTTCTTTCTTTCAGTTATTTCTGGCTTCTATATAAATAATAAAAAACTTATTTGAAAATATATCATTTGAAATTAAAATTTTAAATTTTGCAAGAACTTTCTCATCAACCTGATAGTTGTGATTTCCAATTAATTTATGAAGCTCAATGTAATTACAGAGCATATAACAAACAAATGACAAAAGTCTATATTCGAAATTTTATGATGTTGACCATCTTACAATTTATTCCTTTCATTATGTTGACATGCACAATTCCTGATGCCACCTGTTTCGTAGCGCAAAATCATTCATTTAATTATTATATCAATCAATGAATCTATTCTGCCCTTAACTCCTCAGAAGAAATAGCAACTTCAAAGAAAATAAAATGTATTTGAGCATGATTACAAAAACCGAAAATTGGAAGATAAGATATCTTTTATTATGCCATTTTTAATATATGGAGTATTTATTTTTAATATATGGAGTATTTATTTTTAATATATGGAGTATTTATTTTTCATATGTGGAGTATTTATTTTTCATATGTGGAGTATTTATTATATTTATTGATTATAATATTTTCCATTGAAGTTTAAAAGTTTCGAATATATTTCTTGTGGGTCAAGTTAAAATAAGATTTTCTTCTTTTTTTTTTAAACTAATAATGGAGAAATCCTTGAAGAAGTCCAAAGTTTCACTTACCTGGGCTCTATTATCACAAGAACAGGCACAGGGGAAGAGGATATTGGCACCTGTATCAACAATGCTCGTGTTGCCTTCTGCTGCCTTCACACTCGACTATGGTCCAGAAATGAAATCAGACTCAGTACAAAAATATATGAAACTCTTGTACACATCATTCTCATATACAGATGCGAAACCTGGCCAGTACGAGTTTGTGACCTGCGCAGACTGGAAGTTTTTGACCATCAATGTCTATGTGCATCTTTCAGGTTTGCTAGCACCAATTCGTCCCAAATGCCATCATCCATTCACGCTGTCAAATACCATCCCTCAAACAGATCCTCCTTTCGAGATGTCTCTGATAGTTTCATCACACTCTGCGCCGGCAACCAGATGACTTCATTAAGCCCCACTCCAAGGTTGGAAAAAAAATGATGCTGTGGTCAGCTGAAAACCTGGCTTAGCATGATGAAGGATTGTACCCTAATCGATCATGTGTCTGATAAAATAGATGCAGCACTCAAATACATGTGTTTGGTGACTTTAATGTCCACCATAAAAATTTGTTTGGTTTCTCAAGTTACACAGATGCTCTATTTATAGCCCATTCTCTCACACAGACAGTAATGTTCCCAACCTTCATACCAGATCGTGAACCTCAGCAAGCTTCACTTCTAGACCTATTCCTCACTACAGTACCTGAGGATTGTGTGACTAATGCCCACAGTCCACTTGGAAACGCAGACCACCTAATGGTATCAGTTGACATCACTCTTAAATCCCCACCCCTAGGTGAGGATTGGTTGTTTGGTTGTTTTGTTTTATCAATCCTTTTCATGTTATTTAATGCCGAATCCAGTTATTTTTTTTAAATAGTATTCATGTTGCATCGGATTATTTTGTGGAAGGTTTTTATTCTTCAAACTCTTTGTATCTTCAATCGCTAGTTTGTAGTGTTTGGTTTGGTTGTTTTATAGTGGATTTTATTGTTTTTGTTCCCTGCCCTGCAGAACATGAATGAGTTTTACAATAAGAGAGAGAAAAGGGTTACAGTAATGTTTGGTACATTTTAAGTTAGGAAATCAGTCAGGAAGTGGGGGAGATAGAAAGAGAAAGGGGAAAAGGTGGGTTGTTGTTTTTTGGTTTTGGTTTTGCAAAAGAAAGTAGAAAAACATAAAGCATCAGTGTTAGGTGCTTTTCGTCTCAGGAAGCCAATATCTTCAAACAGCCTGATCTGGTAGGTGAGGAGCCATTGTTCAAAACAACAAGCTACTAAAAAAAGCTGATTGGGAAGCCATTAGTGAACACATCAGAGCTGCCCCATGGACCAATATCTTTTCTCTTCCTGATGAGTGGTGCAAAGCGGGCATTGAAGCACGTTCCCACACAGAGGTATTATAACAAGCCCCGCTCACCCCATGGTTCACTACTGATCGTGCAGCTGTTATTACACACTATTACGCTGGTTTGTACATCATAAGTCAAATACAAATAGACAAAAATTCATAGATGCTAGAAATCATTGTAAGAGAGAAATAGCTCCCCCGAATTAATATAATTTATACTACACCCTTTAATAACAGGAACACCCCACCACTCAATAGCTAACCCACTCAACAATCAATAAGCTTCACCACACACCATTACTTCTAAATTTGAATGGCATCATTGAAACAGAAAAACATACAATTATATTATTGCAAACAAATTTTAGTTACCATTAAAAACCATATCAACATAGTCCGACCTCACTGACATGATACTTTCTTCAAAAGGAATACGTCAGCTGACTCACCGGTAGGATTTACCAGTGAATTCATTTTTAACATCACTCTTCGATCTGTTTTCATTTTGTGAGTAACTGATGATTTGAATGGATTTTAAATGGTAAACGGTAAATTCATCTCAATGAGACCATGGTATGCCTCCGAAATACTTAAAGTTTTTAAATAAGTAATCTGTGTATTAGCTCTCACATTTGCGATCGAGCACTTTATTCATTCCTTTTCAACACATTCTGACGTCCTATATATAATTACACACATTTGAACATTAGTAGAAATATCTTTAGAGCTCTTTCGGTTATCATCTCATCAGTAGAAAAATCAATAGCAATGAAAAATAATAGCAAAAATAAAGAGCAATGGGGGAATTTTTATATTTACGGTGCAAAAAAAGACAAAATAAACAATTTAATTAAAACAACGAGTACAAGACATTTTATATGGCACCACGTAAGAAAGAAGAAAAAAAAAAAAAACAGGAAGAAGGGGAACAAAGTTCCCCAAATAGATTTCACGCTTTTATCGATTCCTTCTACCGGCACAAAGAAGGTTTTCAAATCGCGATGGAGACAGATTCCAAAATTTTAAAATGATTTTTGGAATCTGCTCTATTATGTACCTCAAACCACTCTATTTTATACTTGCTCATACAACAAGGAGTCCAAAGTTGCAGAGGAAGGGAGACTCACTGATCTTACCTTACCCTGTCTAATCTTGGATGAAACGTGCTGGTTTATACACATAACCAGCATCACACTGGAATTTAAATTGATAAATAGTATTACTATTTTGGATGTAAGGCAAATTATCCTTTCAAAAAGAAGGGAATGTCGGTCTTGTAGTATATGTCAAACGCAAGGAATCCAATAGAAGTAATTAATAACAATTCGTACAATTTGTTTAGTTAGTTTTACACCATTGTTTTATTTTTTTTTGTGTGCATAAATTTTTTATCTATAAGCATTTATATATATATATATATATATATATATATATATATATATATATATATATATTACTATATCGCTCATTTCATTTTGGATTGAAGAAGGTGAAAGGTTCGCTGAAAATTTTCGATAAAACAAAGAGTTACAGATTTCCTCGTAGGTTGGTTGTATGTACGTATGTATGTCTTTTATGTTTTCTTGCATAAAAATACCTGTGGGTACCTCTTTTACGTTTTTGCATACAATAACATGAAGCGTACGATACGGATTTCCTCAAACCTGCTGCTGTAGTTACGAGTGTGATGACTCACGTTGGGGGAAACCCAACCCTCTCCTCATACCCCGACAATTTCACCTTCGAGGCACTTCCCAATTCCACCTACTCTTTTTTGGGGGGTTGTTCCCAGCTCACCAACCATACTTCCTTCACACACACCCTCACAGTCAACAATATTAAATAATTCTGTTACCATAGTGCCTTCCCAGCATGCATCAGTCGATTGCTGCAATGCACAAAAACACAATAACCGTCACAAGCAATTAAGGTAAACATTATTAGAAACACATATATACATTGAATATATATGGATATTATATATACGTATAAGTATATATACATATATATATATACATACACACACATGTATATCTATGTGTATATATGTATATATATGTCTATCTATGTATATGTATATATATATATATATATGTGTATGTATTTATATATATAGATATGTGTGTATGTATATATATATATATATATATATATAGCCAGTAGAGTTTAGTTTCCTAGAAGTATATCCAATGAAACAACATGTGTCTACCAAAGAGTGCTCAATGGGTGAACAGAGCAGGTATATTAAATTTATTTATACAAACATTAATGGCTACATATGTGCATACATGTTTCTGTAATCATCCGCGTTGGGGGACTACGTCTTCAGGCCAAGAATTACCATCGAGTTCTCAACGGTAATTCTTGGCCTGAAGACGTAGTCCCCCAACGCGGGTGATTACAGAAACATGTATGCACATATGTAGCCATTAATGTTTGTATAAATAAATTTAATATATATATATATATATATATATATATATATATATATATATGTGTGTGTGTGTGTGCACATTATATCTAACTTGATATGCATCATGTAGCTTATACATACATTCAAAAATATGTATATGCACGTGTTACTAGCAGGGAGACCCGACGTTGCTTGGGATTGAATGAGAATTAACGAATGTTCCATACTTACAATACTTTTATTGTCATCGAAATTTGTATTGGGGAAATCGATCGATTGCCTGGAACCCACGAGGAGGAAGCAGTGACTTAGTCCACAATTCATTGTAGTCTGCATTGCACTTTAGAGAAACCATTGTTAATTTTATTAAATTATTTTTATGTAAGGACTTAGAATTAAAATTTAAAATGCAAAAGTCCAATAGTTCAAAGAACCTACTGTTGATTTTGTATGCCGGGCCCTTTTGCTTGTGCGTTGATAAAACTTCTCAAATGCACTTATGGTATTCGACAATATAAAAGTGTTAACTGTTGTCATAATTGGACTGTTGCTTTTTTAATCAGATGTTTTCAATTATCGATCTTCAATACTTATCGGAGGTATTCCAATGTAAAACCTATCTAAGAACACTCTCAGTCACATAAAGTACATGAGTGTGAAATTTCATAAAAATTGGTCCAGCCGTTTTGGAGTCCATAAGGAACTCACTCACACATATACACAAAGTGCCTTTTATGTAGAGATATATGGACACAAACACAAATATTGGTTTTCTATTCATGTAAAGTTAAGCATATGTGCATATATTTGTGCATGTATACGATTAACTCCTAAACAAATTAACCGATGATTGAGAATTTGGGGAGACAGCTGCTAGGAGTAAGTGATTGTAATATGGGCAATATTTAGTTTACTTAAGAGTTATGGATAAAAAGGATTGCAAAGAGTTCGTGACAATTCTGATTATTGTGGAATTTTACAAATATTCGACATCAATTAATAAATATTCTCCAGATTTCCATTGCTTTCTCTTTTAACTTTAATTCACTGTGAAATATGCGACAGCTTTAGAGAGGCATCCTAAATGGAGAGTTGTGAAACAAAATCGTTGTTCACATTACATTTAAATTTCTGCATGTTTATATGAGTGTTGTGATGATTAATTGGAATTGGAAAAGTGAGAACGTTTGGCGCTATCGAAATCGGAAGAATTTTTGCCTAATTTCCGATTCCAAAAACGAATCTTAAAATCTATAGATCATAATAACATCAAAATATGATGTAAATTTATTTTACTTACATAAAAAACAAAAAATAAAACTTTGCATAATTTTTTTAGTAACCTGTTAAAGAATGCAGTTGATTTGCAAACTTCTGAAAAATGTTTAAAAATTAAATAAGACATTTTTGTTAAGAAAAATTCTGCCAAGCACCATTAAAAATTAAATTAAAAGTAAAATATAAAAAAGTGTTTTTTTTTTAATTTTAAAATTTATTTATTTTATGCTCTTGTCTATTTTTTTTTTATTTTTTATTGTTATACTAGCAAAAAACCAAAAAAAACATGGTAGTATGCGAAAGAAGAAAAGAACATTAAAAAAAAACGCAAGGTTTTTGCTGTTGCACCCATCGCCAAACTGGAAGTGACGTAGGTTTAAGTTAAGGCTGGTCAATCGAAAAGAGGGGATGATTTTCAAAAATATCAGCGAAAAAAAGCGACCCCTCCCTGTAGAAAAGATCCCAGTTAAGGAATTTGTTTTTAGCCAATTTTTTGATATTTGTCGTCAAGCTTCAAAACGATAACAGCATCATGAAAATCCGTCGCCTCAGTCGAAAGTGTTAGGCAGACATACAAACATACATACATACATGATATGATTGCCATTACTTAACATATCTCTGGCTCGAATGACGCAAACATGAGTGCAACTAGCAGCACGTGCCAGACGGTCACTTCTATGAACTTTCTATAGTCCTGCACATGCACTGATGACCAGGTCCAAGCTGTAGTTCCCTGAACATCTACCAGGCCAGAGCCTAGAAGTTCCAGAGCCCTTATTGCATTGACGCCCATCCTTGTATCAGTCCTCATTGAATGTCCACTTGCCATTTTAGGCTAAAGCTAACTTTTTTGTAATCAAGATACACACTGACTGCAAAATGTGTATTCTATTGCATATCAAGTAATGCCTGTGCTTGAAGCTTTTTATAGTAGGGAAAGTCTTTGCACTGAGACAATCCCACTCTCTAAACAACTGCCACATTGAACCAAAAAGAAGAGCAAGTCAACATCATTGGAAACAGCAGTCGCCGTAGGTTTTATATCAGGGTTTTCCTTCTCCTAGAGAGGTTGCCTTCACCATGGCTTACAGGAGCCCTCTCCACCCACTATGCCATTTGATCCATGACTGGGAATTAGGTTGTTGGGCACCAGAGCATACTCCACACGCTAGTGGGGCATGTATGCCACAGCTGACAGGGCCTAAGCTCCTTTGGAGGTTTCTGTCAGGGTTAGCTCACCCTTACGTTTTGATTTATTTATACGAAAAAGAATAAACATGCGAAAGGACGGAATAGCCTGAATTTTATAAAACTCGATCAAAATAAATGTAGAGATGATGTTCGCAAATCGTAGATATCATAATCTAGGGAGTCTATATAAAAAGTTCTCCAAAATAATAACCTTCTCGAGAACTCCAGCAAAAAAAAGCCTTTCTTGGATATATAAAAACATGCACACCATTTTTGCCTTTTATATATATATATATATATATATATATATATATATATATATATATATAGACGGCCATTTTTGTCATGAACTGTTGTCCGGTCCTCCAGCTAGCATGGGGTGGCCAAAAGGTGTGAAAAAACTTTAAACATTTTCAATGGATTAGTCTTGAGTTGAATTATGTATTAATGAATTCGTGAATTAAAAGATTTTCTTGCCTCCCTGTGAGAACAAACTTCGGCATGAGTTTCAATAAAAATAAAATAAAATCAATAAAAAATACACGATTAAACCCGGATCTCCAACTTCCAACGTAGACCCCACTACCATGTCTCCTTCTTCAACATCAGGGGTCTACATTCTAACGTTCCAGAGGTTGAAACCCAATTACAGGGGACTAAACCAGACCTATTATTCCTAAATGAAACTGGCATTGTACAGACTATTTCCCTAGATGAGTTCGTAATTAAAGGATACTCTAATTTAACTTCCAAATCTGACCCCCAAGATCACCATAGGCATGGAATATGTGCCTACATTAAAGATTGCTTTCCATGTGGTAGGGACATCTCCAGAGAAGATCCTAACTTACCCTATATGTGCTTCTGGGTTGCACTTGCTCAAACTACTGCATTTATATTTGCTCTCTATCGCTTCCACAACAGCAGAGTTACTATCTTTAAAAGCATATCTGAGAAAATTGACCACGTCCTATCTACTTATCCTTCAGCTAATATTCACGTATGTGGAGACTTCAATGTTCACAATGTGGAATGGTTAACTCACTCAAACAAGACCGATGATGAGGGGAGGTTCTGTCATGTTTTCTCCATTGCTTATGACCTCACTCAGATTGTTCACGAACCCACCCGTGTGCCTGATACTGACGGCCAGTATGTAAGTCTCCTAGACTTTTTTCTCACAACTTCTCCTGAACTATGTTCAGTTTCCGTTCTGTCTCCACTTGGATCTTCCGACCACTCTGTTGTATCAGTTAAGATAAAAATGAAATGTAATACGTCTTCAGACGTACCTCTCCACCGTACAGTATATTGATACACTAAGGCTGACTGGGATAGTTTCTGTACATTTATATCAGATCTTCCTCTGCGTTCCATGTTTAAAAACGATGTGTCTTCTATAGTATCAGGCCTGACGGAATGGTTAATTGTAGGTATAGACCGTTTCATACCCTTGACAAAATTCCAGCAAAACCTAACAGCCAGCCATGGTTCTCTCCAGAATGTGCTGCTGCCATTGCACACAGAAATCACTTTTTCCTTTGCTTCCAATGTAATAGATGTACTGAGTTTTTGATGAGCCGTTCCATATAAGCTAACAAATTTACCAAATTTCCATTACTAACGATTACTATCTTGTCCAATTTCTACTGTAGACTCTTTAACCCTTATCCTCGAATAGCCTCTTGGCCTAGATAGTGGTGATGCCTATGTAAAAAAAAAAGAAGTTATTCTTTGATTTTGCTTTTCCGTGCCTGTAAACGAATTTTTTTAATATATGAAGAGTGCATTAGTATGGAGATTAGAAGGCAATAAAATCAAATGCCAGCAATAAAAATGATTCTTACTTCATTGAAGGCATTAGTTATATCTCCTTCCCACCGAAAAGACACATGAAAATCTCAAATTTTTCAAATATTAAAATGCAAGTGAATTTATTGAAACTATTTTAAAGATATTTAAAATGTGTCATGAAAAAAAAAATTATTACTTTTTTTTTAATTAATTTTTTGTTATGTAAGCTAACTTATATTTTCATGTATATCTGCAGAAATTAAATAGATTCTTTTATTATATGAGAACTTATAAGTATTATTTTGTTGTAGATTGATACCTCTGCAAGCAAAAATGATATTCTATTTTTTTAGGCAATTACATACAAACAACCTTAAAACAAGAAAGAACCCCCCCCCAAAAAAAAAAATCAATTATTTACGAATTTATTGTGGATGATCAGTTTTACATATAAATTTAACATAAAATGAGCCCCATTTCCGAGTCATTTTAGAGAAGTTTACTAAAAATTGTTGCTTTGCTTTGGGAGATAAATTCTATACATTTATTCATTTTTTTTAGGGAGGGGCATTCATGAACTTGAGGGTCAGGTGTAATTTTGCTGCTTGTTTTTGATTTGTCAGGGAGGATATTTTACGGTGAGTGGGCACAAGTTCAGCAAGTTCATTGCAGCACATTCCTTTGAAGTAAAATAAATACAAGAATACAACATTGACATCATTAGGTTAGAGACTCCTTGATTTGGTGCACCAGCCCAGATGTAGCAATAATACTCTATGCATGGGTGAATAGTGGCTTTGTAGAGATATAGGATAGTATCAGATTGCAACCTAGCTTGCTCTACTCACGTACTGAGCACTGTTGAAGTAAATACTGAAAATCGATGCATAAAATATATCTCCTTATAACATTTTATGTGGATGAAATTATGAGGATAAATATTATCTTAAAATCACGATGATAAAAAAGCTCAATATACTAGATAGAGCAATTAAAGAAACAATGAAAATTGAATAAATTACTATATTTATTAATCCATCAAACATTCAAACAATTATAATAACGAAAAATCCTTAACCCATCGATTTTCAAAGATAGGCACTTTTCATCAGAAGATAAACATTAGAAAAAATGTATTACTGATTAACATCAAGTTGAAAATATGTATAAGAAAATTTTTAGTGAAACAAAAGGGATTTTCGGTTGAATAATATTAAAAAAATCTATCAATTAATAATTAGTTCGTCAATCGATTAATAAAATAATAATCAATGAAGTAAAAATAAGAATCTGGAAGAGAAAAAAAATTTTTTTTATGATTTAAAAAAAAAATGTGGAATGAGTTGTGTTTGAAGGCTATATCAATGTGGTTTGTAGGAAATATTGTGGACACTATATAAAAGAATATAAATGACAATATTAGAAGAAATTTTCAATTATATTACGTTTATTTAGCAACATAATGTGTCATACAAGATGGTAGGTGTTGATACGCCCAATTTTCAAGAGTAATATCTCTTCTTCAGGAGGTGGGGAATAAAAAGAAATCTTAACAACTGTTCAGCGAGGCTATCCTTTGTCTGTTTTAAAAAATATGTTTCAAGCGAGAAAGAACGAGAATAAAATGGGGTAGGGTCGGAAAGAATAAAGAAAATGCAACCCTAGATATGAAGGGATCATTGAAAAATTCAAAAAGCTAATAAATTCAATGAAATTGTACTCCATAAGGTCCAAAATGAATCATCAACGTGATCAGCTTGTTTGCATTGTTGATGGATTAATAAATATTGTAATTAATTCAATTTTTATTTTCAGCAACAATTTTAATTGTTTCTTATATGTAATGTTTGTATGCTTCTAAATTGCCTCCATCTTTCAGTTCTTGCTTTTGGTTGCGGATGTGTAAATTTTCTACGCGTGTGACGCAAGGTTCCACCAACAAAAACAAAAAAATAATGATCGATGCATCGAATAAATGGTAAAGCTTACCAAAGTGCATGTTACACAAACTTCAATTATTTCAATTATGAAGACTTCCCCCACCCCACCTTCGAAAAAGAAAACGAGTGGCAGATAACGGTTTATATTTCTCAAGTGATCTTTGCACTTGAATAACTAATGAAGTAATTCTGCACGACTAGACATGCTCGGCATTAGAAGAAGAAGAAGAAGAAGAAGAAGCCAATCTTTGGTATTTGAAGAAGCCTGACTCCATCCTGATTATTTCTTGGGGTGTCCATCTCTCAAAGGTGGAATAGACTGCAGCAGGGGATTTCTTTGGTCATCAGAGATGAGTCACTCTGTGACAACTAAACCAATATTAGAATTCCGTCATGATAAACTCGACAAAACACAGAAACCAACAATATTTTTCCTAAACATTCACTCAGTGTTTGTGTATGCATGTGCACGTGAGTGTGCGTTTGTGTGTGTGTGTGTGTACACACACACACACACACACACACACACACACACATATATATATATATATCTAGTCATCCACATACTGTACTGTTTTGCTGTTTCACAGCTCATCAGTGCGGCTAGACAAGCAACTACCTCAAGCCAGGATTGAAACCCAATCGCCCAAACGAAGTCAGAGTTTCTAACCGTTGCACTATATGGCTGCTGCTATGTGGGAAGTGAATTAAAAATTTTTTTACATTGTCCAAATGCCTAAGCTCAATTTGTTTACACAAAGAGCATCGCTTCATAAACTAATAGTAGTTTCTATATCACTTCCCAATATGATCAATCCTAGATAGGGAGCATATATATATATATATATATATGGCAGTTAAGCTACGCAGAATATTGTGCATTTCATCTACACTAGGATTCGTCAGGCTTATGCAAAGAGTTGTGGTTATCTCACGTTTTTATATACGCACATTCTATTGAGTTTTTAGTTAGCCAATCAACTTCCTACTTTCCACCGCACCCCTCCTAATCAGCCAATGGGCAGGCACTTACAGGACAAAGGCCCAGTTGACCTTAGGTTCAATCCTTCCTTTGTGTGTGTGTTTTAGCGGGAAGCATAGATATCTAGTGATCTGACCTATTTTAAACTTAGGTGTAGTTAAATATGATTTTTTTTTGTTTATATATATATTTTTTAATATTATGTTAGCTTATATATATATATATATATATATATATATATGATAATTTATGTATATGTATGTTTATTTATTTATTTTTTATTGTTATTGTTAATTTTTAAATTATTTTGTATAGAGTAAAGTTTAGTCTGTGTACACAGTTGTTCACTATTTCTCTCCTACTGTTTAATAGATCTTGGGGTTCTTTAAAGTGTTAAGATAGAAAATTTTTCATGAAGGTATAATCTACATGGATCGTCTAGGTCTTTCATTTATTTGCTTGTCTTACTATTTTCCTTGAGTTCCCAGTATTGGTTTGCTAGTGTTGTTTTCATTTGGTGTTTTCTATTTTTGAACATACTTTTGTGGTAATATCGGGTTTTGAAATCTAAGGAAGTCATACCTACGTAACATTTCTTGTTATTTGGGTTTTCTTTCACAAATATTGTGGCCTGGTTAACTATGTTTTTGGTTATACATTTATTTTGAATTGAGCAAAGTGTACGGGATCTACAGTTGCATTTATCTTGTTCATTATTAGTATTTTTATTTTATTTCTACTATGGTTGTCATGGTCCGGAGTTGGTTTATTATTATTATTATTATTATTATTATTATTATTATTATTATTATTATTATTATTTCTACTAGTTACATATGTGTCCTTTGTGTTAGTTTTATTTTTGCCATAATGTCCACTTTTTTATTGTTTATTTTGTTATTGTTTTCATTGCTTTTATTTAATATTTTGTTATTATGTGCTTTAATTATCATCTCTAAATTTTCGCAGCAACTGTATAATAATTTTAGGTTATTTTTATTGAAAATTTTGTGTAAGGGATTGGTTACTGGGAAGTACTTTTCGATGAGATCTCAAAATTTTTTGCCAAGTTTTGTTTTTAACATTTGATTGTATGGCGCTGTATACCAGATTATATTTCTTTTTCTTCTATTTTTAATTTTATTATAGTTATTGGTGTTTTGTTGCTTATATTTGATATCAATATTTTTGTATCCACTATTTTTAGGGCTGTTTTGTAGATATTGATTGACCTGTTAAATATATTTTCATTGCTTGAGTTATTGCTGAGTGCAAAGTGAGTATTCCATTGCATATCAAGTAATGTCTGTGCTTGAAGCTTTTTATAGTGAGGAAAGACTTTGCACTGAGACAATCACACTCTCTAAACAACTGCCACATTGAACCAAAAAGAAGAGCAAGTCAACATCATTGGAAGCAGCGGTCACTGTATATATATATATATATATATATATATATATATATATATATATATATATATATATATACACACACACACACACACACATATATGTTGCGTATGCAAGAGGAAAGAATTCCAAAAATGTTGATGCACAGTCAACTTGTCAGTGGATACCGGACAGTAGGCTAACCATTACTTAAATACAAGGGCAAATTAAAAAGCAATCTCTTAGCTGATGAAAAAGCATTGCTGCCCTCGAAGACTCTGTGATTGACCGCAATGAATAGCGGTCTACATACTTTAATGGCATTCTGAAAAATGCAGCAATTCTCTATCTATATAAAAGCCAAGTACGGCCAAGGATGGAATACTGTTGCAATATCTGGGCAGGAGCTGCCAAAAACAGCCTATCATGCCTTGACAGAGTACAAAATAGACTTCGTGGTTTAGTGGGGGATGCCCTTTTCTCTTCCCTGCAACCCCTCTCCCACAGAAGAGACGTTGCGAGCCTATCCTTGTTTTATCGTTATTTTCATGGCAGGTGCTCGTCTGAACTGCAATCCCTGGTCCCCCCTCGCCAAACTTTCACGAAAAACACCCGTCTAGCTGAATCCACTGTGAAAAATTTCCCCCACTCTATATCTGTGCCTAAATCAAAACGCGGATTTCATGAGCAAAGCTTCTTTCTTAGAACTGCACGCCTGTGGAACTCTGTTCCGTCTGCCTGCTTCCCTCCGGACTACAACTTGGATGTCTTCAAGTCTAATGTTAACAAATTCCTAATGAACCGCCCCCCTAATTAAACACTTTAAAATCTCCTCACTAACGTGATGTACTTGCAATAACCCTTATCCCTGAGTGGCTTCCGGGCCTTGATAAGTGGTGATCACTGTGTAAAAAAAAAAAAAAAAAAAAACACACACAGGGTTAAATAGTTGAATAGAGGAGTCCATGATATATAATTGATGACAGATAAAAAAAAGTTCTGTATTTTGTGTCTTTAAAAAAAGTAGCCTAAATACGCTATATCTATAATATAAAACTGAATGTCTGTCTGTGTGTGTGTGTGTGTGTGTGTGTGTCTGGTTACGAATAGGCTCCTATATGGTTGACTATTTTAAAAAATTGATTACATATAATGATAGAAGATGCATTGAGACACAGGAATGGGTATGTGTGATCTGGCAGAACGGTGGTTTGCGCCTGATCCACAAAGTTTGGAAATAAAAAATTAAAAAATTAAAAAAAACGTTTACAAGTGTTTTTGATATAGATGTACATAAGAATACTTTGATAAGTATGTTTTAACTTAAATAGGGATGGTATAATAAAATTGTGGGGTCTGCGTTCACGCCTGGCCTCCATAGGATGGAAATAGGCACAAACTTTAATAAAGACTTTTCATATCTATCTGCGTAAGTATACTTTGATAATTATGTTTCAGTTTGAAGAAATATGGTATCATAAAATTATAGGGTGTTCGCTCGCGCCTAACCTCTATAGAATGGAAATATGTCACAAAGTTTAACAAGGTGTTTTAATATAGATCCACAGAATGTTATGATAAGTGTTTCAGTGTGAACAGGTATGGTATAATAAATTATGGGGTTTATCTATTTTATTTTTACTTTTATCATATTTTGCTTTGGTTTTGATAGCCCCAAATTCGAAGCTATCTTTTTACAACCCTTCCTTTTCATAACCTATCATACTTTCATAAATCAGAGTCCATTTTCTGTAGGCTGTTTTTGAACCCAGTCAACGATAGGTACTTTTGCTAGTATATATATATATATATATATATATATATATATATATATATATATATATATGTGTGTATATATGGTTTTTCTTGTAATCATTCCAAGAGTAATGCTTTTCCAGCTATAGCAGGATAGAGAATCATATAATATAAATAGTACAATACCAAGTATAGTACATTTGTCTGATGTTCAATGATATTCAGAGTGTATATATATATATATATATATATATATTTAAAGTTCAATTCAGTTTTTGAAAACACGTTCTTTTATTTTCTCATAAGAGTATATGTTACAGGGTTGTTTTGTTAACGATCTTGAACAAACTATAAAAATATATTATCACTGTATTTTTTAATGTAGCAAATACTTCAGACAATTCTATGGCGAAAAAACATATTCAAACACAATCTTTTCATGTCACAAACAGTCAGATTCATACCTCTGATATTGATAATGTATTTCTGTTGTTAGTCAGTTCCCCATTCTTTTTATTTATTTGTTTATCCCCTTCAGCTGTACTTTCGTATTTATAATTATTCCTTTTATTCATTTTTATTTAGTATAGTTTACTTCTTTAAATTTATTTTCTCCATTTCTTATTTATCATATACAATTTATAATTTCAATTATTCTCCTTTTTTGAAGAACTACAATATTATTAGAATGTGTTTTACATGTTTTGTCTGTCTATACTGAAACAGCCATACTTTCGTATTTATAATAATTTCATTTTCATTTTATTTAATTTTCCCCCTAAATTTATTTTTCTCCATTTATTCCCTATTGTTTATTATTATTTGAATTGATTTGAATTAAAAAAAAAAACTATAATATCTTGGGAATGCCTTCGTTTATCTGTCTGCGAATAAATGGATTAAACAATTTTAGTAACAAAGGAGTGATGGTAAAACAAACCAAACAATTCTAATAAATATTTAAAGATTTCAAAAGAATTTAGATCAGTAATCTAGGAAAGATTCAGTAAATGTATCGGAATCGGGAAAAATATTGAAATCGTCCCTTTTATCAATATCCACATAAAGACGGATTAGAAACAAAACTGATTTAATAATTTAACGTTTTCTTTTCCCTCATTATTATGCTATCATTGATTTTTGTCTAAATTCAATTATGATCTGCCGCTTCCATTGTATGAGAAAATTAAGATGGATGCCGGTCAAATGTGACTTCTCATAACGCTGTCAAACCGAGGTGCTAACTTTCAAGAAAACCATTTGCGGAAGACCTAAGCCAGGAATCACATAAACTAAACTGCCCCCCCACTCACTCTTTGAGATAGTTGGAAAGGTCTTAGATGACTCAGATCCGAACACATTGCTCTTTCCTCTTTAAAAAGAAGAGAAACATTGAGAGAGAGAGAGAGAGAGAGAGAGAGAGAGAGAGA
This sequence comes from Euprymna scolopes, assembly GCF_053919585.1. Classification (NCBI taxonomy): domain Eukaryota; kingdom Metazoa; phylum Mollusca; class Cephalopoda; order Sepiida; family Sepiolidae; genus Euprymna; species Euprymna scolopes. The sequence goes on along the minus strand of NC_136486.1, from coordinate 175,818,867 downwards.
GAGAGAGAGAGAGAGAGAGAGTATGAGTTTACATAGAAAGCATATATCAATATAACAACCATCTATCTTCATACTATGACACTGTCGGTAAACGAACTACTGACTCTGTCACATTGTTTTGAGATTTAGCTGAAGAAATTCTCCTTAGATGTGAACCTTGACTCTTAGAATGTTTTTTCTATGCCAAGATGGAAACATGTTGGTTTGAGAAAGTCAATATCCCCCATCTTCTTGCCATCTTCTTCGTATGTTCGGTGGACATTACAACTATGCCTCACTTGTACTTGTTAAATGTAACGTTCTCTGTCTCTTTTTTTTTTATATACTTGGGAGACACCACTTATCAAGGCCTAAAGGCCACTCAAGGATAAGGATTAATGAATGTAAGGTAGTAATCGTTAATAGTGTAGGTTGGGTAGAATCTGGATTATTTAAAGGGATGGCTCAACAATGTTACACATCCATTCTCATATCATTTCTCCCCATGCAACGCATATCCTCAACATTGATGGGTCAGGGTTCACTTTCATGCATCATCGCACTGTGTAGAGATTTCTCTGAATTTTTGAAATGAACATTAATAATTCGTAGGATTTGGATTATTCCGAATACTATTCTCATCTTGAATGTTATTTTTATGACATTTCGGTCGATGTAACCGTCGATCTTCTTCAGGTGTATTTTGTCGAACTCTGAAATCTTTCTGCTAACCTCAGGAATCTGTATGGAATTTCGAACAGAACTTTTTATTTAATCCACAGGGGTAGTATGGTCTTGTTCCATCAGCCATGACTGGGTAGATGTCCTAAGTAATTCGCAATTGTATTTTGAGCGTCGCCCAAGAACTTGGTAAAATTCAATTGTAATTGACACTTATCTGGAGATTAAAAGTATCACTCCTCAGTCTGGATGATACTAAAAATAAAATTGCAATGCAATTTATTTCGGACTTCTAACCTGTCATGTTTGACATAATGAGAGTGTGCTACTGTGTACATATGCTTGATAAACTGTTCCCTTGTTAAATAATAGTAACACTCTGCTGGTTAGTGATAGCAGAATTTCCCTGAACTTTATTCACTCGTCACTCTTGCAATCACATTACACCTGCTCCTACCTGTGCTCCAATGCTATATCACCAAGAGCAACACAAATTCTGAACAATGTTAATAATAATTAAAAATATAATTTTTCCATATCTGACTTCTCATCCATCTCGTTTTTCAGATTTTTTCATTTGAGGAATTTTGTTTTTCATTATTGTTATATTTTTTATTTTCATATCTAGTAAGTTACGAAAATACGACAAACGTTCCAAAAGTAATGCCTCCTATTTATTTATTCTGACCGAAAGAATCAGAGGAAATTGGAAATTGCATTGTTATGATGACTGAACTTATGCATTCATGACCTGAAAGTTTCATCTCTCTATTGCAGATGTTGACAGTGTGAGTCTCTAAGAAAGCAGCTCCTGTCATGGACGTGGGTCAGAAGCAGAGGTACATCTATAACACACACACATACCGCACCAACCACACCGGGTGTCCTTAACCTTGTCAGATTCCACCCGATATGACAGGTGTTCTTTCGATCGTACATTGTCCCGTCATAAGTTGGCCTGTTGATCTTCTTCACCGACTGTGTTTTCATGGTGGGGCGCTTTGCCTCTCGATCGAATCGTCTCCTACCCTGTGTAGGTAGTCTCCGGATACATCAATCACTCCGCTGGTCCTTGCGGCTTGCTGCAAAATGAAGAGTCCTCATCACAAACAAACAAAACTCCGGTTTATAACAAACTATTAATTTCATTACTTCATACAGCTACTGTCTAAATTGAGGTGACTGACTATAGCAGTGAAACGATGTAAGACCAGACCAGTAAAGTCACAGATTTCCCATTAACACAGGCTAGTTAACATCATAACATCAGGCCCCGAGGACTCCCAAATCGGGAGCGCTTGAACAACCCAGCCATTCAGTTTGCTACGACTCTACTCTCTTTAGAATTCCTTTTTCTAAATGCAACCCCTTTTTCCCCACCTCTCCTTCAGAGAGTGGTTACAAACACCCTTTCTTTCTCTTAGAGCTTACCCTTCGTCTTGTCCACTCAGCACCTCTCTCTCTCTCTCCCTTTTATCCTATTAATTTGTACTGAGGTTTTTACTTATTATCAAATTAGGAGTGATTAGTCATTCCAGGTCGAACAATGCCTGGCGGCGACCTCTACCCTTGACCCCCATTCTAAGTTGTCAGTCTTAATTAGCTAAGCGTCTCTGGATCTCTTCAAACCTCTCAACAGAAGTTTTAAAAACAACCTTTCATGTTAACAAATATATAACTACAATGAGATAAAAACAATTATTATTTGTTTTTTCTGTTTCTGACAAAATCCCATAGACATTTCTGTTTTGTCCCAATCAGACATCAACACCCCCTCTTCTGCCCTCTCTTCCTCTATCCCGTCCGGTCAACACCCCCTCTCACCACAATATGCACCCCGCTGCATGCATTCATGACACCAATAGTGTCATACATCATTGAATTTCTAACAAAAGTGCATTGAGAATTGTGGTGAGTATGTAGAAAAATAAATTCTGGAGCTCAAAAGGACACTCATTTTTATGGTACCACCCTCGTCTTTGTGTGTCTGCAACTTTTTTAGTAAAAAAATGGGAGGCTTTAATTTTGGAATGACTCGCGAATATATAACAATTAAGCTACACAATTTCTGCATTTTATTCTCGAGAATTTATAAGTATATATGATGATGATTGCAACGTCTTGTTAGACGAGTGCCACTCCTTCAGACACTTAAAGTCCATGAGCCCGAAAATGACTTCCATCGCCACAGGACCATTTTTATAGACAAATGCCTGAGGGAGTACCTATACATAGATGATGTTACAGAGTCTTAGCTTTGTATGACAGCTAAGTCTCTCTCTCGGTTCAAGATGTTGAGATCCAGCAACAAGCAAGAGCAAGATAACCAACAACAAGTTAAACTGGGGACCAGCTTAATGCGGGTACTGGTCTCCCGCTTTATGGTTTTTTAAATCAGAGATTTGCTTCTCCTAGAAAGGTTGCCTTTACGGGAGTCCTCTCCACCCCAGCACATACATACATACACACAAACGCACACAGTGCTAGTTGGCCGTTGACCCCAAAAAAGGGTTCATTCGCCCTTTGGAAGGTCTTGTTTTTAATCCTTCAGGGAGACTAGCCACCCTCCTTACCAAACAAGTCTAGTGGGGGAACCAGTTTAGTCGCCGGTAACCCGACCATGAGGCAGGTAGTACTGGGTTACATGGTATATATATATATATATATATATATATATATACATGTATGGTTTATTCACTCTTATATTGTTCATTTTAAAAAATTTTAATTATTTAATATTTCTTTCGTGTTTCATTTGTTTCAATTTTGTTTGTTTTACATTTTTGTAATATTTCGATTTTTCTTATTTTCCTCATATAAATGAGAATGTTGAAAACGTTTTCGCAAACTTGCTGATAATGTTGTCAACTCGTTGGAAGATGAATTCATTTAAGGAACGTGTACAATCAAAAATGCACATAAATTTTGCCTGAAAATAGCAAAAAGATAAAAACGTTTGATTTAAATCAATTCTGAAATTTTTCATTTCCCGCATTTTAGACATATTCTCCCCCCCCCCCTTTTTTTCCTTTTATCAAATTGAAGTTAAATGGCGAAAAGGTTAACAGCTGCATCTCTAAACTGTTTAACAGTGACAGGCAAATGTCGTCTGCTCATCTCCATTTTTCATCATGCTTACCCTTCAGCATTTTTTCAATTTTTTACCATGGTTTTAAGCAATGCAAAAAAAAAAAAAGAAAAAAAATTAGGATATCAATATATTACTCTTCTCAGCTCCAATTTCACACACTCATTCTCTCTATATTTATCTCTATATCTGTCTATCTTATTGTAAAAACTAGTTTTACGCCCATATTTCCTAGTCTATACCTTTTGCAACCACTGTGATACCTCTTTCCGATCCTACCCCATTTCTCTTTTTTTTTCTCTGCCCCACCTTTTGAAACTATCCCCCATCTCTCTTTCTCTCAAACTCCTGTAAAAACTCCCACTCTCTCTTGATTTCTGCTTCTCTTTAAAATTTCCTACTGTGTCTCTCCACAACACACTCTCTCTCACTCTTATTCCTACACAATTTCTTTGTCTTTCTCTCTCTAATCCCTTCAAAATTTCCAACTCTCTCTTTCTCCTCTCTTTCTAATCCCTGCAGACGATCTTATTCTTTCTTTATTCAATATCTGTAAAATTTCCTTTTCTCTTTCTCTCTCTGATGGTACAATGTGATACGTCCTCCCTCTCTCTCTCTCTTACATCACTTCAAAATAACCTACTCTCTCCCTTTCTCCCTCAACCCCTGCAAAAAATGTGCATCTTTGTCTCAAGTAAGAAATACCTCATCAATCATTTAAATATTTTTTATGACACTTTCTCTCTTCATGATTCCAGAGTGAAATTTCAGTCTCAGTTTTTTCCGTTTCTTTTTTTCTTTCTGGAAATCAAAGAAAAAATCAATTCAAAGAAAAAGACAAGAACAATTTTAAAGAAATATCACAATTTACTCAAAACACAAACTACACATGCAAAAAAAAATCTACTTTTCCCTCCGCATGCATTATACGTCAATTGACACTTTCTGAGTTCCTGATAATGATTTATAAAAAGCTGTCAGAGTCTAGGTTATTGTTGATATGGCGTTCTCTCTGTTGGCTGAGATATAGTTTTGGTCATCTGCAGTTCTAGTTCCAAGGTCTTGCCTTCTCAACCACGTGAAGCACATCTACCAAGAAATACCTGCAAAGCTGCTTAGGCATTTTTTGCAGGCTCTACAAAGCAACCAAATCAAACCCGATAAATATTTGATGATGTAAATAATTCGAAATTGTTAAAAAAATGTTACCAAAATGACCGAATTCCACATTAAATAACATCGAAAGGGTTGATATGCTTTGAAATAAAAGAAATAAACCAAATGCCATTAATAAATATTTAAAGAACTTAAAACATAGAAACTTTAACCAAAATGACTGGATTCAGCATTAAATAACACAAAAAAGGGTTGATACACCGTAAAACAAAGCAACCAGACTGAACCAATGCTTACCAGCATGTAAAATAGGTGTTAGACGGGTTAGAATGGTGGTCATCATCTTCATCAATCATCATCTTCATCAATCCTCATCTCTAAAAATCCGAAATATAAATAAAGTCTATTTCATAAAAATTAAGAATCTCCATCAGTTTATTAAATAGAGTTGTAGTTTAGCGATCTGGAGCATTGGAAAAAGAGAAGAGGAAGAAAATGTCTCTCGGTTGGAATGGAGATTTCTTGGTGGGGGAAGAGATTCATAATTCAGGTGATGATCTACGTTTGTTTGAAATCCATTTCTGTAGAAACTTCATTTTATTTTTATGAATTCCTTGTTCACTTTCTATCGAAATCTTTTTTCTAGTGTTAGGGCGATTCATCAGAATCGTAAAAATGGAAACGTTTTTGTATCGGAATCGAAAAAATTACTGTGTATTTTCTGATGACCCCTCCCCCCCCCCCAAAAAAAAACCAGACGATTCTTTTAATTGTTTTTTTTTTCTTTTATTTTTTGTTTAAAACTTAATTTATTATTAGTGTATGAAATGATAAATATTTATTGATTTTTACATCACCAGTAAAACTAAAACCTTCACCAAAGAACCCAAATCTTCAATATTGAATTCTGTTGTTTCAACTTTTATTAGAAAAAATAGAATGTTTCTTGGATCAACTTAAATATACACACACTTAGCAAATCAAAAAATAAATAAAACAATCAAGAAAGAAAAAAATAGACTTGTAAAAGCAACTTTCTACCAAACTTGAGAATCTGCATGGAATTTTGAACAGAACCCTTGATTTAATCCACGGGAGTGCATGCTCTTGTTCCGTCAGCCATGACTGGATAGAAGTCCTAAGTAATTTACAATTGTACTTTGAGTTTCACCCACCCTGAAGATTGAACCTTCAACCGCCAGAAGAGTGTAATTTCACAACTGAATTTTACCACTATGCCACGAGTCCTTGCAGAGTTCGACATAAAGATTCCCAAGCTCGACAAGATAGATCTGAAGAAAGTTGAAGGTTACATCGACTGAAACGTTGTGGAAATAACACTAAAGATGAGAACAGTAAAGAATGCAGCCATTTTGTCTTTTCTTCGCCTTTAGAATCCTCTGCCTTTTTCCAGTCTCCAACGGACTGAGATAATCTCTTTTCTCAAAATCAAATCATTCGCTTCTTCAGTGCACAAGGAACCATAAACTGGATAATGATGCCAGCTTGTCTGCTATGAAGTGGGGATTCGCAAAATGTTTATCCCCCCTCCCTGGTTTTAGAAACTGCTGAGGGGGGGGGGTAATGCAATACTCACATCATCTTTCAAAAACAAACATTTTTTGAAGAAAAAATGAAGCAGGAAATATTGTCCACTCCAATAACTTTGTCTCCTGTCACACAACATGAGTTAGAGCTCTTCAATTAAAAAAACACAAAAGCGTGGGCAAAAATAAAAATGGCATCCATTAAAATAATAGCAACAGTAGTAAAAAATATATAAAGACAAAAACAGCAATAATGATAAAAACAAGACGAAGAAAAATTGTAACTATGGTAATGAAGTCTGGAAAAAACTGATAAATAAAATTAAGATTTCATTACGAATTGGACAAGAGTCCTTTGACAGCTTTTAATGCCATAACTCACTTGTTCATTTCCTTGCTTCTCTTCAGGTAAATGAATTGATGAAGTGTTTTGTGCATTAGGATCTGTTTTCAGTTCCCCACACTTTAACCCTAACCCCATCGGCTTTTCCAAAATGTCTGCTAGTCTTGACAAGACATCTAATCAGTTCACCTCTACTAACTCTGCCTTCCTCACTTAATCAGTCTTTCTTACACCGATTGATCTTTCCTTTTTTGTTGTTGTTGTTATCCTCCTCTTTTTCTTCATCTTATTACCAGAAAATACTTTTTTTTTTCGAAAAAACAGGAAGGAAAAGCCAAAGAAATGGAAAATTGTGGGGCCTTTTAGCAAATTTTTATTCCCTTTTTTATGTGTGCATGTGTCTCTCTCACTCGTATGCATATTTCATTAAATAAAATTGACGTTTTTTTGTGTATTAATTCTACTTTTTATTCTTTCCAACTTCCGAATAACAGACTTCACTTCTGGCAGGAACTAGCTGATGCAATTGCCATATTTATTCAATGAAATATGCCTAAGAGAAAAAATGTTGCCTATATCTATCTATATAAATTCATATTACTTACACCTGCTAAGTTCCACCTTTTTTTTCAATTTTGATCTCTTAGCAGCTACTTTCACCAAATTGAATTTGTTCCACAGGTTCAAATCTCCTATGTACCAAGTTTCAAGACCAAAAATTGACAGAGTAGTTTGGTAAAGACCGTTCCTCACACAGACAGACAAGGTGACTTGTATATGAGAGAGAGAGAGAGAAAGAGAGAGAGAGAAAGAGAGAGAGAGAAAGAGAGAGAGAGAGAGATAATGGGCGTGCCAAAAGTAATGCCACCTATTTTTTTTATTTTGCTCAAATGGATCAGAAGGGATTGCAAATTACATTGTTATGATGACTGACCTTATGCATTCATGACCTGAAAGTTTTATCTCTTCGTTGCATGGTATTGACGGTGTGAGACTCTAAGAAAGCGATCCCTGTCATTGATGTGTGTCAGAAGCAGAGATGCTTCATTGAAATCCTGGTAAACGTGCATTGAGAATAGTGGTGACTATGTAGAAAATTTTAATTCTGGAGTCCAAAAGGTCACTCGTTTTAATGGTATCACTCCTGTTTTTGTAGCTTTTCAACTTTCTGGTTAAAAAAATAGGAGGCTTTACTCTAGGAGCTACTTTCGCGTGTGTATATATATATATATATATATATATATATATATAATTCAGAATAATGGAGTGCAATAGATCTACTGGTATGAAAATGCAGTGATTATCAGTCTTACAAAATATTATTGGCTGTAATATTTTATAATATTTTATAATATTTTATAATATTTTACTATATTTCACGAAAAACACCCGTCTAGCTGAATCCACTGTGAAAAATTTCCCCCACTCTATATCTGTGCCTAAATCAAAACGCGGATTCCATGAACAAAGCTTCTTTCTTAGAACTGCACGCGTGTGGAACTCTGTTCCGTCTGCCTGCTTCCCACCGGACTACAACTTGGATGTCTTCAAGTCCAATGTTAACAAATTCCTAATGGACCGCCCCCTTAAGTAAACACTTCATCAAATCTCCACACTAACGTAATGTACTTGCAATAACCCTTTATCCCTGAGTGGCTTCCGGGCCTTGATAAGTGGTGATCACTGTGTAATATATATATATATATATATATATATATATATATATGGGGGAAACGAAGAAGAATAAGAGTCATTTTTTAAAAGGAACCTTGTCAAATCTTTCTTCCAATTCACTCCTTCTTTCCCACTATCGTAAAACATGTTATCTTCCTCCCTATCCTCTCTCTCTCTCTTTTCTTTGTTGTAACTCTTCCCATCCCTTTTATGCATTCTCTCTCTTTATAATTATTAACTTATTTTTGTTTTTTTCTCTTGCTACTCCTCTTTCCTTTCTATTCAATCATTCTATGCGCTTTGTAATTCCCTCCCCCTCTCTACATCAATCCTTTCTTCCAATACTTTGCCCTGTTACTCTCTTTATTTATTACTAGCAGAAAGATACGGCGTTGCCTGGGATTAAATGGGGGGGGGAGCTCAGCTCACCATATCACTTTTATTTTCTTTTATATTTTATTCATTTGAGGGTGTGTAGAAGGATTAAATCAGCATCAGCGGTAGAGGGGGAGAGAGAGAATCTAAAGTGACATTAATTCAAATACATTTCGATAAAGTCATAGTCTTTAACGCCCTTCTTCCTATGATGCACACCAGGCGTTTCTTAGGAATCAGTAAGAACCCTTGTTTACTGTGACTTCAGCCTCTGAACATTTTTATTCCTGTTACCTAGAATGAAATGAAGTAAACGTATTTCATTTTTATGAATATTAAACATGAATGCAGACCCCACTGTAACATTGGGTCCTTTTTAATGAAAATGAAATGTACTTATCCAAGTATTCAGGGTTTTGTAGTCTAAGAATATATGTGCTTTTCTAAAAATTCAGAAGGACTACAGCATATATATATATATATATATATATATAGTAATTTATAAAATATATATGGCGATTAAGCTACACTGAATATTCCGCGTTTCATCCACTCTAGGACTCCTCAGGCTTATGCGCGAATTCTGTGCATAAGCCTGAGGAGTTCTAGAGTGGATGAAACGCCGAATATTCAGTGTAGCTTAATCGCCATATATATTTTATAAATTACTAACTAGCTCTACCTACGTATTGAGCACTTTTGAAGTAAATACTTAAAGTTTACCCATAAATCTATACTTTCGTATATTAATTTTATGTGAGTAAATTAAGTAGTTATCCCATAATTTATTATACCATACCTGTTCACACTGAAACACTTATCACAATATTCTGTGCATCTATATTGAAAAACCTTGTTAAACTTTGTGACATGTTTCTATTATATATATATATATATATATATATATATATATATATATATATATATATATATATATACTAGTAAAATTACTCGTTGTTGACTGGGTTCAAAAACAGTCTACAGAAAATGCACTCTGATTTATGAAAGTATGATAGGTTATGAAAAGGAAGGGTTGTAAATTTGGATTGAATTTGGGGGTATCAAAACCAAAGCAAAATATGATGAAAGTAAAAATAAAATAGATAAACCCCATAATTTATTATACCATACCTGTTCACACTGAAACACTTATCACAATATTCTGTGCATCTATATTGAAAAACCTTGTTAAACTTTGTGACATGTTTCTATTTTATGGAGGTCAGGTGTGAACGAACACCCCATAATTTTATTATACTATATTTCTTCAAACTGAAACATAATTATCAAAGTATACTTATGCAGATAGATATGAAAAGTCTTTATTAAAGTTTGTGCCTATTTCCATTCTATGGAGGCCAGGCGCGAACGCAAACCCCACAATTTTATTATACCATCCCTATTTAAGTTAAAACATACTTATCAAAGTATTATTATGTACATCTATAACAAAAACACCTGTAAACGTTTTTTTTTTTAAATTTTTAAATTTCTTATTTCCATACTTTGTGGACCAGGCACGAACGCAGACCCCACAATTTTAATGAACCACCGTTCTGCCAGATCAAATATACCCATTCCTGTGTCTCGATACATCTTCTATCATTATATGTAATCAGATTTTTAAAATAGTCAACCATATAGGAGCCTATTCGTAACCAGACACACACACACACACACACACACACACACACACACACACACACACACACACATTCAGCTTTAAATTATAGATTTTAATTTCAATCAAAATAGCAGTGAGTACCTTGCGAAAAAAATTAGCCGCAATAGACAGGCTCAACCCTGTAATGTGAAAGAGGAAAAGGAGGTAAAAAAAGCTAATGCACTAACTGTCACAGCCACAACGACTTATGACGTCATGATGGGTCGAAATAACGTTTTTTAAATGTACATTCAGATTGCTAGGCGTATAATTTCGCTCTTTTATCTATGTACATTTTTTGTTTTTCCTCTTTTCTATTCCACTTACATTTGTTTTTCTACCCTATCTCTAATAGGTTTTCCTATTTTCTCTCAGTTTCTCTCTTTCTCTTCATTCACACATCTTATTCATCCCCTATCTTTCCCTCTTTCTTTTCATATCTCCCACCTTTTCCTTCTCTATCTCTCCCTCATCTTCCTTCTCCTCTTTAACTCAACATCTAACAGTTTTTCTCTTTCTCTCTCCTCTTACCACATTTTTCCTTAATCATTCCTGCTATCCAACCTCCTCTCCTCTTCATCTCCTCCCACTCTCTACATCTTGTACCATGTACTCAAAGTTTCTCTTCCAGCCTCTGGCGATCTTAAAAATAAAGACAGACAACTCCTTCACTGATTTCTGCTTAGACAACGACGATTGCACTCTTTAATAGATAAATCATGTCAGCCATCTGCACAGTTTTCTTCCTACTCTTCCAAAATTTCTCCTTATGGTTTTCGACACCCCATGTGAGTGTTAAAGACAGCCTTAGATCTGATGGCCTCAGAAGGAGATTAACTCTAGACAATATGAAGAGAAATGTGCTGAAGAGTAGACTTCGATGGTATGGCCACGTTGTAAGAATGGATGAGAGTTGTTGGTTTAGTAGATGTAGAACAGTTGAGGTAGCAGGTTCATTTCATAAGAAAAATTCAAGGAAAACACAGGGGAAAATGGACTTAAGAGAAAGAGGGATAGAAAAGGACCTGGACAGAAATAAATTAGTTTGGAAGTGAATTTCTAAGCCATCCAATGCATTTGAATTGAAAAACAAGAATTGATTGCACTGTTTTGTCCCTATTGTTTCCAAGGGACTTCTTATTGTTTTTGGTACTCTACCTTAAGGCAGGTCACTATTTTAAGACGAATTGGCATTTCCAAATGTGATGACATCATACAGAATGAAGTGATTGCTTTGGAAATCTGTCATAAGAAGTTAATAAAGAAAATTTCTAAATATTGCAGATTTTTCTTGTGTAAAATTTACTCAGAACCAAAGATCAACAATAGTACTATTAAAAATTAGGTACTTAGAATAAGGACCATGTAATTGCCGGAAGTTTATGTAAAACGTCAAAAGTTGCCGAAATTAATAGCAACCAACGTCATTTAAGAAAACATTTATTTGCTATCATTGGTTTATAATAAAAATATAAAATATATTAAATTGAAAAAAAAAAAAACAAAGAAAAAATTTAATGTAAAAAATCAAAACAAGTTTTATTTTTTCTATCAGTTGTTTGTTATTCAAACAAATTTTATGAAACTTACCTTACAATAAGTGTTTTTTTTTCTTGTCTTGACTTCGAATTTTCTTAAAGTTTCGTAAAAATTCCCCATTCATTGGATTTTCTTTGCAACAACAGAAAAAATATTCATTCTATTTTTTCAACGGACAGACAGAGAGAAATCTCTAATTATATTTAAAATGCAATTTGTCTGTGTGTGTGTGTGAGTTTGTATATAAACAATTTTTTTTATTATAAAAAAAAATTATGAGAAAGATTTTTTGATCCATTATGATTGATATATACAAATCGAGTACGTTTCAAGTTAATGATTAAGCTATATATATATATATATATATATATATATATATATATATATATATATATATATATATATATATATATATGTGTGTGTGTGTTAAAAAAGAAAAACATTAATAAAGAAAATGTCTAAACATTGAAGATTTTTCTCTAGCAAAATTTACTCAGAACAAAATATCGAGAATAATCTAATTAACAAAAAAAATAATAATAAAAATATTTATCTTGATTTAAAAAAAAATTTTTTTTTAATTCATATTAAAAAATCACGACAATTTTTATGTTATATATTATTTTTTTTAAAGAAATCCATTGCGATGAGTAATTTGTATATTTATTTATTTATTTGTAAGCTGTTATCCTCATCTTCATAGTTATTATTGTTGTTGTTTCGGCCAACTCATTCTCTGGCCTTCTTCAGGAGATTAACTGCGATGAGATAGTTTTGTTAGTTTATCTTCAGTAATTACTGCCTTCATAGTTGTTGTTGTCTCACCACGTTTTGACCAACTAAATCTTTGGCCTGCTTTGGGTAGGATTGACACTGCTACCTTTATTTTTACAAAGGAGTCACCACTTATCAAGGTCCGGAGGCTACTCGAGGATAAGGGTTAATGAGTGTACAGTGGTCAAGGGGAACATGCCAGTCATCATTAGTAGTGGAAATTTGGTACATTGGATTACTTAAAGGAATGGCTCATCAAGAATTTGTTCACGTTGGACTTGAAGACGACCATATTGTAGTCAGTTGGAAAGCAGGAAAACAAAACAGAGTTCCACGGGCATGCAGTTCTAAGAAAGAAGTTTTGTTCATGGAATCTACGTTTAGGTTTAGACACAGATAAAGAGTGGAAGAAATTATTGATAGTGGTTTCAGCTAGACAAGTGTTTTTTGTGAAATTCAGGCAAGGGGGGGGGACCATAGATTGGTGCTCAGACGAACATTGCCATGAAAATAACGATAAAGCAGAGACAGGCTTGTGACGTCTCTTCTGTGGGTAAGAGGTTCCAGGGAAGAGAAAAGGACATCCCCCACTAGGCTACAAAGTCTATTTTGAACTCTGTCAAGGCAGGATAAGATTTCTAGCTGCTCCTGCCCAGATGTGGACGCACTTAGCTCTTATGCATGTAGAGAATTGCATTAGCAGTGAGATATCTATTGGAACGGTAGAACGATCCCACCATTTTCCCAGCAGCCTTGGCAACGGATTTGATGTATGTGTTCCATCTCAGATCAGAAGTAAAAGTCAAGCCCAGAAGTTTGTCAAAACATGGAGCCTCCTCAAGATGAGAGCCATTCATTTTAATTGATGCCAGACAGGAATTAGAGCGTTGATGATGGAAAGATAGAATTTTGGTCTTAGATGCATTAAAATTAACCAGCCACCTCTTTCCCCATTACACCACATGATCAAGATGGTAGTGTCATCAACATAAATGTCTACAAATGATCTTAGAATGTGATTTGGGAGATCATTGATGTAGATCAGAAAGAGAGTTGGGCCCAGGATTGATCCCTGAGAGACTCCAAAATTAATTCTATGAGGTTCAGATTTTTGTTCAACAACCACTACTCTTATGAACCTTATCAGAGAGAAATGATTTCATAATCGAGAAGACATTTCCAGCTATACCATAGCTGGAGATCTTGTGAAGTAGACCATTATACCATACCCCATCAAAAGCCTTTAATATGTCAAGGGCAATTGCCTAAGAAAGGAAACCGCTATCGAGAGATTCGTTAATCCTCTGAGATATAACTGCTAACACATCAGCTTTAGATCTAGAAGAACGGAAATGCTCACCTGGAACTGCAGAGATTCAATGCCTCTATCCATTGCACTAATGCTTTGTAGCTATCTTCTTTGAAGATAGCAGTTTCAATCCTACCCAAAGCAGGCCAGAGGATTACTTGGCCAAAACATGGTGATATAACAACAACTATGGAATGCAGTAATTACTGGGGATACAGTTATGAGATTGAGCATTTCTATCCCATCGTGGTTAACGACCTGAAGAATGCCAGAAGATGAGTTTTCCAAAATGTGGTGAAACAATAATAACTATGAAGATGAGGATAACAGTCGGCAAATAAATTAATGTTTATGTTTGTTATCAGTTGTTTATTAAAAAAATAAATATTTATTAATGAAACTTATAATAATACATGTTTTTTTTTCTTGATTTGAATTTTAGTTTTCTTAATGTTTCATAAAAATTGTTCATTAATTTTTTATTGGATTTTCTTTGTAGCAACAACAACAACAAAAAGACTGTTCTTTCTATTTTCTTCAACAAATTTTTCATTGAATTATCTTCCTAACAGCAGAAATGATATATTTTTAATTGAAAAAATTGGTTGGTGTTTGCACAAAAGAAACGTTACAAAAACCTTCATTTTGGTGTTTACATAAACTACCTGGACAATTCCGCCGATATCACGTTTCTTATTCTGCAAAAGTACAAAAAAAAAAAAAATAAATAATAATAATGGGGAAAGGGGGAGATTAACTGATTAATATATCTTTTTTTACAAAATTATTAACTTCTTTATGACAAACCGTGTCATAGTTTGGCATTTTACACAATCATTTTTTAGATACTATCTTTGTAAAGGTTCTATTAGTTGGCCAATCCCTCAGTCTGTCATGCTTAAGTTTTTAAATAGCATTTTCATCAGTCTGTCATGCTTAAGTTTTTGAATAGCATTTTTTTCAGTCTGTCATGCTTAAGTTTTTTAATAGCATTTTCATTAGTTTGAAATAGCATTTTTTATCGATCTGTCATGCTTCAGCTTTTAGCAGCATTTTCGTTGGTCTGTCATGCTTAAGTTTGAAGTAACATTTTAGAAAACGATACATATTAAATGAACACATCTTAATATCTATCCTTGCTTTTTTTTATTTAACTTGTTATATCATAAACATTTTCAAAAAAATTGCTTAGATTAGCTGAAACTTGCGAGGAGTTATTTAAAGCTATTAAGGATTTATTTTCATAAAATAACGCTCATAGACATTGACTCATCCACATGCCGATATCCAAAGCAGGTGGATTGTTAGGATTCAGACCAAGGGGGTTCATAAATGTCATGCCAAAGATTCCCTGCGATCGACCAAGACCGGATTTGCTAATATCAACTGGATTGATCCTTTAATCCGGAGGTTAAGACTTGGGATTTTACTCATCTTCGTTAACTAAGTGATTGTCTAACGATGACCAACATCTTATTTTCTCTATTTCGAGCTGAAACTCCTTAAGAATTATTTCCTCATGGAGTGTAGTGGGAGGGGGGGGGGTAGTTGATTTTCAAAGTAGCCACACTACGTGATCGTTGGCAGTTAATCCCTTGCTTGTCAGCCTTGACATATTACCAGAAAATTGCTTTGCAGAAAATTGCAATTAAGAAGTATAAAAATATTTTTCATGCGCATTTTTTTTTTACCAGTGCATTAAATGTGGGTGGAGTGAGGGCATCTGGTAAGGATGAGATTCATTTGAAACTAGGATGAGGTGGGTACATTACCTGTTGCCCATTGGATGATTGTATTAAGAATCGGGTTGGAAATCAGTTTGACTGACTTCTTTGGAATTGATTTCTTTAGAGATTTCCTGGAGGTGTTAGCGTGATTGCAAGAATTAGGAATGGATGGAGTAGGTCCATTTCACTTTTTCTACTTTTAACTAGCAGAGTGTGACCATTGTAGACCAAGGGAAGAATCTATGCAATGTGATGATATATATATATATCTTTATCTGTGCCAAAACCAAAACGTAGATTCCATGAACAAAGCTTCTTTCTCAGAAGTGCACGCCTGTGGAACTCTGTTCCGTTTGCCTGTTTCCCACCTGACTACAACCTGGATGTCTTCAAGTCCAACATAAACAATTTCCTGATGAACTACCCCCTTAAGTAAGACACTTTATCAAATCTCAACACTAACGTACTATACACGCAATAACCCTTATCCTCGAGTGGCTTCTGGGCCTTAATAAGTGGGGACCACCTTGTAAAAAAAAATAATAAATATATATATATGGCCGTGAAACTTTGCCAATGAAGATTGAGAGCATTTGTTCTGTAAAGAGAAATAATATGAGACTAATATGATGGATGTATAATGTGAGTGTTAAAGATGGACTTAGATCTGATGACCTCAGAGGAAGATTCACTCTGGACAGAATAGAGTGATGTGTGTAGTGTAGAAGACTTTGTTGGCCACATTGAAAAAATGGATTAAAATTCTTGTATTAATAGATGAAGAACAGTTGAAGTAGCAGGTTCAGTTCACAGGAGAAGGTCAAATAAAATATGGAATGAAGTGATCAGGATGAACGGGAGAAAAAGAGATATATAAAGACCTGGCCAGAGATAAATTAGTTTGGAAGTCAATTTCTAAAAGTTATACAACACATACCAAAACATTCAGCTGAATATAATGATGGGGATCTATCTATCTATCTATCTATCTATCTATCTATCTATCTATCTAGTTGAGCTCCTTGTCCGAACCAGTGTGATTAGCTCTCTCCAGATTTTGCTGTCTTCCATCAGCTGCTTCAGATCTTCAGGATCACAGTTGGCATCATGTGTAATTTGCTTGATGTACGTGGATCAAGGTCATCCTATGTTTGTGCGCCCATGATGTGAAGTCCACAGCAATACATTTCTCACCAGCTCTTGCTTGCTCCTCTGTCAGTGATCGGCAAATCGTAGATATCGCTCCCTGATGGTAATTAGAAGTGGCAGGTATGTTGCCATAAAGTTGCTGTTTCGTGTTATGATCTTGCCAAGATATATTTAACACTGCATATAGGTGTACATGCCGTCTACTTTTCTTTTCAATCTTTTGGTGAGTGTCCAGGTCGTAGCAAGGACAGACTTGACCACTGCTCTGAAAAACTGCCTTTCAATTAGCCTTGAAGTCCATACTGACCGCAGCTTATCCAATGCGGCCTATGCTTTTGAGATGTGAATTTCTATATCTCTCCATTGAACCCATGTTGCTGCCTAGATAGATAAGCTCAGTTACTTCGTTCCATCTAGAGCTTCGACCCCCCCCCCCGCATTAATGATGATGGTAGTGATGCTTGATTGTGTTATTACTGAATAGTAAGACACCTATCAAGTTAAATGCAGGTGACATACAGCACAATCACGTTCACACACCGGTTCTCATTAGACCATCAAAGTTAAGCAACATTGAGCTTGATCAGTACCAGATGGGCGACCATTTAGGAATACCAGAAGCTGTATGGATGAGGATGCTGACACTTCCCTGAAAAAACTTAATATCATTTCTGACCTGAATATACACGCGACTGTGGACCGTTTGTGAATTTGATATGCTTTTCAGAAGAAACTGGTTCAACCCACCTAGGTAGAGTGCTGATGGTTATAGACTCTAGACTTGGTCTTATGGAGTTTGTTCTCTGAAAAGAGTGTATGGAGTATGGAATCAGCGATGTCAAGTTCAAATGATATACAACTAGCAGAACCTGCATCTTTGCTTGAACAACCCAAGAAATTCTTGCTCTCATCCTTTTTAATTGGATTTTTTTTCTACTTTTTTTAACAATGGAGTCACTGCTTATCAAGGCCTGAAGGCCATTTGAGGATAAGCGTTAATGAATGTCAGAAGGTCGATGAAACAACACCATAATGATCATGGTGGGAAGTGGGTAGAATTTGATTATTTAAGTGGACGGCTCAACAAGAATTTGTTTACATTGGACTTGAAAACGATCATGTCATTAGTTAGCTGGAAAGCAGCCCTGCGATAGAATTTCACAGCCAGGCAGTTCTAGGGAAGTGACTTTGTTCATGGAATTTGCATTTAGTTTTAGGCACAGATAGAGAGTAGGAGAAATTGTTGATAGTGGTTGTAGCTAGACAAGTGTTTGTTATGAATGTTTTTTCAGAAGGGGAAGCATAGATTGAAGCTCAGTCAAGTACTTGTTATGAAGATAACCATAGAGCAGATATAAACTCACAATGTCTTTTCTGTGAGAAAGAAGTTTTAAAGAAGAGAAAAGGGCATCACTTACTAGATTTCAAAACCAATTTTAAACTGTTTCAAAGCAAGAAAAGGTGCTCTGAGCAACTCCTGTCCAGATGTGGCAAGAGTACATTATTTTAGGATGTGTTTGGCTCTTATACAGGTAGAAACTTGCATTGGGAGTGAAATACCTTCTGAAGTGGTAGGATGAGCCAACCATTTTTCCAGTGACCTTGGCAACATATTTGATGTAAATTTTCCATTTTAGGCCAGGAGAGAAGTTCAGTTCCAGAGGCTTCCTCAGAATATGAATAGTAGAACTATGTGTTGTATAAAAATAAAAATAATCCTATTTTATGTCTGAGGTATAAAAAATAATTGTTTAGACCCCAGACGTCAGTGAGGATCGAAATCTCAATCACCTGTTTAACGAAAGAACTCATCTAACAACTGAGCCATTGAAAAAATTGGAAAATAATGTAATATGTGTAGTTGATATAAATTTGTTGTTATTAAATTCCAATGAATTTTTTCAGATTTAATTTTTTTGTTTTTTTGCTATTTAACCATTTTGGTTGTGCTCTTCCATCTCTTATTAACGGGTTGTTTTAAATTTGAGAAAGAAGGGGTGCCGAGGCTGGTAAATCCACTTTGTAAAATGTTGGCAAATACAAGCAAAATCATCTAAGTTTTCCAATAATTTGGAGGTCAGAGAAATTTGCAGAGGCCAGCAAGGAGAAAGGGAAGTGAAAATGGGAACTCTTGTTTTGGGGCTCTTATTTATATATATATATATATATATATATATATATATATATATATATATATATATATATATATATATATATATATGCTCTTTTTCGTTATGCAATTAAGTTTGCGTTTTAATTAGAGAAATCCTTGGCGAAATTACCACAAACACCAAATAACAACAACGTTTCTTCTTTGTTTTCTGTATCTCCTCCCTCCTCGTTTCATGTTTCCTTTTACTTTGACCATTGATTGCAATACAATTAAGCGGCAAACGTTTTTTCTTCTCCTTTTCAGCATTTTCATCCCCAACCCAACAGTAACCCTAACCCAACAATATACAATTACTCAATTAGCTTGGCACTATTAGATGATGACTCACTCAGGTTTGGGTAGGGTGGAGATCTTTTCGCTGCATGATAAGGGAGCCGAGTTGGGTGCAGCACAGTGTACAACAGCGTTTATGCACATTCAACTTGGCAGAAGGTAGAAATGATAAAAAGTGAATTTGCGTTTATTTATTGCGTAAAAATCATGTATGTGTTCTGAACTTTTGAGATGAGGATTGATAATTTATATTAGTGAGATGATTTGAACTATCATTCTCATTTTGACTCGAGTGTTATCTTCTGGGGGTTGAAGGTTCAATCCTCATTGCAGACGGCACTCCAAATTACAATTTTAAATTACTTAGGATTTCTACTCAGTTATGACTGACAGAATGAGAGCATGCTACCCCCAGTGGATTAAATAGAAGGTTCTGTTGGAAATTCCATACAGAATCCAAAGTTTGACAAAAAGATTCCCGAATTTGACAGGATACATCAGAAGAAAGTTGGAAGTTACATCAACAAAAACGTTGTGAAAATAACGCTCAAGATGAGATCGAAGAATCCAAATAATACAGATGCAGATTCCTATTAAAGAATTAGTTTTCTCTCTTGATTATTTATTAACAGAGCATGTTTTAATTACATTGCTGATCAAAACAAATGAGGTTTTTATCTGATAGCAAGAATCAGAAATAAATATAAACCAGCAGAACATTAGCCGACAAAAAGAATCTATCAGGCATGTTTATGCAGTATGATGATGTATGGAAGTGACATCTGACCAGTGACAGCTAAGGATATGCATTGCATGGAGAAAACGAACGATATAATGGATGTGTAATGCAAGTCTTAAAGATAGGCTTAGTTCTGATAACCTCTGAGGAAGACTAAATTTGGACAGTATCGGGAGTTATGTGCAGAACTGGAGACTTTGTTGGTATGGCCCTGTTAAAAGACTGGATAAGAATGCTTAGGTTAATAAATGTAGAGCAGTTGAGGTAGCAGGTCAAGTTCACAGGAGAAGGCTAAACATGGAATGAAGTGATAAAAATAGACGAGTGAAGAAGAAAGATAAACCAAAACCTGGCCAGTGATAGGTTAGTTTAGAAGTCAGTTTATTAAAGCTGTCCAACACATGCCAGTATGTAAAACAGACATTAAACGAAATGCGATGATGCTGATATGTATGCACATAATCCACATACGATATTCATACACAATTGTGGGTGGGGCTGCAAATTATAAGACTTTTTTCATACATAATTGGATTCGTGTAATGTCCTTTCCATAACCTGTTAGCATTATTCTATTTCAATTTCTTTATGGTTGGTCGTACTTTTCTGCTTATGTGGGTTGGTTTCTGCAATCGAGTTTTTTCTTTTCAATATTTTAGTTGTGTTCATCAATTGTATGCCGTGTTTAGTGTTAGTCCTCCTTTGATTCCAATCTCTTATCGTTTTTCCTGGCTTTTCAGCACTGGTCCTAGTGCTTCTATAATTATCGATATTACTGTAGTTTTCTTCATGTTTCATATTCCCTTCAGCTCATTTGTAAATTCCATGTATTTGCCTGGTTTGACGGCCTCCTTCGTCTTGATTCAAATCTGCTTTTTGTCAGGGTTTTTCATCATCATCATCATCATCATCATCATCATACAGGGTGAAACTATTAAATTTGTCACCCTAAAGAAATCAACACTACAGCTTTATTTTAAAACTATTATTGAAAAAATTAATTTAAGAAACTTGATTATTTAGTAGAGGTGACATCTATTTAATGTGGCCGCCTTCAGTTTCAATTACCGCCTCGATACGGGTCTGGAACTGAGAGCATACCTTTTCCACAAGTGCTGGTGGAAACTCGGCGAATTCTTGATGGATGGCAGCGATCAGGCTGGCTTTGGTGTTGTGGGAGGTCATGTTGGTGATGTTCCCAACATATGACCAAATGAAGTAGTCCAGCTGGTTCAGGTCGGAGGAGGAGGGGGACTAGTGAGAGAAGGGTACAAAGACGTTGCACTCCTTCTGAAGCTAAGCCTGTGTCTCTTTGGACTTGTGGGCCAGTGCCGAGTCCTGCTGCCACACCCAGGTGCTGCCAGCGGCCACCTGATTGCAATAGGGGATCACTATACTGTTCAACACATCCAGATACACTTTGGTGTTAACTTTCAATCCAACTTCGAAGATGTGAGGTGGCATGATGTGGCCCTCACTTGAAACCACACCAAAGACCATAAGCATGACCTGAAAATTTGTTTTCATCACCTTGAGCACGCTCTCAAATGTTGAACTGTCTGGATCCGCATTTTGAGGCTGCTGGCAATGGTCTTGTTGTCATAACTTGGATCGATAGAAAGCAGGAGTTGTATGGCAGCACAACTCCGATCTTGCTCGTTGAATATTGTGTCACTTTTATACATTCTAAAAGGCTTCTATCACTCTTGGGATTTGTACACAACTGGCCAACTATTTGATTGTCTGCAGCAAAAGAAGAAAACCGGTTTTCATCAAACGGAAATGAAGTCATGTCATCTTTTCTGAGGCGACAATTTTCTTGTTCTGCTCTGTATTTGGTCTAATGTCCATTTTAAAGTCATTTTTCCAAATTGACTTCCAAACCAATTTATCTCTGGCCAAGTCTAAGCTATATAACTTGAAATGTAACCAATTACCTTTCAAAGTCATTTCCTTAGTTGAGAAGTTTCTTTTTTTTTATAGTCTGAATGTCGTTCCTGGCATCCAACCCAGCCAGGTGATGGAGATGGATGCTTTTATCGAGACCCGATAATTTATTGATGATTATTTTCTTGATCAGATGAGTTTACACATTTCTATTTCATTTCAGATGATTTTGTGTTTTTCATTTTTAATATTCGCTCAAGTTAGTGCCATTTTTTTTTTAAATTCAAAACAAGGCATATTGCCACTTGGATGTAAGGGGCAACTATTTGGAATCGTGTTTAACGGGGGACTATGTCTAAGTGATCATGTGCTTAGGCGTGAATGTGAATGAAAGATGATAGAAAAATGAAACAAACAATGAAGAACTTTCCAGAGAACTGAACAGGTGATGATTGGTCAAGCTATGCAAATGCTAGGTTATACACAAAGATAGTGACAAACTTGATTGAAAAGATAACTTTTTGGCAGAGGTACTTTTATATAATAAAACAAACCCAACAAACCCACTTAGCAACAAAATCACACCCCTTCACTGTTGAAGTCCCTAAATGCCAGAAAGCCTTCTACTCTAATACTTTCTTCTAGACTTTGGAATTCCCGTCCTGCTACCTGCTTCCATGACTGTATTGATATGCAGAAGTTTAAATGTAATGTAAATCAACATCTTGTTAATCTTTCCTAGGCATGGTCCCAAATAGTGGTCCCTTACGTCTAAGTGATGATGTGCTTAGGCGTGAATGTGAATAAAAGATGATAGAAAAACGAAACAAATAATGAAGAACTTTCCAGAGAACTGAACAGGATATAGAACATGAAGAAAATCTATATAATACCAATAATTGTAGGAACACTAGGAACAGTCCAAAAGAACTTGAGAAAAGACTAGGAGAAATCGGAATCAAGAGGAAGACTGAGACTGTATGGCGGACAATAATGCTGAAAACAGCTGAAACCTTTAAGAAAACATTTTAATGTAGAAACTAATCCATATGAACCGCAAGCACGAACCGACTCTATGAAAACTGCAGGAGTCATAAAACAAAAGAATAGAACAACACAGCATTAGAATCAAAAAAGCTGAAACCGCAAAATTCTCAGTTAACTGCACCCTCCTCAAAATGGTAGTGTTGACATGGACATGCGTCACATCAAATAATTGGGAAAGGTCAAAGAAAATGAAAAGACCTGAGTGCAAAGAGGATTGGGACCTTGAGGAGATTATTTGCCACCCAAATTCCAGTAAAGACCAAGCGACTGATTTGATAATGCGAATACATTTGTAGAGATTATCGAAAGACGTGGAGAGTACTGGAAATCTGGGAAGACTTCTTGTTATACAGACTCCAGGGAACATCACTAATTGTTGTCAGTGAGTAATCTCTGATTTTACCTGTGGGAGAACTCCTAGAGAGTATCTCTACTATTATGTAAAAGTCACTTTATGCGTGTGTGAGTTCCTTCCTTATGGGTTCCGAAATAGCTGAGCCTATCTTTTGCAAATTTCACACAGAGGTAATTTATATGTCTGGCAGTGTTCTTAGATATGTTTTGTAAAGAAATTCATCCGATAAGTATCAAAAATCGAAAAAAAATCCGATCTTAAACATAATCTTTCTTCTCTTATAGATAAAAAAGAATTTTTACAGGGTAACATTTTACGTTACACCAGCCAAGGAAAATTATTTTATTATTTCCCTTGGTTGGTATAACGTAAAAATGTTCCCCTGTAAAAATTCTTTTTTATCTATAAGAGAAGAAAGATTATTTTTAAGATTATCAAGCTCAAATATCAGTGACGTGATATTGTAAACAAACACAGACAGAATTTGGTGAACGACATTATCATTATTTTTTTTAATTTAAAAAGTTTTTTTAAAATTCTTTTTACCAATTAACCCACCGAGCAATTTATTCCTCGTGATATATAATATTCAATAGAGGATTGATTCTATTATAATACATACGCAATTTGCATAAATTAAAATAGGATGTTTCAGCATATTGTACGACCGGGCAACGCCGGGCATCCAGCTAGTAATTCAATTATAGTGAGGTAGAAGTAAGGATGTTTATTATTTTTAGTTATAAAATATGAATGTTTTAAGTATATCAAAGTTTATGGATTTTTGTATGAACTCAAAGTAGAATGAGGAGTGGTAATGATTGTGACCCAACGGGTCATTGGTACGTCGAATACATGATAAACTTTGCATACTGATAAGTCATTAATGACAAACTCAATTTTAAATATAATTTATTTCAGTGCAGGGTATCCCACACCTCAGGACACCATGGAGCCCCTGAGCAGGGGAAAGGTTTTCCACGGAGCACTAGCAAGATAATTTCTAAAATAAATCTGAAAAACATAAATTTCAAATTTTAACTTATACTTGTTCATTAGTTGTTCCTGTTCGTGATTTGACTATATATATTTTTTGTTCATTAGTTGTTCCTGTTCGTGATTTGACTATATATATTTTTTGTTCATTAGTTGTTCCTGTTCGTGATTTGACTATATTTTCATGTTTACAACTATTTTTTTTTTTTTTTTTTGATTAATAAAAAATTGTTGCTTGTTTTGTTCATTTATTTTATTGATTTTCATGAACCATCCTGAAACTCTTTACACCTGTAGTTATGTATCATATTTTTTCCAGTAAAAAAAAAAAAAATCATTATTTAAATTCTGCAGCAATTTAATTTTTCTATATAAGCATTTGATCCTCTTTAAGAAAGGGCTTCTGGAGCCCCTCATCCTCACTCACGTTGCCACAGGGCTCCCTGGAACTCACTTTGGGAAATCCTATTTTAGTGTATATAGATTGTCACAAGAGTACGAACAGAAAAGAGAACAATTATTTTTTTTATTATTTCTGAAATAATATCGTCATCGCAAATTCAACTATTTACCGGCTCAAACCTGAAATTGCTCATTAACAAATTCAGCAGCTGTTGCAAATACAAACGAGTATCGAGTTAGAGGCAAAATCGATTGCGTTTATATTGAGTTTGGAAAATTGCGCAGGTGACAAAAAGTCATTGAAAAAAAGACCACCATTCATGAAGTATTGATGCCACATTTGAGCTGGTGCACCAACCACTCTCTCTCTCTCTCTCTCTGACAGAATGCTAAAAAGAATTTCTACTTTAATAAGTCCCACATTTATTTTTTGCAAACTGTTATCTTCATCTTCATAGTTGTTGTTGCTTCACCACATTTCGGCAAACTATTCCTCTGTCCTTCTTCAAGTGATTAACCACGACAGGATAGGAATGCTGAGCCTTTTAACTGTATCCCCAGTAATTACTGCCTTCCATAGATGTTGTTGTCTCACTATGTTTTGGCAAACTCATCCTCTAGCCTGCTTTGAGTAGGATTGAAACCACTATCTTCAGACAATGCTCACTCGGAATCGTAGATATTAAACGTCTCGGCGGACCTGTACGAGATTACTCACCCCCTAAAAATGCATGTTTTACACTTTTTTCAAAACTTTTTTCAACGATTATCATAGACTAGCCTGGGTGCCAGGCGTTGCCAGGGTGTTTGGAGGTGTGTATTGAGCAAAAAAAAAAAAATGTGGTAATAGGCAGGCTTGAACCCGTACCGCAAAGAAGGAAAAGAACATAGAAAAAATGCAACGTCTTTGCCATTGCGTCCACTGCCAAACCGGAAGTGGCAAAGGTTTAAATAAAGGCTAGTCAATCGAAAAGAGGAGATGACTTTCGAAAATATCAGTGAAAAAAGCGACCCCTCCTTGTAGAAAAGTGCCCAGTTGAGGGTGAAGGAATTAATGATTTTAGCTAATTTTTTTATATTTGTCGTCTGAAGGGTTGAGCTTCAAAACGATACCAACCTCGTGAAAATCTGCTGCCTCTGTCAAAAGTTTTAGACACACATACATACATTTAAACAGACAGGTGATATTTGTATTATAGACTAACGAGGGGTACGTGACGTTGCCCGGGTGCTTGTAGGTGTGTGCGTTTGGGGGGGGGGTAAAGAAGAAAAAAAGGGAACTTAACCCTGTTCAAATATTAAAAAAAAACGATTAAAAAACAGCGATTTTTAAAAATGAAACAAAAAAATAAGGGAGGCGGTTTGGTGACAGGTCGGCTCGAACTCGGCGCCTTGAGGCCCATAGACTAAGCCTGAACACCTGCGCTATAGCAACAGTCAATGTAAGAGCGATTAAAAAGTGAATGTCAAACATCACGCTATTCCCCAGTTTTTAATGAGGGATAGTTCATGGTGACGTTTACATCCGATTCGAATCCGGTTTCGCTGTTTTTATACAGAAAAGTGAAAGCAACATGCGACGATCCGAAAATGTGGAATATTTATCTTTTCAAAGTCGAGCAAATTAAATAGACACTTGTACCCTTCATAGGAGACAGAACGAGAACAATCTACCTCGATGAATTAAATAAAATCATCAGGTTTCCAAATTCTGTATAGAGAGTTTGAAATGGTGATTACTAGGGCTAGGACAACAGCATATTCTTTTAATTGTTTTTACTCTCGAGTATATATCCGACACAGACACAGTTAATCACCCGAGAACCACATCACTCTACATAAAAACATATAAGATATCAATGGATATATACCTGAGAGTCAAAGCAGGAAAAGAATATGCTGTTGTCACAGCCCTAGTGATTACATCAGCTGAAATGTGAGAATAACATTCAAGATAAGAATACAAGAATGAACGATAAAATTATTGCCCTAGAAAAGACACCATGATGCCATTTCCTGGTTTCCTTTTTTTGTTGCAGACCCTCTACTAGTTGGCCAGTTGTGTACAAATCCCAAAAGCGATAGGAGTCTTCTATCATGTATGAAAGTGACACAATGTTCAACAAGCAAGATCAGAGATGCACCACTGTACAACTCATGCTCTCTACCGATCAAAGATATGACAACAGGACCATTGCCAGCACTCTCAAAATGCATCGCTGGATTGCCACGAATAACAGGGATGTGATGACAGGGTGAAGCAAAACAGTTTCCAGCCATGGTTATGTTATATGTTGTTGCGGGGGTTTCTGTATGACATGGATGGGTGTATATATTACGTATGTGTGTCTGACTTGTGTGATGTCTAGTGGTATAAAAATTATGATGGCAGATACATTTTAACGACGGACATAACAAAAGGGATAAAGAACAGTTCTCTGGGATTGTGACATCGGTCTAATTGGAGAAACATACCTGACCTTGTTTGATGGATTCTCGGGAGCAGCTGCAAAGAAGGTTCAGTTCCAATGAAACAACAAATCTTAGGTTGTCTTTTCAGCAACTTTTATTTCCGATGTTTCCCCATTGGGAATCTGCTGCTAGTTCTAGACTAACACATTCAGATCCCCTCTACTGGGAGCCATCACCATCCAACTTGATCTGCTCTCTCTCTCTCTCTCTCACTCCTGAACTTTGACTCCCAAAACCTTACTCTATATTACATTAATTTAATTCCTATGACGTCACCCACCACGCTCGCAAACATGTGAATATAGATTCACATTGTTTCCAGTTGACTTGATCCATAGATTTTCGAATTCATTACAGAATTGTTGTTAGTTTCAACTCTAGCTATAAACAATATCCCTGATTTCGACTCCAATAACAATAACAACCAAGATTTCAACATTCCTAAAATATCATTTATGAAATAGTTTCTGAATTAATAATAATCGATTATCATGAATTCATAAATTCATAATAATCTTCGATTATTCTTTCCAGTGTTTTCCAGTAACTAACAGTCTTATATATTGCCTTTGGTGTGGTTTCAAGTGAGCGCCACATCATGTCACCTCACATCTTCGAAGTTGGCTTGAAAGTCAACAACAAAGTGCACCTGGATGTGCTGAAGAGTGTGGTGATTCCCTGGTGCAATCAGGTGGCTGCTGGCAGATTCTGGGTGTGGCAACAGGACTTGGTGCCGGTCTACAAGTCCAAAGAGACCCAGGCTTGGCTTCAGAAAGAGTGCTACGACTTTGTACCCTTCTCTCACTACCCCCCTCTCCTCCCCGACTGAACTGGCTGGACTACTTTGTTTGGTCATGCATCGAGAACATTACCAACATGACCTCCCATACTACCACCAAAGCCAGCCTGATCGCCGCCATCCGCAAGCAAGTAATTCACTGAGCTCCTGCTGGCGCTTGTGGAAAAGGCATGTTCCCAGTTCTGAACCTGTATCAAGGCGGTGATTGAGGCTGAAGGCGGCTACATTGAATTGATATCAGCTCTACTACATAATCAAGTTACCTGAATTGATTTTTTCAATAAAAGTTTTAAAATAAAGCTGCAACGTTGTTTTCTTTAGGGCGATAATTATACCGTTCTACCCTTTAGGAGTCCAAATAATCTAAAAAAAATATCTTTGAAAATAATTGTGAGAAATATGACATAGTTTTAGTTGCAGACTGACACAAAAGCTCCATTATAATATGATTTTCTATTTTTCTGTCTTCTTGCAGTTATTTGAAAACAATGAGAGATGTTCATCACTACTGTGCATCGATTCATGAACTCACGACTTGTCCTGATGTCATCATCGTTGATGCAATCGATGTCTACATTGCTGAACGCCAGGTAAATTGTTGTTTTATAGCACCGCAAGCAAATCTGCACAGCTTTTATCTGAAAGTATCATAACGAAAAAAAGAAAACACCACTAGGTGCTTATGCAGAATAAGGACCGCACTATTATCAGAATTTTCAAGGCAGTTTACATAAAAGATCAAAATAAGTCAAAACGCTAAACCAACGTCATTTAAGCTAACATTTATTTGCTATCATTGGTTGATTAAAAAAAAAATATTTATCGATATATTATTTTTTTATTGGAATCCTTTGAGATGAGTAATTTGCATATTTATTTATATGCGAACTGTTATCCTCATTTTCATAGTTGTTATTGTTTCACTATGTTTCGGCCAACTATTCCTCTGGCCTTCTTCAGGTAGTTAACCGCACCGGTAGAAGAATGCTGAGTCTCTTAACTGTATGTCCAGTAATTACTGCTTTCCATAGTTTCCACGTCTATCCAGTGCACCACGTAGCCTGAAGGGTGACAAAGGTGGGATTTTTTGGTCTTATAAATCAAATTTTGTGTTTTTATGTCGTCTTCAATTGTCGGGTCTGTATTAAATGGTATTATATATTCGGTACAGACCCAACAATAGAAAACCAGATCAGAATGAAAACTTGGATATATAAGATAAAAAAAATCCAACCTTGATCACACTTCGGGACACGTGGTGCAGTGGATAAAGGCGTTGAATATCTATGGTTCCAAGTGAGCATTATCTGAAGATAGCTGCTTCAATCCTACCCAAAGCAGGCCAGAGGATTAGTTGGCCAAAACGTGATGAAACAACATGAAGATGAGGATAGCAGTCTGCAAATCAATAAAAATTTATCTTGTTTTATAAATAAAAAAAATCATTAAAAAATTTGTATAAAAATATTTTTTTTTAAAATTTTTGCTATCAGTTATTTGTTATTCAGAATTATATATTTACAAAACTTACCTTACAGCAATTGTTCTTTTTTCTTAATGTTTCGTAATGTAATACCACACTGGGCAGGTTCTTGTTGTACACATGGGTCTGTTTAGTGGTGGACCCTTCAAGGGGGACCAGATCCTTACTGGTCTCTGGGATATACCACTCAGATGCTTGGAACAAACAAAATGTGCATGACCCTAAGTCTGTGTGGCAACACTGTTTACTTCGGCCAGTTGTACATTGCTTCGATTTTGTGATGAGTTCTCTTATCACAACGACTTGGTCTGTGTTTTCACTGTCTGGGTGTCAGGGTAGATCTAAAATCAACTGCACCTTCAATTCGACAGACAATCAACAAATAAAGAAAAGCTAGTGGTCATTTTTCTTATAAACAAAAAAATAATTATTCACTGAAAGTTACAAAATTATGATCGTTCATAAGTTTCTGACTCTAAATACAAATTCTCTGGGACTGGCGGCTTCCATTAGTAAAGTTATGCTTGTCTCTTCACAGTGTAGATTCAGGGGGTTAGAATAAAGTGAGACCTAAGTTAGGAGTTTCTCTCTGACTGGTTCAGGCAGTCGGCAAAGTATATCCTGAGTCAGGAGTTTCTCTTGGACTAGTGTGAAAGCCCCAGGCAGCAAGCAGGGTGTGTCCTCAAGGCTATTTTTGTCTTTCATTATACTGAGAATCAGGTATGCTTAACCTCCGATTCCCAGAATTCCATTTCACAATTCCCAGAAAACCAATTTCAGGCAGTTTTGAAATTCTCAGGCTCTAAAAGAATTTTTCCTTTTCTTCTTCCTTAATGTGCATCCCTGACTGCCACTCCCGACAGAAGGGTTCATTGTATTCACCCTCCATTGGGCCTCTACCATTCACCATCACTCACATAAGAGGATCCATCCTTCATTTGCATAATTAGGGTTTTTTTTCCAACGACCATTTCGTATGAGTAAAAAAATAAATAATTTGTTCATCTTTTTGAGGTGATCAAATTACCCTCGGAAACTAACTTATAGACACTTGACTTTGTTTCCACTATTTTGTTTTTCTGTGTCCAAAGAAACTCATAATATCTGGCCTATTAAATTTTGATCACCCAGAATTTTGTTAACTGCTTTTTCTTAGCAGGGATAGCCTATTCAAACGAACTTGTCAAATCAGCAAATGCCGGCGCCATTTTTGACATTGTTTATTCTTTATATCAGAATGTCACGTTTTCAGCTAGTGTTCCTTTTTAATGGCTGTTTATGTCAACCGAAATTATCATGAAAGAAAACAGATTTCTTCTTTATCAATATCCATAAACAAGTGTATGTATTAAATTAGTACCAAAATAACCTTTCCTAACAATGCCCTTTCTTTATATCATCATCAACAACATCATCACCGCCATCATAACCACCATCATCATCGTTACATCCAACGAAACTGTCACAATAAAAATTGTTCAATAATTATTGCATTTTCTTTGCAACAACAAAAAAAGAATATTGTTTTCATTTTTCAATAAATTTTTACTTGAATTATTTTTGTAATAACAGAAATATCTTTCATTGAAAAACTTAGCCAACGTTTGCAAAAAAAAAAAAAAATCACAAAACTTTTGTTCATCCAAATTTTATGCAAACTTCCTGCAAAATTCTGATGATAGCATGGCCCTTATTTTGGATAAGTGCCAATCAGTACTATGACACACGAAAAAATGCAATATTTACATATGGGTGTATAAAAAAGGTAGATTGGAAAATTTGAATAAAAGTTATCAATATTATCAATCAAACTAAACTAGTACTTACACCTGGAGAAGGTGGGAGTGCTTATATGTCAACATGTAGCATAATTGTTTTTTTTTTTTTTTACTTGAGTTCACCACTAACAAGACATCACCACTTGGATGTTAGGGGCTACTATTTGGGACCATCCCTAGGAAAGATTAACAAGATGTTGGTTTATGTTGCATTTAAACTTTTGCATATCAGTACAGTCAGGGAAGCAGGTAGCAGGAAGGGAATTCCAAAGTCTAGCTTTTTGAGAGAAGAAACTATAAAAGTAGAAATCTTTTTGGCATTTAGGGACCTCAACAGTGAAGGGGTGTAATTTTGTTGCTATACAGGTTTGTTGGGGATATGTACATCGAGGAGGCACAGTTCATCAGAGCACATTCCATTGAAATACTTGTAAAACAGGCACAGAGATGCAACATTGCGGCGATGGGACAGAGGTTGGAGCTTAGTTGATAAAGTGGGACGTATTAATGAAGATATATAATACCATTTGGTACGGACCTGACAATGGAAGACCAGATAAGAATGAAAAGTTGGATTTATAAAACAAACAAGATCAAATTAAGATTAATGTCGATTTTTTTTTTTTCATGGAAATAGCTCCAGACAAATTATGAAGCCACTTACAAGAAACTAAAAACGACAATCAAAAAAATACTTTAAATCCAAAACTTTCCAACGATATGTGCTAGATGGATAGATTCCGACTCAGAAAAACAGTGATTCTTCTCTTATTTTATCACAAACCTTGTTCATGGAATGTGAAGATGAAAGGACAATATACAGGAAGCGAGAGCTACGCAGCTGGAGAAAGTAAACCAAAAGTGATTCACTTTTTATTCTCCTGTGGTCAATTGCAAAAAGAAAGCAGAAGAAAATCAGTGTAAATTAAAGAAAAAATGGTTGAAATCACAAGTGTTGACTAATTTATAAACTATGAAGAAATGAAAATGTTTTGTTTTTTTTAATATAACCTGTCGCTTTTCACCACAGAAAATAGATTTCAGTTCGTTGTTAATATGTTAATTTTTTCTTTCTTTTCTTTTGTTACTGATTAAAAAAAAAGGAAATGAAGATGAAAATAGAAAATGGCTAAAAAAATAAATAAAGTTTGGAGTTTGTTGGTTGAGTTAACACAAGTTAATTTGATACTTTGAAGGGTTGGGAATATTTATTCAAACATTCAATTTCCTTTTTCTTCATCTCACTGGAGTTTTTTTTTTTTTTCTGGAGGTTCGAGGTGGGAATGAAAAGGGGGAAAAATCATAAACAAATATTCTAAAATGCAATCATTCATATTGTGTTTCAAATTTATGCATAAAAGAACAGTGAAAATGCTATTTCGAATTTGATGACAGACTGATATATATGGACTGAACAAGATGATTGGACGAATCTATTTCAAAAGTGTACATAACAGACCACAAAAATGTTATTTGAAATTTAAGTATGACAGACCATGAAAATGATGTTTTTGAAATTTTTATATGGAAATTGATAATTTATGTTTTATTTTTACAACGTTCCTGCTGATGTGATTTTTGGCCATTTTCATGTGTATCTTGCCAATAAAGGGTTTTGTTTGAAATTCTGTACAAATTCGAAGTTCGAGAGAAAGATTCTTAACTTTGACAAGAAACACCCGAAGAAGGTCGAAGGTTACGTCAGTCGAAACGTTGTGAAAAAATAACACTCAAGGTAAGAACAGTAGTCCAAATAATATGAATCACGAAAATGCTATTTCAAATTTAAGCATGACAGACCGTCAAAATACAAAGCTAAAATGTGACAGACTGAAAATACTATTTTAAACTTAACCGTGACAGACCTACAATTCGATTTCTTTTAAAATGAATTTGTCCTGCCATTTAAGAAAATTATTTTCGTTTTTCAAACCTACCTCTACCCCCTGCCCCATCTCTCAATCTCACTTCAAATCATTCTCCTTCTTTTTCTCCCCCTCCCAGTACACATCCACCTCTCCCTGTCACCATTTTCTTTCCTTATAGCGTTTTCAGTATTCTGTTATCGCGGTTCAATGAGAGCCTCCTATTGCCTATTGTTTTCAATGCGGCTTACCATCTGTCTTAAGGTGCTGTGGCGGCGGCTACAACGATTCTCAGAGCAGATGACTCATCGCGCTTCTTCTCGACTCCCATCCCCAATCCCTACCCACCATGACGGGCAGAATTCGCTATGTGTCTCCGGTATTGTAATTTCGTTACAGACACAGGAAGTTAAATTGCAGGAACCAAATGCCACAGCAGCCTGTCTATCGTGGTGGCATCGGTGGTGATACAGACCCATTAGATCTCGACACCTCTTGACTCCAGGTCTACCAATTCTAAACTGGGCTGGGTGTGACCCCCCCCCCCCCATTTCTCTCTTCATCTTTGATTCTAATGCCTCTCCCCTTAACTCTTTGAGTTCTTCATTGTTGCTTTCTTCTATTCAGTTTATTCAATACTTCCGTTCTTTGCGGCGCCCTTGTCCGTTTACCATTCCATCCAACTCCTTGACCAAACTTTTCTTTCTGGGGAATCCATTTGATATTCACGTTTCGTATTCTAATTTTCTTTTTTTCTTTTTTTTACTTCATTTTTGCTTTGTTTCCTTTTTCTTTAAAATTTTTTCTATTTTCTTAATTTTTACCTTTTTCTTTTTTATTTTCGTTTCTTTTCTACTTCCTTATTTTTCTTCATTTTTATTCTTTCATTATTATGTCTTTATTATTCTTTTATTCATTTTTGGTCTCTTTTTTACTTTATTTTTTCGTTTTGCTAATTACTTTTACTTTCTTCCTTTCCCTTTACGTTTTACTCCTTTTCTTCTTTTCCTTTCAATAAATTTATAGTATAATATCGTCCATCTTGATTTCACTTAAAAATTAATGTTTTTTTTTTCTTGTTTAATTTTGTTTTAATGATTTGAATTAATTTGACCTTCAACCTTGTTGCAAATTATTTCTTTTCCTTAAAAAACACTTATTTAATTTTTTCGAATGAAGGATCTAACCTTAGCGCAACCAGCATCAAGATTTTTAGAAGTAAATGCAAGTACGAGGCACATTCCAAAAAGTAATGTCTCCTATTTTTTATTCCACCTAAAGCGATAAAATGGGGTTGAAAATTGCATTGTTATGATAACTGAACTTATGCATTCATAACCTGAAAGTTTCATCTCTCTGTTGCAGATATTGACGGTGAGAGACTTTAAGAAAGCAACTCCTGTCATGAACGTACTTCAGAAGCAAAGATACGCCATTGAATTCCTGACAGAAAGTTCACTGAGAATGGTGGTGATTATGCATAAAAATAAATTCTGGAGCACAAAAGATCGCTCGTTTTAATGGTACCACTCCCATCTTCGTAGTTATTCAACTTTTTTTTTAGTTAAAAATAGGTTGCATTTCTTTTGGAACGACTCTTGTATATATCATGATTCTTGGGAGGACTGCATAATTAAATTATCGTAATTATGAAGGGAAGACATTTTTTTTTTTAAATCTATCTATACTCCTATATATATTTTAGTTTTACTGGTAATTCCTATAAATTCGTTTTCTTGTGTGTATGTATTGATATTCATATTAAAAACCCTCTTTTCTATTTATTTAAAAAGAAAATACAATTTTCTTATATATGGGTTGTGAAATTGCATTCACTAGCAAAAGATCTAGCTAATTTGCATATTCTTTTAAACATTCATTTTAATTAATTCCCTATAAGTTTTTTCGGTTTTCTTATGGGATGATCATCTTTAGTTGACTACTAGCATTTGCCCAGATGTTTGAATGTGTCTGTTGAGCAAAAAAAAAAAAAAAGTGGTAATAGGAAGGCAGGCTCGAACCCGTACCGCGAAGGAGGAAAAGAACGGGAAAAACAATCTGAGTCTGTGCTGTTACGACCACTGCCAAACCGGAAGTGACTTATGTTTAAATTAAGGCAAGACAATCGAAAGAAGAGGGTGACTTTCAAAAATATCGGTGAAAAAAGCGATCCCCTCCTGTAGAAAAGTGCCCAGTTGAAGGTGAAGATAATAATGTTTTTAGCCAATTTTTCAATATTTGTCGTCTGAAAGGTCGAACTTCAAAACGATACTGATCTTGGTAAAATCCGTCGCCTTTGACGAAAGTTTTAGGCAGACATGCAACCATACATACATACATATATTTATATATTGGTAACTAAAAGTTTTCGACCCAAACCAATTAAAAAGCTTGCCCTATCTCTGAATACCCTTTATGTAAAATTTCAAATGTTTAGACCAGAAATTGTCTGAGTAATTTGGTAGAGACCGCAGAGGTCAAGTTTTTTTTAAGTTTGACCCCTAAACATTTATTGTTTTGGGCTTAAATCAAGTTATTAAGTTAGATCCATGTCCAAGGAACCTATATCTAAAATTTCAATTTTTTTATACCCAAAATTGTCGGAGGAGTTTGGTAGAGTTCTCAAAGGTCAAATCGTTGAACTTTGACCCCTTAACAGCTAAATTCCTTGCCGAAAACCGATCACAAAGAGTTTCCCAAATCTCAGTACCCTGTATATCAAATTTCGAGTCTGTAGACTTAAATTGACAGAGTTATTACGTATGGAAATGTATACACAGACACACACACAGATACACAGACACGTTCACTTATATATATATATATATATATATATATATATATATATATATATATATATATATATATATATATATATAGCCAGTAGAGTTTAGTTTCCTAGAAGTACATCCAATGAAACAACATGTGTCTACCAAAATAGTGCTCAATGAGTGAACAGAGCAGGTATATTATACATATGTTTGTATAAATAAAATTAATATATATATATATATATATATATATATATATATATATATATATATATATATATATATATATATATATATTACGTGTAATTATATTCATGCAGATATTCTACATGATTTATACTTACATAATATTTGTGTAAAAAGTTTACAGTAAACACAAAATTGTTTCCATATATATTTATGTATACTTATATATATAATTTATATAAATATAATAAAATAAATATAATGATTTGTTGCATGTTTTATGAATAATTACTAATACGTTTTTTATTGGTTCAGATTAAACATCTATCATTAGGCATATATTATTTTTTATGAATAATTAAGTAAACGTATTTTGTTTATTAGTAAAAAAAAAAAAACTATTTCAATTTAAAAAGTAATGCTTTAAAAAGATGTCGCATTTACCAACGTTTCGAAGAGGAAAAAAATATCTTCAAAGTCAACTATTCTTTGAAAGAACAA
>NC_136486.1:175552176-175777176 GCF_053919585.1 Euprymna scolopes | reverse complement strand
AAACGTTGAAGAAAAAGAGTGCATTTAGGGCGTTACCATTCCTTATATCTCTTCTGTGTTCGTAAACATGTTCATTCCCACCCACACCAAAAATACAAAAATCTACGACACTCTGAATAGACTTGGTTTTTACTTGATACAAACAACTTCCACAACAATAAAACAGACATTAAAAATTACCAAGCACTCTCCCAAAACCCTCACATCCGACGCAGGTATATATTCCATCCCATGTAACAACTGTCAACAAGCGTACATAGGTGAAACACAGCGAAAATTGAAATTAAGACTTTACGAACACAGAAGAGATATAAGGAATGGTAACGCCCTAAATGCACTCTTTTGCCACTGTAAAGAACACGATCACTCATTTAATTTAGATCATGCGAAAATTATTAAATACGTGATAGATTGAGCTAAAAGAAGACTTTTAGAATCAGCACTAATATTAAATACTAATACTATTACGCAAAGAAAAGGCTTCTACCACTTAGCCCCTAGCATAGGGAAAATAATAATCAGAGAACAAAATATCAGAACAGATCCTGGCTAACCGTTTTTCCTTAAATATTTCAACAAAATGAATAAGTTTACAGGAGGAAAAAAAAAATGTACATATTTATTTAACGCATTTTTAAAAGTGTATATATAGACATCGAACAACCCAACCTTCCCATACGCACACATATGTTTGTCCATCCCGACATGGTAGGATTCAAAAACTGTTTCTCTTTTTCGTATGATCTATGACTTTTTCTTTTCTTGCATTTTTACTTCAATATCCTGAAGATGTCCTATGAAATAAGGACGAAACGTTGATGATTTTAATAATTTCATTCGGTTTTTCTATTTTTCTCAAAACATAACGTCAATCACCGCTGGTATTTATATATATATATATATATATATATATATATATATATATATATATATATATATATAAAGAGAAACGAGGTGAGGCCACAAAATAAAATAGGGGTTATCAATATGTTCATATATATATATATATATATATATATATATATATATATATATATATATATATATATATATATAAATAAAAAAAAAAAAAGACAAATGTATTTTCTGGAGCGATAGAATGATCCACTAGTGTTGGGATGATTAATCGCAATCAAGAGTTGGAATATCAGAATCAGAAAAATTTCTGTTTATTTTCTGCTGTGAACAGATTAATTTTCTATTGGTTTTATGATAAAATGGTAAATATGTATTGATTTGAAAAGTTTTTATTGTAATCCAAAAATAAAATAAAAAAATATTTACAGATTTTAAAAGAATCAGTAAATATATCGGAATCGGGGAAAGTATTGGAATCGTCTCATCACTAGATCCAATCACAACTTTTTGCAATGGATTTTCTATTTTAGATCTGGATTGAAAGTCGATCCAAAAAGCTTATCAAAACAGGGGGCTTCCTCACAGCAAGAGCTATTCATTTTACCCTGAGCAAATAATAATCTGAGTGTTGGTGGCGAAAAGATAAACTTTTAACTTCTGATATTCTTGTAATATTTTCATTTCTTTTTTGTCTTTTCTTTCTTCACCCTATATGTTAAACTTTATCCACCACCCCGCACTGCCAATTTCATTCATATCTCTTTTTTATATATATATTAGGGATGGGACAGTTCCAAAATTTTTCCCCGATTCCTTACTAAATTCCCAATTCCGGTAAAATTACTTATTCCGATTCTTTATAAATGTCTAAATATTTAACTATAGAGTTATTATTTTCCCCCGATTACCATAAAAATACATGTCAAATGTGCAGACATTCTCTCAGACGTTTACTAGACTTGTGGGGGATGGTCGACAGATTTATTTTAACATTACTACCAACAGTGGAAAATTTTGTTTTAAACAAAATAAAATAAAAAAAGGCAATTAAAAGAATTGTTTTTGGCATCGAAAAATAGGCACAAATTTTCATGATTCCAACATTGATTCCGATACCCCTAAGAGTTCTGATTTTCCCGATTCCAATTAATCGTTCCAACACTAGTATATAAGTATGTAACTTTGTTTTTCATCTTTTTTAAAAAGTTCTTTATTTTCATAAAATTGTAAAAAAAAAGAAAAAAAAGCGATGTGAGAGAGAGAGAGAAAGAGAGAGGAAGAGAGAGAAAGAGAGAGGAGTAAAAAGCAAGTGAAAAAAGTTTAGAGAAATTTTCTTTACTTTCATTCTTTCTCTACCATTTTCGTTCTTATAATTTCTCTTTTTACTTTTCTAGTTCTTTTTTTCTATTTTCTTACAACTTTGTTCTTTTCTTCTTTAAATTTTCTCCATTTTTTATTGTCTCTTCCTTCTCAATCCCATTTTTGTTAAAACTTGTATTTCGTCCTTTCTTCTTTTTAATTTCCTCTTTTTCATTTTTTCTTCTCTCTCCCTTTTCTTCCTATCTGTCCCTCCCCTCTTTCTCTCTCTCGCCCTCTTACTTCTCTCTCTTTCTATCTCTCCCTCTCTTTCTCTCTCTATCTGTTTTTCCACCTCTTTTCATAGTCTTGTTTTAAAAACCTCCTTCGCTCTTTTTTTTCTTCTCCCTATTTCTCTCTCTCTCTTTTTTTTTAATTCATAAAACTTCTCTATCTTTCTTTCTCTTTCGCATCTCTATTTCTCTCTTTTTCTGCCTGTTTTTAAGCATACCCCCCCTTCTTCTGCAACCCCCTCCCACAGCAAATGTGGACTCACGGTGCATATTAAACACTGGTTTCCTTCCCATTGATCTTTGCGGTTATCGTCATGCTGACACACACCGTGGTTTTCGTTAGAAACGCTTAAAACTCTAATCTCCACCACCCCGCGCACACTTTCTTTACGAACACCCGGTTGGGGTACCCCGCTATTTAATCTACGCCTTCCTTTGACATACGTTTGCTTGCAACTGCGAAAGGGGAAATATTGCTGCAGAAGTTGATTGACGTGTTGTTATCGCTTGTTTGTGGCAGATTTTTGTCTGGGGATGAGGGTGGGGTCCTTCTCCCTCACCTTGTAATGGCAGTTCAATGGGGGATAAGGGATTTGAAGATGGATAGCTGAACAGTCAATGGCAGGTTTGGGGCTGTTTATCATTGTGGTCTTCATCGTCGTCCGCTTGAGAGAGAGAGAGAGAGAGAGAGAGAGAGAGAGAGAGAGAGAGAGGGAGAGAGGGGGGGAACTAAAGACGGAAAGGTAGAAGCTTATTTTAGATTCGTCTTCCTCGAATCTCGATGAAAGATTTTGCTAGTTCATCAGTCGTTAAGTTGGTCTGTCACGCTTTCAGTTTGCAACAGCATTTTCATTGGATTGTGTCATCAATTTGTAATGGCGTTGCCGTCACTAAATTCGCATATCAAACGAACATTTTTACAAAGCTAACAGAGCTACCCAGCATTACCCGGGACAAAATGTAGCATAGGACAAAAATATAAAAAAAAAAATATAAAATAACTTCAGTTATGCCAATAAAAAATATGCCAACTTTGTGAGATTTTATGTAGTTTTCAAGTTTTAATTGGACATTCAAACAGACTCTGCCCTTTATATTTATTTATTTAAATTCATGAATCCAGTCCGAGTCCAGTAGGTTAGTGGTATTTCTTAATACATAAGCTTTTAATTTTTTCGTCTTTCCCAATAATGTAACGTTCGCTAAAAAATCACCTTTGAAGTTAATTTGCTTACCGTTAACTACCTTTGCTATTTTGCGTTTTCTCAGCATTGGGGGTTTATTCAATTTCTTTCGGGTATTTAATTTTACTAACCCGAATCGAGTTGGATTTTTATTTCTTTGTCATAAATTTTTACAGTCATATATTTTCGCAATCCTTCTTCGTTATTTTCAGTCTCCGCCAAACACACTCAGGTTTTGTATTTAATTTTATTTCTGCAATGAGTACCTTCGTGTCCTATTTTTTTTTGTTTTTTTTTTTGTTTTTTACGTATTAAACTATTTCTTGATAAATATGGACAGTCCTTAACCCAATGCAAATTATGACATCGATTACACTGAGATGGAATTTTCTTTCTTCAAATTTTTTTTTTTTTTATATCTATGTGCCAATATGCGTGTCCTTTTATGTGTTTTTTAAATTGTATGTTTGTTTTTATCTGCGCAACTCCAACTTCGTTATCCATCGAATCTTTTTTTAATAATTTCTATTTTCCGGTAGTCTTCCATTAACTTTTGTAGGGTTAGGTTTGGTTTATTTTCTAATTTTATTAGGACACGCCTCCTAATTTCCACATCTTGACCAGAAGTCAGTCCTTGTGCAAATACTAAGCATTTAAAATTGTCTGCACTGAGGTCTGCAAGTTTGAATTTGTCTCAATGTTTATTTACCATGATTGCATACGTTGTGAAATCATCTTCATCATTCTTCTGCAAATTCACACATGACCAATGCTTATGGAATAAAAAGACTTTCGGGCTAAATAGTTCTGTAAGAAGCTCCACCACCTCAGCAAAAGATAATTTCGACGTTTTATGTGGTAAAATAAAATCCACAAACTTGTTATGCTCGGCTGTCTCTAGTTTCCATAATAGTTAACAAACCTTTTTTTGGTCCGACCACTGTTTGCAGTCGGTACTAAAAAAATCTTCATACCGGTGAAAATAAGCTTTCTTTTTTCTTTTTTTTACATAGGGGTCACCACTTATCAAGGCCCGAAGGCCACTCAGGGATAAGGGTTATTGCGTGTACAGTAATCAATGAGATAGTATTGTAGCAATCATTAGTATTGGGGGGTTTTGATAGAATGTCTTACTTAAGGGGGCGGTTTGTCAGGAGTTTGTTTATGTTGGACTTGAAGACGTCCAAGTTGTAGTCAGGTGGGAAACAAGCAAGCAGCAGAGAGTTCCACTGGCGTGCAGTTCTAAGAATGAAGCTTTGCTCATAGAATCTACGTTTGGATTTAGGCACAGATAAAGAGTGGGGAAAATTATTGACAGTAGTTTCAGCCAGACGGGAGTTTCTCATGAAAGATTGGCGAGGGGGGACGAGCTCCAATCAGCTCAGACGAGCACCTGCCATGGAAATAACGATAAAACAAAGACAGGCTCGCAACGTCTCTTCTGTGGGAGAGAGGTTGCAGGGAAGAGAAAAGGGCATCTAAACCACAAAGTCTATTTTGTACTCTGTCAAGGCAAGATAGGCTGTTTTTACAGCTCCTGCCCAGATATGGCAGCAGTACTCCATCCTTGGACGTACTTGGCTTTTATACAGATAGAGAATTGCATCAGTAGTGAGATATCTTCTGGAGTGGTAGAAGGATCCCACCATTTTCCCAGCGTCCCTGACAACAGATTTGATGTACGTGTTCCATTTCAGATCAAGAGTAAAGGTCAAACCCAGAAGCTTGTCAAAACATGGAGCCTCCCCAAGACGAGAGCCATCCATTTCAATTGATGCCAGATGGGGATCAGAGCGTTGATGATGTAAAGATAGAAGCTTGGTTTTAGATGAATTAAAAGTGACAAGCCACCTCTTTCCCCATTGTACCACGCGCTCAAGATCAGAGGAGAGAGAATTAGAGAGAACTTTGTCATTTACAGCCTTTGATGTGCTGCCATAGATGGTCGTGTCATCAGCATAGATGTCAATGAAAGATTTAAGTATGTGTTTTGGGAGATCATTGATGTAGATCAGGAAGAGAGTTGGGCCCAGGATGGACCCCTGGAGGACTCCAGCATTAATACTGTGGGCCTCTGATTTCTGCCCATCAACCACTACTCTTATGAACCTATCAGAGAGAAATGATTTAATGATTGAGAAAACATTTCCAGTTATACCGTAGCTGGAAATCTTGTGAAGTAGACCCTTATGCCATACCTTATCAAAGGCCTTCGATATGTCAAGAGCAATTGCCCTGGAAAGGAAACCTTTGTCAAGAGATTCACTAATCCTATGTGATATAACCGTTAGCACATCTGCTGTAGATCTTGCAGAGCAGAAACCATATTGCATGTCACTAAGAATGTTGTTTCTGTTGAGGTGGTTGACTATTTCTTTATTTAATATGGATTCCAACAACTTACTCATGACACACAGAAGACTTATTGGTCTGTACTGGGACTTATTGGTACTGTACTGAGGGAGATGACTTTTCACCTGAATTCTTAAATACAGGGCATACTGATGAGGTTTTCCAGGGTGTTGGAAAGTACTTCTCCTTAAGGAAACGCTTAAACAGTTTTGTAAGTATGGGGGCAAGTTCTGGTTGGAGCTTTTTCAGCACTATAACTGGAATGCCATCAGGACCAGTTGCTTTACTGGAATCAAGGTTCTTGATTAGCTTGGAAACCTCACGCACAGATATTTGTATGTTGCATAGCGTGTTGTCCGTTATAGGAGGAAATACAGGGAGTTGATGGTCATTGTTGCATAGAGTAGAATTAGCTGCAAAGTTCTTGGCATATAGTCTGGCCTTGTCTGATGCTGACGAGATGACCTCAGGTCCATTGATGATAGTTGGGATAGAACGCACGCTTCTGTTCAGGATCCTGTTTGCTATTAGCCAGAACTGGTGGGAAGCAAGCCGTTGCTCAGCTACTTTGGATTTAACAGACTGAGCATATAGCTCTCTTGCATGTTTTATTACTCTTTTACAGTGGTTGCTGGCAGTCCTGAAAGCAGCTTTAGTCTCAGTACATCTATTACGTTGGTAGCTATGGAAAAAGTGATTTCTGTGCGCGATGGCAGCAGCACATTCAGGGGAGAACCATGGCTGGCTGTTAGGTTTTTGTTGGAATTTTTTGGATGGTATGAATCGGTCTATGCCTACAATTAACCATTCGGTCAGGTCTGATACTATAGAGGACACATCCTTTTTAAACATGGAATGCAGAGGTAGGTCAAATATGAATGTACGGAAGCTATCCCAGTCAGCCATAGAGTATCGATATACAGTACGGTGGAGAGGTACGTCTGAAGACTTATTACATTTCATTTTTATCTTAACTGCTACAACAGAGTGGTTGGAGGATCCCAAAGGAGATAGAATGGAACATGAACACAGCTCATGGGAAGTTGTGAGGAAAAGTTCTACAAGGCTTGCATATTGACCGGGTGTATCGGGCACACGGGTGGGTTCGTGAACAATCTGAGTGAGGTCATAGGCAATGACAAAATCATGACAAAACCTCCCCTCGTCATCGGTTCTATTTGAGTGGGTCAGCCATTCCACATTAAGTGGTTGGCCCTATGCCAGTTTCACTTAGAAAGAATATGTTCGGTTTCGTCTCCTGTAATTGTGTTTCAACCTCTGGAAGGTTGGAACGTAGACCCCTGATGTTGGAGAAGGAGACCTGGTAGTAGGGGTCTACGTTGGTGGATGGGGTTCTAGGTTTATTCATGTTTCTTTTTTGGAGATTTATCATGATTGAGGTTTTGGGGTTTGTGGAGCAGGTCGGTAGACTTGGTTGGAGCAGGACAGAGAGGGAAAATAAGAGAGAAAAAGTCAAGAAATTTTTTTTTTTTGTGGCACATGATAAGGTAAAGCCATAACAATTACCCACTAGTATGGCATCGAGAGGCCCTACCAGAAACTACTGTATGGTCCAGAATCCATTCACCAAATGGCAATACAGCAGCTCCGGTACTTTGCACCTGCTGATAGGACAGCCTCCTTAGTGGTTAATCCAAGGTTCGGGTCCCTGACTATCAGGCAGGTAACGTCAGCCCAGATGAAACGTTTACCTCCAGCACCCTTACTAGTGACATGACCACAAGGATAGACATAGAAACAGAAATTTTCCGACATCTCAGGCTACTCTTTACAAAGTACTACTGACCTAGAAAGCAGCTTTTTCTTCACCCTTTGTCAGAAAAATCACTCATTGGAAATAAGGACTGAAGGACAAAAAAGGAGAAGCGAGAGTTACTGGAGCTGCCGATAACACATCCACATGCATTGTCTACTCTCCATTGAAAAAATAAATAAATAAACTAAAATAAAATTTAAAAAAAAAAAGATGAGAAGGACTTATTAATATCTACTTAGTAAAAGTCTGTTGCCCCATTCACGGCTTAGGATAGTACTTGAAGATAGTCTCCTCTCCCATGT
Source organism: Euprymna scolopes (assembly GCF_053919585.1). Lineage (NCBI taxonomy): Eukaryota > Metazoa > Mollusca > Cephalopoda > Sepiida > Sepiolidae > Euprymna > Euprymna scolopes. The sequence goes on along the minus strand of NC_136486.1, from coordinate 175,769,114 downwards.
TAATGCATGGATACATTTTGTCTTTATCTAGGTCGAGCTGTTATGTTAAACCGTTCCAGCTCCACCCCATAATAAATATACTATAATGGAACTTTTATCAAATTGAAAAAGTCTGGTTATTTTTAACTCATTTAAAACGCTCGTTAAGAAGTAATACCTTTAGGGTTTTGTATTAACTTTAGCTAGAAGTAATGCATACTAAGAAAAAACAAAATACAAAAAAGCCGCGTGTTTTTGGGTTCAGATAATATGCAAATATCATTTGGGAAATGTTCAGTTTCATGGGAGACTTTTTTTTTTCGTTTTTTAAATTTTTAAATTTTTAATCTTTTAATAAGAAAAAATATTGGTTAATAATAATATTTTTGACAAAAAAGATTTAGGAGAAAGATAAGAAAACAAGAGAAATATTCAGGATTAAAGTCAAACCTGTAATAAGGAAAAATAAAAAAGAAAAAAACTAGACATGTTAGTGTTTTTAGATTAGTAGGCTGCAAAAGTTACGACAGAAAAGTTTCTTAGCTTTTGGGACCATAGCGTTCGACGTAGTTTGGAGGCGATAGCTTAAAGAGGACGAATGCCAGCCAGTCAGTCAGTCTGCTTTTATGCCGATATTTAAAGGGTATGTTGGGTGAAGGTGGGAGGGGGAGGGGGGTCTTTGTGAGTTTTGTATTTTTATTTATTTCTTTTAAATTCAACATTGAATTATCTCTTGAATGCCAGAATGTTCGATCACCCCATAATAAATATGCTATAATGGAACTTTTATCAAATTGAAAATGTCTGGTTATTTTTAACTTGTCGCTGTTGTCTTTCATCTGAGCGTTTCTGGTGTTCAAATAATTGTTGTTGATGTTCAATTTGCAGTTTTCATAATTGTTCCAATGTAATTTGGAAAGCGTCCACTTTTGTATGATGGGTAAAATACTGAATTTACAGAAAATTATCAAAACCGTGTTCAGATAAATAATGTTTTAGTATATTTAGAACAACTGGGGGAAATGGGAACAGTACCTGCAAACGAACATTGACGATACAGTTTTAAATTCCTTGGAAAGTATATTTCTTCCAAAAATAATGTATTTTTCACAGACTAGAAAAAAAATTGCTGACAGTGAAGAAAAAGGCCGAAAACCATTTTTTTTTTTTTTAAGTAAACCAAAAAAGAAAGCTTGCTGACACACTTATTTAATAACGTGGAAAAGAACATGAATAATTTGTATTTCTCTTTTATGTTTATGGGTGCGCCAAGATGTGACAGTACTGAGCCAAGAGAAGAAAAAAATGAAAATATTCTTACTTTCCACGAGTTTGCAATTGAAACTTTTATGTCCACGCACTTATTTGGTTTTCATGAGTTCCTCTCTTTCTCCTTTCATCAGTGTTTTCTGAACAGATGTTTGGTTTAATTCAGTTTTCCGCCGTGAGTTCTTTTGAATACTGGGTGTAATTTAAATTCGAGTGACCTCTGTGAGTTTGAAATCCTACATCGTCACTGTTATGGGTTGCAAAGAATGCCAAAATAAATATGCAAAAGCATACATAAGGTGAGTCGTTCATCGTAGTCGACGAACGCCCTACGTTGGTCCACTGGACATCGACTGATACCTTACGGCTTAGTCTTTCAGGATTTATTTTGATTGGAATAGTCTATTAGTAGATAGCATAGGTTAGTTAATCATCCTCGCACTACTATTTATTCATATATAAAGATGTGTTCGTCATTTACATTACTATGTTAGTGAGTAAAACATTTCTTGCTTCCGGACGAAACCACTTCAAATGTAGTTTGCTTGAAGCATTGTCTAGTGTGTATATAAAGGAAATTTAGATATATAGAATGCAGTATAATGCAGAGGTGGAATGGATAGACACAAACTGAAGCCAGTGATAAGATGACAGTGGAATAAGCTATGCAGATTCAACTTTATTAACACAATATATATATATATATACATATATATATATATATATATATATATATATATATATATATATATATATATATATAGTGTTAATAATATATACATGCATATTTTATTATAGGTTTATTATTCACTTGAAACGTTATTCAGTTTTTATATATTAATCAGAATGAATGTGAAAATCTTTCTCATAAATAAAGTTTTTTAAAATGAAAAATTATTATATATAAATTTTGAAAAAAATCGATTATCCTTTATTTATTTTATATATATTTTACATGTATGGTATTCTTACTTACATCAATATGGTCAAATAGAAAATCCATATTGTAATATTTCGTGACATCTCCCTTAGTCAACTTTCAAACATACATTTTTTTAATTAGCATAAACTAACATACAAGTATATTAGGAGAGCAGAAAATGTACGAATGATAGAGTTATGACTAAAAACACCAAAAAATATTACGACATAAATTGATAAGCGATTAATCTTCTCAGCATAATGGTTCACACACCTGACTACAGGCTCAGTGGTCATGGGTTCGAATTCTGTCATAATCAGCTACACTGATGAACAGTAGTGAAATACATGTACGTAAATAAATTTTTATATATTAGTGGCCTGGCAAGGCGACAGGGGAGACAACAAAGCAAAAAATAAAACCGTAAGCAAAATTCATCCCAAAGCAGCAAAACTAAAGCTGGCCTGTAAGGACACTATATGTACAAATGTAGGCAAATTCAGCCATACTTTATTGAAGTGAAAATATAGGTTCATTTTTACCAATTGTTATACAATTTTAACTATAGAATAGTATTATAGTCTTCAAAAAGCCTGCAAATTTACAGATATTTTTGTCCAATAAAACCAAAGATATGAGCATTTCAATTTTTAATTTGGCTGCTAATATGTGTGTGATCGTCAATCGGAGTCGATTATGACCATAGACAACTAGCTGTGTGTCCGCAGGTGGCTGATCAGTCCAATCCGGGCGCGGAAGCCCCTGCCACATGTTGGACACCAGTGGCTGAAGACGGCAACTTCAGCATCTCGGGCTTTTCGCGCAGCGCGCTTCTCTTTTACAGATTCAGTTCATCTTGCCTCCGCGAGCAGAGAGCCCTCGTATACCAAGCGGCGCCAGGTTGGCCTGTCGGAAGCACTGCTTTCCCATGAGTTAACATGTTGAAGTCTTTCATATAGGACATCAGAGTGTCTTTGAACTGTTTGCGCTGTCCACCAGCTCTTCTCATTCCGCACCGGAGTTCACCATAGAGCAGTTGTTTTGGTATGCGCGAGTCTGTCATCCGATACACATGGCCTACCCAGCGGGTTTGCACTTTGCGGATCATAGTGATGACGCTTGGGAGCTTGGACCTCTCAAGAACATCAGTGTCTAGGATCTTGTCTTGCCAGCGAATGTTCAAGATGTTCCGAAGACATCGAAGTAGTTGTTTTTCGTGACGTCTGTAAAGGACCCACGTTTCACAACCATATAGAAGAGATGTCAGGACCACTGCTTTGTACACTTTGACCTTTGTGTACTGCTGAATTCCTCTTCGTTCCCAGACTGTTTTCCTTAGTCTGCCAAAGGAGCTGCTGGTCATGGCAATGCGGTTGGTGATTTCGATGTCGATGTTGGCAGCACGAGAGAGTGTACTGCCAAGGTAGGTGAAATGATCTACTGCTTTCAAGCTCTGACCATTTACTTGGATGTTCGATTCCTGGTACGTGTTGTCAGGAGCAGGCTGGTGCATGACTTCTTGCTCATACTTATTGTAAGACCGAAGTTCTCACATGCTGAAGAAAATTTATCCACTTCCAGTTGCATTTCATGCTCTTTGGTGGCATTGAGAGCACAGTCGTCAGCAAAAAGGAGGTCTCTCATTACTGTTTCTTTGACTTTACTGACAGCTTGTAGACGGCGGAGATTGAAGAGCTTCCCATCACACCGGTACCGGATTTGGATGCCAAGAGTAACTTCCCTGAAGGCATCAGTCAGCATTGCCGAAAACGTCATGCTGAAAAGCGTTGGTGCTAGCACGCAACCTTGTTTTACGCCGTTGGTTACCGGGAAAGGGGTTGAGATGTCACCATCATCAGTTACTCATGCCATCATGGAACAGTCTTAAAATATTCACGAACTTGTCCGGGCAACCAAACTTTGACATGATCATGAAAGGCTGCCAATATATGTGTATATATATATATATATATATATATATATATATATACCACCTTTTTTGGCAATTTTATAAGTTCCAAATCACAACAACTATTGATCAGAATTTAACAAATGAAGGCTTGTTGGAAAGGCTATGATTTGAATTGTATAGTGGGCTATGTGACATTTGCTCTTAAGGTCACACATTAAGGGAATCATCCATCATTCAGAGCCTATTTTGGGCACTTTTTTTTACAGCCATAAAATGTTTCAATCATGGTCGTTTGCTTTCCTAGTGTTGCATATGAATTACAAAATATCTTATATTTTCTCCAAACCTCTGGCTTTGATAAAGGGGAGACAAAAACTTGCTGCTATGGTTTCAAATGATCTGAAATAACAGAAAGGGGAGACTTGATTCCAAATATTTCTCATATGTTATATCTCCCCTCTTTAGTTTTCATATATGAAGTAAATTTCACAGTGTATAAGGATTATTTGATACTGGAGATATTTATAATTGTGCCCTATTTCCAAAAAAGGGGAGATATAACATATGAGAAATATTTGGAATCAAGTCTTCCCTTGCTGTTGTTTCAGATCATTTGAAACAATAGACGTTTCAGACTCCCCTTCATCAAGGCCAGTGGTTTTGGAGAAATATATATATAACGATTACTGAATTATATAAACCCAGTAAAATTTGGAATACTACAAATAATATATATATATATATATATATATATATATATATATATATATATATATATATATATATATATATATATATACTAGCAGAGAGATCCGGCGTTGTCTGGGATTGAATGAGGGTCAACATACTTTTATTGTCATTGAAATCAGTGAAATAAACCATGTTTTAATCAAATTGATTGATTGCCTACTCTAGTTAGCCCCTTCCCCCTCCACAGTGTACCGGGAGGAAGCTTCACATGCCTCCCCACAGTGACTTAGTCCACAATACCTTGTAGTTTACATTGCACTGTAGAGAATCTGTTGATTTTATAAAAATCAAGTTTCATGGTCCCATTATGCTCTAAAAAGAAGTATTCATTTCGAACACACCTCCTGTCTTATAATAGAATCTACAGTTGATTTTATAAGATGGGCCTGTCTGCTTGTGCAGTGATAAAACTTCTCAAATGCACTTGTGATTTTAGGTTGTATAAAAGTGTTAACTTTGGTCAAAATCGGACTTCCTCTTTAATCGGATTTTTTTCGATTATCGATTTTTGATACTTGTCAGATGTATTCCGATACAAAACCTATCTTAGAACACTCCCAGATACATCAATGAGCTTCTTGTAAAAATATAAAAAAATAGCCCAGCCATTTCAGAGTTCATTGGGAATGAATTTACGCACACACGCACAAAGTTCCTTTATATATATATATATATATATATATATATGTATATATATATATATATATATATATATATATATATATATATAAAGTGTTAGGATAATTAATCAGAAAAATCGGAATTTTTAGGGTAGTGGAATCGGGGAAAATGTCCATTTTCTGATGTCAAGAACGATTTCTTTAATTATCTTTTTTTTTATTTGATTTTGTTTAAAACAAAATCTTCCACTCCTGGTAGTAATAATAAAATAATAAATATTGATCTTAAACTACCAGTAAAAATGAAATCTATAAATCAGCCCCCTCCCCCAATTTGTTTTTATGTTTGAGAAAATATGTCTCCACTGTTTTCATGTGTTTTTACGGCAATCGGGAAAAAAAATAACAATTCTATAGTTAATTATTTAGAGATTTATAAAGAATCGGAATTGGGAATTTAGTACCGAATCCGGAAAAATATTGGCATTGTTCCAACACACACACACACACACACAAAAAGAGTATCATGGTGATTCGTTTCACTATTAATTTTCCCCACCTCCGCCCTACATTATCTCCTTAAAAAAGATGGCTTCTTGAAAATTTTATTTTTGCATCATAAACAGAATGACTCAGCAGAAATATTTTGATGAGCTGTCTTAGAAGCCTTATCATGAAATATTTTTGATACTTATCAGATGCATTTCGATACAAAACCTATGTAAGAACACTCCCACACACATCAAGTACCTTTGTATGAAAATTAAAAAAAGATTTGGCGCAGCCGTTTCAGAGTCCATAGGAAATGAGCTTGCACACACACACAAAGTTTCTTATATATATATATATATATATATATATATATATATATATATATATATATATGAATAAAAAAGAATGCGAAAAGTATAAAAGCTTATAACTTTTCTTTATTCGTTTTCAATTGGTGACGTGCAGGAATACAAAATAATATTATGGAAAAAAATTAAAAAAACCTTATATATATATACATATATATATATATATATATATATATATATATATATATATATATAGGATCATGGCGATTTGTTTCACTGTAAATACTCCAACCCCACCCTACATTATATCATTAAAAAAGATGGCTTTTTGAAAATTTTATTTTGGCTTTATAAACATTCTAGTAAGGGATGCCCTTTTCTCTTACTTGCAACCTCTTTCACACAGAAGAGATGTTGCAAGCCTGTCTTTTTGTGATGGGACGATTCCAATATTTTCCCCGATTCAAATATAATTACCGAATCCGTACTAAATTCCCGATTCCGATTCTTTATAAATCTCTAAATATTTAACTATAAAAGTGTTATTTTGTCCCGATTACCGTAAAACACATCTTAAATGTGCATATATTTTATCAAAGGTAAAAACAAACTTGTGAGGGGGTGATCTAGAGATTTTAGTTTTACTGAAAGTTTGAAATCAATAAAATTTATTATTTTATTATTATTACAAGCAGTGGAAGATTTTTGTTTAACTAAAATCAAATAAAAAAGATAAGTTAAAGAATCGGTTTTGGCATCGGAAAATAGGCCTACATTTTTCCGATACCAATTACGATACCCCAAAAAGCACTGACTTTTCCGATTTCTGATTCCGATTAATCGTCCGAACACTATTGTCTTTGCTTTATCGTTATTTACATGATAAGTGCTTGTTTGGGCTCCATTCTATAGTCCTTCCTTGCCAAATATTCATGAAAAATACTTGTCTAGCTGAAACCACTATCCATAATTTCTAAACGTACATTCCATGAACAAAGCTTCTTTCTTAGAACTGCTTGCCTGTCGAACTGTCTTCGGTTTCCCTACTTTCCAACTGACTATAATATAGTTGTCTTCAAGTCCAACGTAAACAAATTCCTCATGAGCCATCCCCTTAAGTAATCCAATTTACCAAATTTCCACTGCTAACGATTACTATGATATTGTCCATTGATTACACTCATTAACTCTTATCCTTGAGTGGCCTCCGGACCTTGATAAAAACCTTTGTAAAAAAATACAAAAAACAGAATGACTCAGCAGAAATAGTTTGACGAGCTGCCTTAGAAGTCTCCTGCAATATTTGTGGCCATCCATAGAAACCATTTCTCTTCAGTGCACAAAACTAATTGACTTTGTTAGCATAACGTGATAAATAAAGCTAAACACCAAATAAAAAACTGACACCAAAAAATCTATTTTTGTTTTTATCTGCTTTTATTGTTGTTTGTGCAATCCGTGATTACATCCTTTTAGTGTTCCATGTTCGTTTGATCTGAAGGAGCCGCATCGGCTCTCAGTAAGCAGCCAACATGAAAGCCACTTTTCTGTCATAGTCCATTGCTTGTCGATTCCCAAGCGGCAGCAGTGAAGGAGAGGGGGAGCTGGGATTAAGAGGAAGGGGGGACGAGTTGTCTGTGATCGTGCGTGCAGTCTGTCGACCATTGGAAGAGGTCAGAGACTCTATAATTTAAAACCCAAACCCTTCATAATATGTGACATTAAAAATTAATAAATCAGCGGGGAAATATGGCTTTTGTCAGCTCCTTCATCGCACTTCATTTTCTTCATAGTTTGTTTTTTCCAAGAGTTGATTGCATCGGACATGGCCGTGGTTATGGTGATTAAAATGGTACGGATGTTGGCAAAGGTTAGGGTTAGGTTGTTATAATGTCCTAGAAAGGAGAAAAAGGTGGTGTGCTGGTTGCTAGGTTCATATAATGAAATTAATAACAGATGTAAAGTGCTACATTCTGCCCTTTCTTAAATGGTTTGGTCGGTAGTGCTGTTAGGGTTACTTGATAATGTTGTTAAGGTTAGTCAATGTTGTTGTTAGGGTTAGTCCATGTTGTTGTTAGGGTTAGTCGATGTTGTTATGATTTTTCGGTGTTGTTGTTAGGGTTAGTTGATGTTGCTGTTGGTCGATATTAGAGTTACTAGATGTTTTTGTTAGGATTTTTCGATGGTCTTGTTAGGATTAGTTGATGTTGTTCAGGTTAGACAATGTTACTGTTAGGGTTAGTCGATGTTGTTAGGATTGTCGGTGTTGTTAGGGTTAGTCGATGTTGCTGTTGTCATAATACTATCTTCTCAGGCATTACCACTTCCGATTTTTTGGGGAAAGATAGTAGTGTTATATGTACTCTGCTGCTATAAGACTATCCATCTAGGTATTACCTCCACCTTTGAGAAGATAGCATAGTACCTGTTTTTGTCATAACACTCCTCCCAGGCATTGCCTTCTGTTTTGTGTGTTTGGGGAGGGTAGTGTAGTATCTGTTGTGTGATCATTTCATTTTCATCAAAGGATTATCAATCTCTTGAACTAATACTGAAATTGTTCACTTTATTTTTTTTTCGAGAAATGAGTTATATTGTTGCAGAAGGAAACCGCGCAGATTTTAACCGCATTAAACTTACAATGAATTTTAATTTTATAACCATTTTCTTTAAGTATTTTGCTTTTGGTGAACGAGGCTTTTTAGCACTCATATTTTTCCACATCTTTGATGATGTGTGGCTGAACTAAAATTCTAGCATAACAGAATTTAGTTTCACTCTTCAAACGTTTTCTACATCATGTGGTTAAGCTGTCTACTTTTCATCTGGGTTCTATCTGACCTTAGAGTCATCTCTCAACACTCATTCAGGATAAACAATAGCACCTAATAAATCTATCTGTCCACTTCAAGTGTATTCATTACTGCAAGGCCATACGCCATTATATCTGAGAACTTTGACATAGTTTCAGTTACAGACAGGTATCAAATTTCATTACAAGGTAATTATTAATGGATGTGTAGCATTTAGTCTCCTCTGATTGGTTACACCGTGTACTGAGAAATAATTTTTAACAAAGGTAGGTGCACTTGAAATCGATATGCTAGAAACAACAGCAAATAATTGTCAAATGTACCAAAAATTCATTTGAATAAAAATAATGAACCTGACACATTGCACCTGCATGGGAAGAAACAATAAACATGATCGATTGTCAAAAAGATAAGTTAAATGTTGGATATTTAGATGCAATCACATATCCTCCAACTTAGTAGATGTCTCATTAAATAGTTGTACAGATGGTCGTGGTGGTGATGTAACAGTCTTCGTCTCTTTTATTTCTCTCTTCTTGTAGCAACAATACTATATAAAAAAAAATGTGCTTATGCATTTATGTTACCGTGCTATTTTTAAAAATGGTATTTTCAAGTTAAATTCGAGTTTTATGATCTGTTTTATTAAATTGTTAGGTGAAAGTACAGAATAGTTCCAAAACTTCCTCCCCTCATGTTAAGAATAGCTTTCTAAATACTAACTGAACTCCAATCTCTGGTCCCCCCTCGCCAATCTTTCACTAAAAACACCCGTCTTGCTGAATCTACTGTGAAAAATTTCCCCCACTCTTTATCTGTGCCTAAATCCAAACGCGGATTCCATGAACAAAGCTTCTTTCTTAGAACTGCACGCCTGTGGAACTCTGTTCCGTCTGCCTGCTTCCCTCCGGACTACAACTTGGATGTCTTCAAGTCCAATGTTAACAAATTCCTAATGAACCGTCCCCTTAAGTAAACACTTCATCAAAGCTCCACACTAAGGTAATGTACTTGCAATAACCCTTATCCCTGAGTGGCTTCCGGGCCTTGATAAGTGGTGATCAATGTGTAAAAAAACCCCCAAAAAACGTGATTATTTTAGTATGGTATTCATAAGTGCATAAGTACCAAAACAATTTTTTTAAAGACACCAAATGTAAATTGTGGCTCACTTGCTCAGTTCTTTCACAGCATTCCATTAGCAGCCCCCTCTTGGCTGGAGAGTCAACTAGAAACATAGCTTTGGAAAACGTCTAAACAAAATCAAGTCACAATCAAAAAGAAGCAGATTTTTTTTTCCTTGTTCATCATATCGTTTAGGATTTCCTGTACAGCTAGACACAATCACAATTGAACTTGACGTCTAATGAAATGTTCCACTCTTTGATAAATTTTGGCCTTATGTAGAAAATACTGTTTTGCACATTATTTGCACATTTTAACAAGACCTCGTGTTACTCTGCTAGTTTGAAGATTTTAATTAGCTTTTATTATAAATCAATTAGGATGTGTTGTGATGTGGCTCGAATACATGACAACAATTCACGTATATTTACAGAAAGTGAAACTGGTTGAATTCAGTTGATACTGTGAACTGGAATGTAAATATTTAGCGGTCTACTTATCAACTAACTTACCAGTGCCAACTACCCGACACGGACTTTTATTATTGTACATAACTAAATAAATCTATTCTAAATTTTATATCTGTATACTGTTTTCCATTTTTTTTATTTTTTTATTTTTTTTTTATTTTTTTTACAAAGGCATCACCACATTATCAAGGCCCAGAGGCCACTCAAGGATAAGGGTTAAAGAGTGTACAGTAGAAATTGGTCAATATAGTAATCATTAGTAATGAAAATTTGGTAAATTTAATAACTTATATGGAACGGCTCATCAAGAACTTATTTACTTTAGACTTGCACACAACCATATTGTAGTCAGCCGGAAAGCAGGAAAACGGAAGACAATTCCACAGGCGTGCAGTTCTAAGAAAGAAGCTTTGTTCATGGAATCTACGTTTAGGTTTAGGCACAGATAAAGAGTGGGGGAAATTATTGATAGTGTTTACAGCTAGACGAGTGTTTCTTGTGAAAGTTTGGCGAGGGGGGACCATAGATTGAAGCTCAGTTGAACACTTTCCATGAAAATAACGGTACATCAGAGACAAACTCGCAACATCTCTTCTGTGAGATAGAGGTTGCAAGGAGGAGAAAAGGACATCTCCTACGAGGCTACGAAGTCTATTTTGAACTCTATCAAGGCAGGACAAGTCCTTTCTAGCAGCTCCTGCCCAGATGTGGCAACAGTATTCCATCCTTGGACGTACCTGGCTCTTATATAGATAGAGAATAGCATCAGCAGTGAGATATCTACTGGATCGATAGAAAGATCCCACCATTTTTCCAGCGGCCTTGGCAACAGATTTGATATACGTGTTCCATTTAAGATCAGGAGTAATGGTCAAGCCCAGAAGCTTGTCAAAACTTGAGGCCTCCTGAAGACGAGAGCCATTCATTTCAATTGATGACAAATGTGGATTAGAATGTTGATGATGTAAAGAGAGAAGCTTGGTTTTAGATGCATTAAAAGTAACCAGCCACTCCTTTCCCCATTGTACTACGTGCTCAAGATCAGAGGAGAGAGAATTGGAGAGAACTTGGTCGTTTACTGTCTTAGATGTGGTACCATAAATGGTAGTGTCATCAGCATAAATGTCTACAAATGATATAAGGATATGATTTGGAAGATCATTAATGTAGATCAGGAAAAGAGTTGGGCCCAGGATGGATCCCTGAGGGACACCGGCATTAATACTGTGAGCTTCTGATTTTTGCCCCTCAACTACTACTCTTATGAACCTATCAGAAAGAAATGATTTAATAATTGAGAAGACTTTTCCAGCTATACCATAGCCAGCGATCTTATGAAGTAAACCTTTATGCCATACCCTATCAAAGGCTTTAGATATGTCAAGAGCAATTGCCCTAGAAAGATTGCCACCATCGAGAGATTTGCTAATCCTATGCGATATAACTGTAAGGACATCTGCTGTAGATCTAGCAGAACGGAAACCATATTGAGTGTCACTAAGAAGGTTATTTTTGTTGAGATGTTTGATTACTTCTATATTTAACACAGATTCTAGCAACTTACTCATGACGCACAGGAGACTTATTGGCCTGTACTGAGAGGGGGAAGAGCGATCACCTGAATTCTTAAATACAGGGCATACTGATGAGATTTTCCAGGGAGATGGGAAACTATTCTCCTTAAGACAACGTTCAAACAGTTTTGTAAGTATGGGCGCTAGTTCAGGTTGAAGTTTTTTGAGTACTATAATTGGAATACCATCAGGGCCAGTTGCTTTACTGGAATCAAGGTTTTTGATTAGCTTGGCAACATCACGTACAGATATACGTATATCACATAGCGTGTTTTCTGATACAGGAGGAAATATTGGGGGTTGGCGGTCTTGGTCGCAAAGGGTAGAATTAGCTGCAAAGTTCTTGACAAAGAGTTTGGCTTTGTCTGATGCTGACGAGATTACCTCAGCTCCATTGATAATAGTTGGGATGGAGCACACGCTTCTGTTCAGGATTCTGTTTGCTATTTGCTAAAACTGGTGGGAACCAAGCCGCTGCTCAGCTACTTTGGACTTAACAGATTGAGCATACAACTCTCTTGCGTTCCTTATTACTTTCTTACAATGGTTGCTGGCAGTCCTGAAAACGGCTTTAGTTTCCATACATCTATTACGTTTGAAGCAGTGGAAAAAGTGATTTCTGTGCGCAATGGCAGCAGCACATTCTGGAGAGAACCATGGCTGGCTGTTAGGTTTTTGCTGAAACTTTTTAGAGGGTATGAAATGGTCAATACCTACAATTAACCATTCAGTTAGGTCTAATACTATAGAGGACACATCCTTTTTAAACATGGAATGCAGAGGTAGATCAGATATAAATGTATGGAAGCTATCCCAGTCAGCCTTAGTGTATCGATATACTGTACGATGAAGAGGTACGTCTGGGGACTTATTACATTTCATTTTTATCTGAATTGATACAACAGAGTGGTCGGAAGATCCAAGAGGCGACAGAACAGAAACTGAACATAGTTCAGGGCAAGTTGTGAGAAAAAGGTCTAGAAGGCTCGCATACTGGCCGTCATTATCGGGCACACGGGTAGGTTCCTGAACAATCTGAGTGAGGTCATAGGCAATGGAGAAATCATGACAGAACCTCCCCTCATCATCGGTCTTGTTTGAGTGGGTCAACCATTCGACGTTGTGAACATTGAAGTCTCCACATACGTGAATGTTAGCTGAAGGATAAGTAGAAAGGACTTGGTCAATTTTCTCAGATATGCTTTGAAAGATAGTAACTCCGCTGTTGTGGGGGCGATAGAGAGTAAATATAAATGCAGTAGTGTGAGCTAAAGCAACCCGGAAGCACATATAGGGTAAGTTAGGATCTTCCCTGGAGATGTCCCTCCCACATGGAAAGCTATCTTTAATATAGGCACATATTCCATGCCCATGGCGATCTTGGGGGTCAGATTTAGAAGTTAAGTTAGAGTATCCTGTAATTGCAAACTCATCTAGGGAAATAGCCTGTCCAATGCCAGATACCGTTTGCCGATACAACAAGCTATAAGGGAGGCAATCTGATTCATACTTTTGTTTGTTATTTGCAAACTAATTCCAGCTAAAGAAATAAAATAATAGCAACACGTGTTGGATAGCAGGGTATCAAATTATTTATTTATTTATTTATTTATTTTTTTTTATTCAATTTTCACCCCAAACAAGGCACAGTGCCACTTTGAAGCAGGGGGCTACTATTAGGGAATTAATTAGCGGAGTCGGCTACTATTAGGGAATTAATTAGTGGAAATTATTGATGAATAAATGTTGGTGTGTATAGACCGACAGACTGTGTGGATATAACTTTTTACGATGAACAATGTTTTGCTTGAGTTGGACTGAAACGATAACGTGGACATATCGACATGTTATTTTGAGAGGATAACAAATACTTGTACATGAGGGGGCTTCAAACGATGGGAGGAGACAATGTTCCATTGATGGAGAGTTACACAAAGGTTCTCAGGAAAGAAGAAAAAAAGATCATTTACATAAAAAACAAAGTCTGTAAATGTTTAAAAGTTCGATAAATATTTAATATGACAGTAACAACCAGCATAAAGTTACATTAAAATACCTGTTTCTTCGCTAGATGACATACACAGTTACATTTCATACACAACATTTATTCACACACCGTGTCAACATTTCGGAGATTACAACGTTTTGAGTTCACATTTTGGATCTTGACTTCACCGACTTCCACGGTGTCTTCTCCCCAACTTCTCAACTCTGTCTGCTCTCTCTCTCTCTCTCTCTCTCTCTCTCTCTCTCTCTCTCTCTCTCTCTCTCTCTCTCTCCGACTCTCAACTCTTGACTAACGATACATGTCTTTTCAAGTTCTCTAAGATCCACGTCATCTTAAGTGATCTCAACGTCAGACCTATTTTAAAATTATTGTTTGTGCTAGTTATGAAAACTAACATTCGTTTTTCTGAAAACATATTTGTTTTTATTTCTCTAAAATTCCTTTTTTGTTATTGTTTATAGAATCTAGCCAAGTTAAATTCCTAAAACGTCATTTAACCATCTTTATCCTTGAATTGCATATTTCTCTTTAAAACAAATCTAATAATAATGACCTTTTTTCTCATTTATTTTCATACTGGACATCTGAACAACATGCTGTCTTTTACATAAGCACTAGCTTTGTGTGTTCTTGCTCTGTTTGTCAGACTCCAGCTTAAAGACATAGTGTCTATATTGTTATTTCTCCTAAGTTTAGATATACTCTTTAAGTTATATTACATCAGATCTTTTGACTCTACTTTCCTGAAATGATATTTAATTCATCATTTGACCCAATTGCTCATGTTTGGCCCACTTTTTCCCCAGATTATTTATTGTGCAATTGTTTTGCTTTACTGACATTAAGTCAAAGACATGTGGTGATTTTCGTTGAATTTAACCCTGCGTTAGTCACCTGGGTGTTCCAGACATTGGTTAGTCGCATATGATGTTTATACACCCAAATAACAAAATGTTTGTAGTGTTATTATTTGGTAATATATAGTTATCCTGCTGGTTCAAGATATATCTGCAGTTCCTGTTGAATAGTTTGAATCACTTGTATCCTGGTGATATTAATAAAAAAATAATACAATAAAATAAATTATAAACTAAGGAAAAATTAAGATATTACATAAGCTAAGCTCATAGTTACAAGACTGAAAGAATAATAAGTTGTAAATAAAATAATAATCCCATCAAAATTTATGATAAAGAAAATACCAAAACATATTAATTCCATATTAAATATTACAGAGTAGCCTAATAATATATAATATGCGCTTTTCCCTACAAATTTTCATTCCCACTGGAAAAATACAAAAATATATAAATCATAAAATCATACCTACGTTTGTCAGCTGGAGTAACTGGACACTCAAGAAGGACAAAGCGACGTCTCCTTCCAAGGAAAACTGAGATACAACTGTGCCGTATCATGGAAGGGTATGACACTGACGGATGAAAAAAAGTTTCCAACTGGGAATTATGACCACTTAAGCAAAGTTGGGTGATAAAACACCTCATGGGACTAAAATAA
The DNA here is from genome assembly GCF_053919585.1 of Euprymna scolopes. Taxonomy (NCBI): domain Eukaryota; kingdom Metazoa; phylum Mollusca; class Cephalopoda; order Sepiida; family Sepiolidae; genus Euprymna; species Euprymna scolopes. Next base: position 175,753,354 of record NC_136486.1, on the reverse strand, counting down.
TTCTTTTTGGTTCTTTTCTTCAATTATGTGGCTATAAGTTACGGCAATTCGTCTGTGTTTTTTACCATAAGCTGCCCCTCGTCTGCATCATCACACTCTCTCGTGCAAATAGATCGTTTATAAGTAAAAAAATATAAGAAAGTTAGCTGCTTAGAATATATTTTGCCACTAAGACATAAAGAGTTACTATGTATTAGGAGGCAATACACACAAAGAATCTGAGCAGGGAGGGAATTCCAAACACAAACAATACAAGGAAGAAAACTATTACAAACTCATACTTTATTCCCTTTAACTGCTAAACTTAGAAATTCTCTCCTTATTTCCTGCTTCCCTGATTATACTAACCTGTAGAAGTTTAAATGTAATGTGAATAGACATCTCGCTATCCAATACCTCACAGTCTCCTGTTAGACATAATAGTAGTCCCTTCTTTGGGGCGAAAAAGAGTAAAACAAAAAAGAATGATGATGATGATGATGATGATGATGATGATGATGATGATGGGTATACCAAGAAAAGTCTTGATATTCAGAGATTTAGAAGCTTAAACTTTAGTATTTTATACGAGGGTCGTTCCAAAAGTAAAGCCTCATATTTTTTTGTCTAAAAAAAGTTGAAGAACTACGAAAATTGGAATGGTACCATTAAAATGAGTGATCTTTTGTATCCCAGAATTGATTTTTCTCATGATGAACAATGGCTGTGCATGTCTAGAACACGCTTGGTCATACGAGGGTCGTTTAAAAACTAAAGCCTCCTATTATTTTTTTTTTTAAATGAAGAAATTTAAGAGCTATGAAAACGAGAGTGGTACCATTAAAACAACAGATCTTTTGTGCTCCAGAATTTTATTTTTTATACATCATCCCCACCATTCTCAATGCAATTTGCTGGGAATTCAATGACACATCTCTGCTTCTAATGCATGTCCATGACGGGTTGCTTTCTTAGAGTCTCACACCATCAATATCGGCATCAGACAGATAAAACTTTCAGGTCATGAATGTATAAGTTCAGTCATCATAACAATTGGCAATCCCACCTGATCCATTCGGGTGGAATAAAAAATGGGAAGTATTACTTTTTGTACATCATTCGTATATAAATTACAATTCCTTATTTTAGGCATCAGGACTAAATCTCCAAACTCTTCATCATAAAAATTGTTCATTGTCAGGTTCATATTGATTTTCCCTTCATTTTCCCTCATCTTCCCACTTATCAGGATGATCACGTGACAAGCTACAGACAGAGAGCGCGTCATATTTTTACCATGTAACAATTCTTAAGAATGCTCGATTGCAACTCTTCAGAAATAGTCTCAATCATTCTTTTGTCTGCTTTTTTTTTCTTCTTTTTCATCTGTTATGACCAATTCTACGCGATAGATGTTTGTTTCCTGAATATTTTTTTTTGTCACAGAATCATGCAATGCCATAATATTCGTCAGTTGATTTTAGCTCATCTCGATCCTCTAAAACTCTCTTGATCTGGTCCAAGCCACAACCTGTGTTCAGATATGTCCAACTAGAAACTCCCCTCAATTCTAATTGGTATAAACCAAGCACTGTCTGTAAGCTGTCGTAAAACTCACTGTCATTCCTAAAACTGCTCGTAAACACTCTATACATATTCACTTCTATTTTCAGTTTTTTTCTTGTTCATTGTCATACCTTGATTAACAATCCTATTTTAGTTTCCTTTTGTGTGGCTTTGTGAACAACTTCCTGTACCTTTGTTTAGCTGTTAAACGTATAAATTTATTTTCTCTTTCTTGTTATATTTTTCCTCTTTTTATTTTTTAAATTTCTAACTCTTAATAGTTAAAAAAATTTTTTTTATTCCATTTTCACTCCAAACAAGGAAGAGTGCCACTTTGATATAGGGGGCTACTATCGGGGACATAAGTTGTAGGGATACTATGTAGGGAGTTGAGCAGTAAGATGTCCACATTACACTTTAACTTTTGCATGTTAGTACAGTTGGGAAAACAGGAACCTGGAAGGGAGTTCCAGAGTCTAGCAGTTCTGGGGAAGAAACTATTAGAGTAATATCAGTCTGTTAATATCAAATCCGAAATTCTGTTAAATATTTTATCCGATAGTTCACAAAAATGTTCTCCCCTCCCCTCCACATTATTTCTGAAGATTGAATTAGATTATTTCATCTGAAAATGCTTCTTGATCTGATTTAACAACTTGTCCAAAAATATCTATATTATATTTCGCTTTGTCTGTCTGTCTGTCAACTCCCCTTATTAGTATAATTTTGCAAAAGTAATGTATTTGAAAAGTACCAAGAACAGTGCTAGCAATTAAGATAAATGTTGTTAAATTTGCGAATGAAAAAACTGAGTTCAGGAATGAATAACAAGTTTTCTAGCACATTCAAAGGGTCGGTCGTGCAATGAAATGAATGAAGAAGAAAGAAACAAAAATGGCTGCCTTATCTCTTTATATGCCTGCAATGTGACCACCCGATATGCAAATGAGATGCTCCTGATTGGAGATAAAAGAGGGTTGATTTTTTAGAGGGCATGTTCATTTTGAAGTTGGATTTTGAAGAAATAAGTTGAATTAGCAGAAGTGAGTTTGGAGTTGAGAGAAGGTGCGTTACATATACAGAAGTTTGGAAGTTGGAAGTTTGGACAACAGTATCAAACTTGGCCAGAAAATTATTGGTGTGACAAGCAGGAGAAATAAGTTATTGAATTATAAGCTATTTTGGCTGTCAGTGTGCGGTGACTCGAAAGGCAAAAAATGGACAGATTCGACTTTCACTTGATACCTGAATTTGACGGATCTACCACTGGACCATCTGTCATCGAATGGGTCGAAAAGGCTGAGAAGATCTGTAAACTGTGCAAAATTAAAGAACCAGCCACAGTCATTCCTCTGAGGTTAACCGGAGGGGCCTATGCAGTCTACCAGCAACTCGGGGATGAACCAGACTGGGATGCAATCAAGCAAAGCCTGTATACAGTGTTTGGTACAGATCCGTTTGTTGCATGGCAACAGTTCACTAGCCGGCGAATTCACTCCAAGTAAACGGTTGATGTGTACCTAGCCGACCTACGAAAGTTATCGGTACCATTTGGTGGGGTCAACAACAAGATATTAAGCTGTGTCTTTTTAGTAGGCTTACCTGAGGAGATCAGCAAACTGTTGCGGGCATCGTCACGAATTGATGAATTGACAACAGATGAGTTATTAGCCTGAGCTTGAAACATCTGTAAGGAACAGGAGCCAATTGCAGCAGCAACTAGTATTCGACATGCAGCAGTCGAACCGCGTGGAGGCAATGTAGATTCTCTCTCAAGTAGTAATAAGCGTGTAGGCCCAGTGTGCTATAAATGTGGGGAGGCCAATAATTTTGTTAAGGAGTGCCGGAATGATAGGAGGTGTGTATATCCACGAGCACAGAGAACAGTACAATGCTATCGCAGCAATAAGTTTGGGCACATATCTCGCAACTGTTCATGAAACGACCTTGGGGGCAAGGTAATATCGCCACCCTTGCCTCTTGCCAACCAATAAACACAGGATTACCGGTCATTGGCATTAAAATTGATGATGTGCAGTGTTCAGCACTCATAGACATGGGGTGTTTCTGGTCTATAGTTAGTGCACATCACTGTCAGATGTGGTGGGAGCAACCAGTCGGTATTATGACGATCAATGGCTTATCCCGAGCATGTTGTGGTGAAGGGACAGTCACGATCTGTACTGAGAAGGGTGACACAGCCAAAGTTGATGTTCTGATGATGCAAGAAAAACCCCTTGGCTATGACATGTTGATTGGAATTGATGCAATACAAGCACTAGGAGGCGTCATAATCACAGCGACTGGAGGTGTAATGCTTGGAGAAGGGAAAGAAGTCTGTGCAGCCATGTCTATTGAAGAAAAAGACTTCTGTGCTACGTTTGACGACAAGGAAAAGGCGTGGACTGCAAGTGGAAATTGACTATGAGCCAGGCATCAGATCGGCTGTGCAACACAATTCCAGAGTATGCAGTTTCCACGAAGAATAGGGCCGCATATGAAGAAGAACTTCAGATGTGGATTGATAACGGATGGTTAATACCATACCCACAGGAACGTCTGGGACCACCCAAAGGATTAATTCCGTTCATGGCTGTTGAACAACCTACTAAAGACAAAATTCGGCCCGTAATGGATTACCGAGAATTGAATCAACATGTTGATGCTTTCACTGGAAACGCAGATGTGTGCGCTGCTAAACTAAGAGAGTGGCGTCAGAAAGGGAGTAATGTAGCACTGCTGGATTTGAAGAGAGCCTACCATGAATCATTATGGCCATTTCAGACAGTGATAATCAAGGGAAAACGATATTGTTTGACACGTTTAGGTTTTGGCCTAAACGTAGCACCCTTAATAATGATATTAATAATAATATTATTAAAACTGTTTTGATGCAGGATGAGACCACAGCAAAAGCTGCTTCAGTTTACATTGACAACATCTATGTTAATGAGGATATAATGTCTGCAGATATGGTTTGAATAAAACTGGAATCGTTTGAGTAAATAAACAAAGACCCTAAGCGCCTAAAGGATGGGGTGCCCGTGTTGTGCCTAGAGGTCTGGGAGGAGGGCAATACTTTGCGATGGAAGCGAGGAGCGCGATTCCAGAGTTATCCAGTATATTGACAAGACGCATTGTGTTTTCTATTTGCGGTAAATTAGTAGGACATCTACCTGTCTGTGGATGGCTCCGATCGGCAACAGGAGTGTTAAAAAGATGAGTAACTGCAGTAACCAAAGTTGATTGGAGATAAAAGAGGGTTGATTTTTTAGAGGGCACGTTCGTTTTGAAGTTGGATTTCGAAAAAATAAGTTAAATTAGCAGAAGTTCGTTTGGAGTTGAGAGAAGGTGCGTTACGTATACAGAAGTTTGGAAGTTGGAAGTTTGGACAACAGTGTCAAACTTGCCCAGGACATTATTGGTGTGACGGGCAGGAGAAACAACACTCAAGTTATTGAATTATAAAAACATTTTTATTTCAATCTGGAAAATTAAACCTAATGAAAATGTAATCGGTTTCTTTTTATGGCAATAACCGTTTGTTTTTCTTTCTTCTTTTGGTTTTTATTTTTCGTTTTGTCTTTAGTTTTTACTTCTATTAGTTTCATTCATTTTCTTTTTTCCTTTTATATTTTTTTCATTTTTTTCTTCTTTTTTCTTATTTCTATCATTTTTTTTTTCATTTTTTTCTTCTTTTTTCTTATTTCTATCATTCTTTTTCTTTTCATTTGTTTATTCTTCCTTTTTTCAGCTTTATTTTATTTTACTTTACGAGGTGCCTTGAATAAGTTTCCAGACTTTTTTGTACACGCATCTAAAATTGTCATAGACTTTTTAAAATAAGTTATATTATTGCTATACATATTATGAGATGACTGACTAATTTTTATGATTTCAGGTTCAAATAAATAGCTACAGCAGGAATTGGAATACGCCTTACTAAAGCTTGATTGTCACAGCTGATAAATATCAAAACGATATGCAATAAAATGCTGTTTTAAACTTGGAAAAAATGGCACAGAAACGTATGGAATGCTTCAGACTGCTTTTGGACCATCTTGCATGAATCGAGCATTAGTTTTTGAGTGGCATAAGCGATTCAAGGAAGGCAGGAAGTTTGTGAACGACGATGAGAAGTGTGGGAGGAGTAAAGAAGTAAAAACACCAGAGTTGATTGACTAAATTAAGAATTTCATGGATAAGGATCGTCATGTGTCTACAGAGACAATAATTGCACAGTTTGATGTCAGTGTGGGAACTGTACACACAATTATTCGCAAGGAACTGAAGATGCGGAAAATTTGTGCGAAGTTTGTTCTAAGGATGCTCCACCCTTGTCACAGACTATCTGACCAAGATGGGCATCGACAGTTCTTCAACCTCCCTATAGTCAAGACCTTGCTCCCTGTGTGACTTTTGCTTATCCCCTAAGCTCAAGGAAAAGCGTAGAGGCTGCCGTTATGACACAATTGGGGAGTTGAAAGAGGCTGTGACAAGGACCATTGACACGCTCATGCTAGAGGACTTTTATGGAGCCTCCCAGTTGTTGGAACGGTACAACAAGTGCATTGCAGTCGGAGGAGATTACTTCGAAGGGGACTAGAGTTTCATGTGTGTACTATTAATATAAGTGCCCATACGAAAAAATGTCCGGAAACTTATTCAAGGCTCCTCGTATTTTATTTTATTTCCTTCTGTCCCTTTATTTCCACCTCGTTTTTCTTCATATTTTTCCATTTTTTTAATTCTCTTATCTTTTAAAAATATTTTTAATTTTATTGTTTTTATCATATTTTTCTTGTTTTTATTTCTTTCTCTTTATTTTCATTTGTTTTTTTCTTTCTGAATTTTTCACTTCTGTTTTTTTCTTCATTCTTTTCAATACTTTTTTTTTTTTTACTGCCAAACTGTTGTTGTACTTTAAGGCCCTTTTCAGTTGTCTGTGTGATTTTTTCAAAGGTCACAGAGTGCAACAGACTTCTGAAGAAAACCTGAAGATTTTTTTCTACTCATATTGATTCCAAACAAAGAATATACTGATACTTAGACGTAAGGAGTTACAATGTGGAGTCATGCCTATAGGGGCACTATGTAGGGAGTTGAACAGTGAGATATCTGTTCGTATTACATATAAAGTTCTGCCTGTTAGTACAGTTTGGGAAATAGGAAAGAGGAAGGGAATTCCACAGTTTAGCAGTTTGAGAGAAGAAACTACGAGGGTTATTCCAAAAGTAATGCATTCTATTTTTAACTAAAAAAAAATTGAAGCGCTACAAAGACAGGAGTGGGACCATTAAATCGAACGAATGCTCCAGAATTTATGTTTGTACAGTCACCACCATTCTCAATGCACTTTTGCCAGCGATGGGGGTGGTGGCTGTGCACGTGCGTTCGGAGCGCGCTTTTTTTTTTTTTTTTTACATGGAGGTCACCACTTATCAAGGCCAAGAAGCTACTCGGGGAAAAGGATTATTTTGTGTGCAGTAATCAATGGGATAGTGTTGCAGATTCATTAGTATTGGAGATTTGATAAAGTGTCATTACTTAAGGGAGCGGTTCATCAGGAATTTGTTTATGTTGGACTTGAAGACATCCATGTTGAAGTCAGGAGGGAAACAGGCAAGCGGTAGAGAGTTCCACAGGTGTGCAGTTCTAAGAAAGAAGCTTTGTTCATGGAATCTACGTTTTGATTTAGGCACAAATAAAGAGTGGGGAAAATTATTGACAGTAGTTTCAGCTAGACGGGTGTTTATCATGAAAGATTGGCGAGGGGGGACGAGAGATTGGAGCTCTGACAAGCACCTGCCATGGAAATAATGATAAAAAAAAAGATAGGCTCACAACGTCTCTTCTGTGGGAGAGAGGCTGCAGTGAAGAGAAAAGGACATCCCCCACTAAACCACAAAGTCTATTTTGTACTCTGTCAAGGCAGGATAGGCTGTTTTTAGCAGCTCCTGCCCAAATGTGGCAGCAGTATTCCATCTTTCGGCATACTTGGCTTTTATTTAGATAGAGAATTGCATTAGTAGTGAGATATCTTCTGGAGCGTTATAAGAATCCCACCATTTTTCCAGCGACCTTGGCAACAGACTTGATGCATGTGTTCCATTTCAGATCAGGAGTAAAGGTCAAACCCAGAAGCTTGTCAAAACATGGGGCCTCCCCTAGACGAGAGCCATCCATTTCAATTGATGCCATATGGGGATCAGAGCGTTTATGATGTAAAGATAGGAGCTTGGTTTTAGATTTTTTTGTTGTTTTTTTTTACACAGTGGTCACCACTTATCAAGGCCCGGAAGCCACTCAGGGATAAGGGCTATTATTCGCCTTTCGTTCTTGATAGCTTCTTATATTAAGTGGTTTCATGCCTTGTCTGGGGCGATTTCCATTTTAAAATTTATTTTTAAACCTTATAATTTTTTTAGATAAATCAAATTATTTTACTCCTCTTCATTTCCAGGACTCTTATATCCATAATCGAAACTCAGTGACAACGTTTACAAAGATTTATATTTTATTTGTGTGAATACTTTGAGATGAGGCTTCATTAACATTAGGATGCATTAAAGGTAACCAGCCACCTCTTCCCCCATTGTACCATACGCTCGAGATCAGAGGAGAGAGACTCAGAGAGAACTTTGTCATTTACAGCCTTTGATGTGTTGCCGTAGATGGTCGTGTCATCAGCATAGATGTCAACAAATGATTTGAGTATGTGTTTTGGGAGGTCATTGATGTAGATCAGGAATAGATTTGGGCCCAGGATGGACCCCTGAGGGATTCCAGCATTAATACGGCAGACCTCTGATTTCTGCCCATCAACCACTACTCTTATAAGCCTATCAAAAAGAAATGATTTAATGATTGAGAAAACATTTCCAGTTATACCGTAACTGGAAATCTTATGAAGTAGGCGTTTATGCCATACCTTATCGAAGGCCTTTGATATGTCAAGAACAATTGCCCTAGAAAGGAAGCCTTTGTCACTCACGTCTCTGTTGCCATTCTGAAATCAATGAACCCATCTCTCAATAGTTACGGACATCAACTTCTTCGGTTTCATAAACGTTTAATTAGTGAATGTTGATCAGTTCAACTATTTTTGCATGGAGGAATTCAAAGACACATCTCTGCTTCTGATGCATGCACATAACAGGGGTTGCTTTCTCCTCACACCGTCAATATCTGTAATAGAGAAATGAAAGTCATCATAATAATGCAATTTGCAATCTCCTCTGATCCATTTGGATGGGAAAAAATAGTAAGCATTACATTTCTTGCATCTAGGGATCTCTATAATGAAGAGGTGTGATTTTGCTGCTTATCGGATTGGTTGGGAGTGTGTATGTCGATGGGGCACAAGTGTTATGAGTTCATCAGAGCACATTCCATTAAAGTACTTACAAAACAGGCACAGGAATGCAACATTTCGGTGAGATGACAGAAGTTGGAGCTTGACTGATAGTGTGGGAGACCTATTAGATTTGAAACTCTTTTGGGGGGGGGGGGACCCTGCCTAAGAGAGGAGGGATTAGTAGTAGATGCACCAGCCTACATGTGGCAGCATTAATCCATGGGTGAATGATGGCTTTACAGAGATATAAGATATTAGCAGATGTGGAAAGTTTTCTAGCCAAGTAGAGGGAACCTATCTTGTTTGCAGCAGTTTTAGAAAAGTTGAGCTTGCAATTTCCTTTGAATTATGCATAAAATAGCAACTTGTGTTTAATTAAATACATAAAACAAATCATTTACGAGCAGAATTTGAAGTTGGCTAATTAATCTCAAAGACACTGCTCACCTGGAACCCTAGAGATTCAACGCCTCTATCCACTACGCCACAGGCCCGGAATATATAAGGATTGATTTGTTATTTAACAGACGAAGGAAACTTTTCGGCGCTCACCCACCCATTCTCTGCACCCACAACGGTATACTTTCTGCGCTTCTGCATGTTCGTTTTCTGTATTTCTACCTGTCTATAAACTTACGGTATATCCCCTCTCCATCCGCTTTATCGGCAGTCTTCTTTTTCCGTGAGTGAGCCTCGGATTGCGAGGAGAGGGGATGGCTGTCTGGCAGGCAAAACAGGCATGCTCGTATGAGCATGCAGACACGCGCACGATGCCAGTTGGGTGTTAGGGTTGGTGGGTCGGGTAGCGACGACGAAGAAGAAGAAGAAGAAGAAGAAGAGCGCTAAAAGAACAAGTGTTGACTCATCATGCTACCTTGATATCATCTGCAGCAGGGCAGCACCAATAACGCGTGCATACGGGGTGCGTTGGAAGGTCGGTTGCGTGGGGGGGGGGGTATGTTACAACGACCAAACTTGAATAAGGTGCTCACGTCTTTCTTTTTCGTGTAGTTTTATTTCTTTTCGCTTTCTTTCATAACATGAACACATATCATTTATCCCCACCCCTCGTTTTAACTATGTGACGGTGACTTATTTACCGATCCTTGCCATTCACCCTGTGCTGTTTGAGTTCCGATTATCTTAATACTTTTAAAATTTTTATCTTAATACTTTTTTTAAAAAAATTTTTTTTACCCGTCTTTTTTAGAATTTCGTTTTAATCCCCTTAAAAAAAAACTCCTGCAGCATCCACACATTTTCAATAAATAAATTCAGCAAAGTTTCTAAATCACGGCGTTGCAAATGACACTAATCTTATGCGGGTTTAACCGGCTTCCTCCAAAGGAGGAAGTTCCATGAGAGTATGAAATTCACAAGCGGTCCCCAGTCGCATGTATATCCCGGGGATATACATGCGACTGGGGACCGCTTATGAATTTCATACTCCTAACGGGAATATTATCTCCGTTAGGATAGATGACGACGTTAGGTTTTTGCAACTCTTGCAGGGAGGCGTCGACGTCCTCCTACGTATAGTGCATTGAATTCCCAAATTGGTCACTCATTTTAGTAATGACCAGGCTCATTGTTGCTTAACCTCGCTGATCTGACGAGAACCAGTGTGTCAACGTGATTATGCCGAACGGTGCGTGTATTGCAAGTAAAAATTTTTTTTTGGTCGTTGTTAAATCTCTTTCTCTACTATTATATAAAAGAAACGTTGTGTGTGTGAATGAATGAGTTTCCTATGAACTCGAAAACGGTTGGGTCTTTTTTTTTACCTAGAGGTCACCACGCGTTTATCAAGGTCCGAAGCCACTCGGGGATAAAGGTTAATGAACGCAAGGTTGTAGTGTAGTAATCGTTTAATAGTGTAAATTGAGTAGAGTTTGATTGTTTATGGGGACGGCTTAACAAGAAGTTATTTAGATTTGATTTGAAGGCTACCATGTTGTATTCAACCGGGAGGCAGGCCAGCAGAACAGTGTTACACAGGCGAGAAGTTCTGGGAAAGAAGCTTCGTTCATGGAATCTGTGTTTAGATTTAGGCACAGATAGAGAGTGGGTGTTTTTATGAAAGTGTAGCAAGGGGAGACCATAGATTGGAGTTCAGTCGAGCTCTTGCCATGATTTTTATGGAATTTCACACGAACGTACTTCATGTGCCTGACAATGTTTTTAAATAAATTTTGTATTGGAATGTTTTTGGTAAATATTGGTAATCGAAATAATTCAATGAAAGAAGGAACAGGCAATTTTGAGCAAAGTAAACACCTTACACAGCCTAACATCACAAGTGCATTTGAGAAATTTTATTACCACATGTGCAGGTCCGACACACTTTGATATGACGGGGGCACGTCCGAAATGAGTGTTTCTGTTTAAAGCACAATTTCACCATGATACTTGACTATTTCATTTTAAACTTAAATTTAAACCATTATCACTGCATAAGCAGTTAGGCCAGGCATATAAAATCAACAGTAGGTTCTTTGATATAACAGGGGTGCATTCGAAATGAATGTTTCTGTTTAGAGCACAATTGAAGCATGATACTTGATTTTTGCATTTGAAACTTTAATGCAAGCGGTTATATATAAAAAATGTTATAACACCAACAGTAGGTTCTCTACAGTGCAATGTAAACTACAATATATTGTAAACTAAGTCACAGTGTGGAGGCATGTGAAGCTTTTTCCAAGTACACTACGATGGGCCCCTAATTCAAGCAGTAAATCAATTTGATCGAAAAAAATGAGCTATTTCACAGATTTCGATGACAATAAAAATATGGGAGTGTGAAACATTCGGTGATCACTATTCAATCCCGGGCAACGTCTGGTCACCTATTAGTATTGCTATATGAGGCATCATTTTGTGTTAGAATCTATTGAGAAATACACATTTTGTATTGAGAAATACACACTTTAAATATGTAAACATCAAGTAAAGAATAACAAGTTATCCAAAATGTCCGTTTCATTTTTTTTTTTTTTTATTCAATTTTCACCCCAAACAAGGCACAGTGCCACTTTGAAGCAGGGGGCTATTATTAGGGAATTAATTAGTGGGGTCATTATGAGGGGAGAAGAGTAGAAAGATGTTTGTTAACATTACACTTGAACTTCTGCATATCAGTACAGTTGGGAAAGCAGAATCCCGGAAGGGAGTTCCAAAGACCCGCAGTTCTGGGGAAGAAACTATTGGAGTAAAAGGCTTTCTTGCACCTAGGGATCTCTACTGTAAAGGGATGAGACTTAGTAGCTTGTCGGGTTTGTCGGGGGTAGTTACGTCGGGGAGGTACAAGTGTTTGCAGTTCGTCAGAGCATTCACCATTAAAGTATTTGTAGAACAGGCAGAGGGATGCAACATCTCGTCGATGGGACAGAGGCTGGAGCCTAGATGACAGTTCAGGACCTATCAGGTTGGCGACTCTTTTTTGAACCCTGTCCAGGAGCGAGAGACAAGCAGCAGATGCACCAGCCCAGATGTGACAACAGTACTCCATACATGGGCGAATGGTTGCCTTATAGAGGTATAGGATACTGGCAGGCGTAAGTAGTTTTCTAGCTCGGTAGAGGGAGCCAACCTTCCTTGCAGCAGCCTTGGCAATGCTCTCAATGTATCTATTCCAGTTCATATTCCCTGTAAATGTTAGGCCGAGGAGTTTAAAAGAAGTACTTTCAGGCAATGTGTTCTTGGTCATTGCTATTGGTGGTAGAGAAGGTTTCTTGTAGTTATTGAAGGAAACAAGCTTAGTTTTAGCAGCATTGAATGTGACCAACCATTTTTGTCCCCATTCCACTACGGATTGGAGGTCGTCCTCTAGTGTTTCTGCCATTTCCTTGGATATGTGTTCATTTGTTTTCCCCTCATATCTGTTATAGAGAGTGGTGTCATCGGCAAATATACCCATCTCCGAAACAATGTTATCAGGGAGGTCGTTTATGAATATCAGGAATAATAGAGACATATTTAAAGTGTGTATTATTTTTTAATACAAAGTGTATATACGAGGCCGCCATTTTGGATAACTTGTTACTCTTGATAGATTTTAACAGAAAATGAATTCTCATATGATAATATTTAACAACTAAAAATTTAAGGCTTGCACAGATTTTTTTTTTTTTTAATACACTCATGCCATTTAGTGACTTTGCCTGGATAACTTTTTTTACTCACGTTCACAACTAACAAGGTATATCGCCACTTACATTGGAGGCTACTATTTGGGACCATTACTAGAAAAGAAAGTCAATCCCTTTACTGCTGAGGTCCCTAAATGACAGAAAGCTTTCTACTCTAATAGTTTCTTCTCTCGAACAGCAAGACTTTGGAATTCCCTTCCTGCTACCTGACTGTACTGATATGCAGAAATTTAAATGTAATGTGAACCAACATCTTGTTAATCTTTCTTAGGCATGATCCCAAATAGTAGCCTCTTACATCCAATGTAAGTGGCGATATACCTTGTTAGTTGCTTTGTTAGGGATGAACGTGAATTAAAAAAAACAAAAAAACTTTTATGTTTTTAAATTTGACTTCTCTTCCACCTGTTTCATTATTATTCAATTTCATTATAATTTTTTAATTGATAATAACATTTAATTCATCACATAAAGTTCCTTTCATTAACCATTGTGAAATACGTTTTCGTTCCGTTTTACTTCTTGTGACGTCATAGAAAATAGTGAATTTGTGGTTCGGCGGATTTCCATTGGTTCTGTAAGGGGTCCTTCTCTTCTTCAGCTCTGCAAAAAACAAAAAACAAACAAAAAAACATTAAATACACGGTGGAACGATAAAATTGTCGCCCTAGAAAAAGCAACATGCTTCCATTTCCGTTTGATGAAAACCGGTTTTCTTTTTTTTGTTGCAGACCATCTTCAGGTTATCCAGTTGTGTAGAAATCCCAAGAGTGATAAGAACTTCTATCATGTCTGAAAGTGGCACAATGTTCAACAAGCGAGATCGAAGATGTGCCGCTATACAACTCATCCTCTCTACTGATCCAAGTTATGACAACAGGACCATTGCCAGCACCTTCAAAATGCAAAGCCAGACAGTTCAATACTTGAGGGACATGCCCAGGGTGATGAAAACAAAAGTTTCCCACCACAGTAATGGTCTTTGGTGCGGTTTCAAGTGAGGGCCACATCATGCCACCTCACATCTTTGAAGTTGGCTTAGAAATCAATACCAAAGTGTACCTGGATGTGCTGAAGAGTGTGGTGATCCCTTGGTGCAATCAGGTGACCACTGACAGATCCTGGGTGTGGCAGTAGGACTCGGCACCGGTCCACAAGTCCAAAAAGACCCAGGCTTGGCTTCAGAAGGAGTGCTATGACCCTGTACCCTTCCCTCACTGGGCCCCTCCTCTTCCGACCTGAACCTGCTGAACTACTTGTTTTGTCAAACATCAAGAACATCACCAACATGACTTCGCACAACACCAAAGCCAGCCTGATCGCCGCCATCCACCGAGTATTCACTGAGCTCTTCCCAGCGCTTATGGAAAAGGCATGCTCACACTTCCAGACCCTTGTCGAGGCTGAAGGCGCCTACATTAAATAGATATCAGCTCTACTACATAATCAAATTACCTGAATTGAATTTTCAAAAAAAGTTTTAAAATAAAGCTGTAGTGTTGTTTCCTTTAGGGCGATAATTTTTTCATTCTACCCTTTATATTAAATACAATTCTCTACCTGTATAAGCGCCAAGTATGTCCTAGGATGGAGTCCTGTTGCCTCATCTGGGCGGGAGCTGCTCAGACCACGTATCCTGCCTTGACAAAGTTCAAAACTGACTTTGTAATCTAGTAGGAAATGCCTTTTTCTCTTCTCTTTTCCACAGACGTTGCGAGCTTGTCTCTGCTCTCTCATTATTTTCATGGCAAGTGCTCGTGTGAAGCCCAATTTATGGTCCCATCCTCCTTGCCAATTTTTTACAAAAAACACTCGTCTAGCCAAAAACGCTATCGATGAATTCCCCCACTCTCTATAGGTGCCTAAACCTAAATGTGGATTCTATGAACAAAACTTCTTTCCTAGAACTGCTCGTCTGTGAAACTCTGTTTCGGTGGTCTACTTTCCAGCTGACTACAACATTGTCGTCTTCAAGTTCAACATAAACAAGTTTTTATTGAACTGCCCTCATAAATAATCTACTTATGCCAAATTTCCACAACAAACAATTACTACGCTACTGTCCCAATTGACTACCATACACACATTAACCAATATCCTCGAGTGGCCATTGCGCCTTTATAAAAATAAAAAGATAAATTTTTGCTTTCTTTTCACATCTCTGCTCACCTTTAAAATGATAAAAAAAATTTTGGATCTGCTGAAAACGAATATCACATTCAAATTTGGAGCAAACAAGTTGTTTTCTGAATATTAAGACATTTTTCTTAATGTATTAATAAATGTCAGTGGCGTTCGCCATTCTTAGCATGAGGAGGAGTGAGTTTGTAACACACATGCACACTAGTACTATTCAGTTGGGAAAAAAACATCGCTACCAGTAAAAACATAATGGATTACATCGGATTATAAAGGTTTAAATATCGAGAAAACGTGATTGAAGCATAAAACTTTTCTTTCAAAATTACTGAATTCGACATTGAATAACCTATAAAGGGTTGATATGCCATTACCACAAAACAACCAAACCAAACACCATGAGTAAATATTTGAAAATATAAGCATAATTTTTTTTTTCACAAAACTACTTGATTCAGCATTAAATAACCCAAGATGGGTTGATATGCCGTAAAACGAAACAATCAAACCAATTGGATTTATCTCGTTAAAAAGATGTTTCACTTTAATTACCTGATAGATCTTTGTTGAAATCAAAATATTTTACTAGTAGATGCGATATACACTTCCGGTTCCATATACTGCTGGTATCATTCCACCATTCATTCATATGCACATGCGTGCATACACATTAATCTTTTCTGCAGAATGGAATGCACAAAATGAGCCATGATCTTAATCTACTTCATTGGTCTGGTCCAGACTTGAGCCAGATTACTCCCCCTCCCCTTCATCCATAATCTGATTGGTGGAGAGAGCCCAGTTTGACCCTTCTCAACTCTTTACTGCTTAATTTGATTATCAAATGACGTCACACTCACATGAGTTTCCATCAATTACTGGCATCTTATACGTCATCGCTTCTGTTCACTCTCTAAAGAGAATGGATACAACCTGTGAGGATAGCTGCATGTGTAATTGTGAGGCAAGGGTTACACAATTCACAGCCACTTCTTTCCTGAATCGGCATAGCTTGAATCCAGTGAAAAAGAGAAATTCAGGATGACTAGAAACAATGGTAAGATAAGCAGGGAACACCTACAGCACCTGGAATTCACAAATGGTCACCCATTTTAGTATTCACCAGGCCCAACGCTGCTTAACTTCTGTCATCTAACTGGAACCGGTGTGTAAACGTGATTATGCTGTGTGTTGCGTCTTATATGCAACCAACACTGCTACATGATCGTAACCATCTTTTTCTTCCTTTTCTTACTGTTGTGTTGTACGTGTTGAAAGGAATAACTAGAAAACTCAGAAACGGTGGAAGGAATAACATATTAACAGAAATACAGACAAGTATGTTAATTGAATGGCAACTCCGTTCAACTGAAGGACAAGTAATATTACGACTCTCTCCCTCTGAGTCTTGGGTCCAGACTGACTGTAAAGCAGAACCTACTCACTGGAGATGACATCAGGAATAGTCTATCGTCAGAATCTGTAGGGGTGCCAACCCAACATTTACCGAATTTATCTGATCTATGTGCAAATCTTCTTTTCATCTATTTTACGGCATATCAACACTTTTTTTGAGGTTATTTAATGCTGAAACACAAAATTTATTCTAAACTAATTTTGTATGCGATTAATTAAACATTCTTTTTTTGTCCATTGCTGAGGTTCATACATTTTCCAAACGTATTAACACTCAATTGAGAGAATTTTGACTCCGCATAAGATATTCCATAGGTTGTGATCATTTTTGCAGTAGATTAATTATGCAACCAGATATATTTTTTGAAAATGTAAAATAATTGTCCCAAATTTTCAGGTTTGAATAAATTGCTTCTAAGCAAAAACGAGGATCTTCCTGTAAAGCGAGAATGAGAGATGGAAGAGAAGAGTGTGAAAATAGAAGGGGGGGAGAGAGGAGAAGAGAAAAGAAAGAGACGGGGAGAAAAGAGTGACAGGGAGAGGGAAGTGGCAGAAAAGAAGTAGAGTGAGAAAGGGGAGTGAGGGGGAGAGAGGAGTAGGAAGAGAGAGAGAGAGAGAGAGAGAGAGAGAGAGAGAGAGAGAGAGAGAGAGTTGTGTTTTAAAGAAAAAAAAGTAGCGGGGAGGGGAAGGAGAATAAAAGATATAAAGAACGTGAAGCATAAACATTTTTTTCCAAAATGACTAAATTAAGCATTAAAGAACCTGAAAAGAGTTGATATACCGTAAAACAAAACAACCAAACAAAACCAAACTCTCTCTCTCGTCAAAAGTGGAATGCCTGTGATAAGTATTGTCACAAAACCATTCCTAAAAGAAAAATTTTTTAATGATACAAAACCTTAAACGATAGAACTTTATGGTTCGTATCATGTGTTTGAGAAATCAGCAACAAAAAAAAACTTTTTCTTTGCAAATCTTCCTCAGTGCTTAATAAGCCTTGAAGAATACAAAACACAATCCGCTAATTGTTAAATTACAATGTTTTGTGGAATAAATCGATGGAAACCCTTCCCACATTCTTTTATTTTGATTACATTTTCCCCTCTCTCTTATTGCTCTCCTTTTCCTTCTATTTATTTATTTATTTGGCACACACGTCTCTATCTCTTCTACTCTCTCCTTTTCATCGTATTTCCCCCCTGCTTTCTCTTTCATAACCATCAAATCTCACCCCTCTCTCTCTCTCTCTCTCTTTCTCTCTCTCTCTCTCTATATATATATATATATATATATGCCTTGACAGAGTACAAAATAGACTTCGTGGCTTAGTGGGGGATGCCCTTTTCTCTACCCTGCAACCTCTCTCCCACAGAAGAGACGTTGCGAGCCTGTCCTTGTTTTATCGTTATTTCCATGGCAGATGCTCGTCTGAACTCCAATCTCTGGTCCTCCCTCGCCAATCTTTCACGAAAAACACCCGTCTAGCTGAATCCACTGTAAAAAATTTCCCCCACTCTATATCTGTGCCTAAATCAAAATGCGGATTCCATGAACAAAGCTTCTTTCTTAGAACTGCACGCCTGTGGAACTCTGTTCCGTCTGCCTGCTTCCTTCCGGACTACAACTTGGTTGTCTTCAAGTCCAATGTTAACAAATTCCTAATGAACCGCCCCCTTAAGTAAACATTTCAGCAAATCTCCTCACTAACGTAATGTGCTTGCAATAACCCTTATCCCTGAGTGGCTTCCGGGCCTTGATAAGTGGTGATCACTGTAAATATATATATATATATATATATATATATATATATATATATATATATATATATATATAATTATTTCTATAATCATTTTTAATACCTGCACACACTAGTGTTTAATCCTTTTGGGAATCATCACTGCAGGGAGTCACGATTACTGCTAGTCCAGCCATGAAGCCATCTCTGACTCCATTATTAAGGAATAAACTGCTCAGCCAACGTTAACCGTGGCAAGCAATGTAGTTGAAATTAACATTTATATAAATCGTAAATGTCATTCAAAATGGCTGAGAGTGATTTAACATCATGATTTGCACATGTGAGCTTAAGTGATCGACTTATTTCATTTCAACATGAAGTTCTCGACAATAAGAACTTAGTCCTTAAAGAGGCTGATGTAATTATTACTATATATATATATATATATATATATATATATATATATCCCTGACAATGAACCCAGAAGGATTGGAAAGTACTCGGACTTACAACAAATATGGTGATTATACCAGCCAGTTCCTGCCAGAAGTGAAGACTGTTATTCGGAAGATGGAAAGGATCAAAAACAGAATTAATAAACAAAAAACGTCCATTTTATTTTATATATGCGATCTCTACCAAATTACTCAGCCAATGTTTAGTCTAAACATTTGAAATTTTACATAAAGGATATTCAGACATAGGATAAACATTTTAATCGGCTTTTGGCCGAAAATTTGGCTGCCAAGGGATCAAAGTTCAAAAGATTTGACATTTGCAATCACTAGCAAACTATTCAGCCAGTTTTGGGTCTAAACATTTGAAATTTTGCATAAAGGGTATTCAGACATGCAGCAAGCTTTTTAATCAGTTTTGGAGCGAAAATTTGGCTGCCAAGAGGTTAAAGTTGACCTTTGCAGATTCTAACAAACTCCTCCGCAAATTTTGAGTCTAAACACCTGAAATTTTAGATGTAGGTTACCTGGACATGAGTCAAACTTTTTAATATATATATGTACATTTAGGCAACATTTTTTTCTCTTAAGCATATTTCATTAAATAAAATAGAGTTGTTTTTTTTTGTCTGTTAATGGATGGACGAATCCCTAAAGACCTTTTCTTTGGAGAGCTTGCCTCTGGCACAAGATCTACCGGTCGACCGGCCCTCCGCTACAAGGATGTCTGCAAGCATGACCTGAGGGCCGGCAGTTTCAGCCCCTCAAGCTTGAGATTGCTGCCTCAGACCGTGGGGGTTGGTGAACCACCATCTGGTGTGTGGCTGAGACATCTGAGAGGAGGAGAACCACACGTTAGTGGGAGAAGCTACAATCCCTGAGTCAGGCTGCAGACTTTCATGATCTCTCGAGATCGACGGAGCCAACACTATATATATATATAGTTAATTTTCATTGATTGAGATTGTCGGACTGACTTCCTCATCTTGGTTGTTATTGTCACAACGTTTCGGCCGTTTTGCCCTCCGGCCTTCGTCAGGTGAACGGTTTGTTAGGAGTCTCGAACCCAACCCTTTATTATTATTACGGGGGTACCGTGTTCGGACTCCAGCTAGGAGGGCAAAACGGCCGAAACGTTGTGACAATAACAACCAAGATGAGGAAGTCAGTCCGACAATCTCAATCAATGAAAACAACTCATCTCAAAAATACAGACAATTACTATAGTTAATTTTGTTCTTATTTTTATTAGCAATAGCAACAGTGGACAACGCCGCTTTTATATTCAAATTCACTACCTAAGTACTGGAGAGTTTCCTCCCTTGCACGCAAATGTCTGCATTAATTCGCCCCTTTTGATGCAATGCATTTCTATTTATATATCTGTTTTTAATGCTTTTGCATACACAAAATTATCACATAATTCCCTTTAAATCTTGCCTGTTTCTCTTCTCCTTTTTACCTTATGTGTTCATTTACAGTGCATCCCTCTCCTTCACATTTTAAATCTCATTTCTTTTTTCTTTAATTCAGTGAAGGTTGAGGATATGCGCTTCATGAAGAGAAAAGATATGATAATGATATGATGGATGTATAATGTGAGTCTTAAAGACAGACTTGGATCTGATGACCTCAGAGGATGATTAAATTTGAACAGTATAAGGAACAGGAGACTTTGTTGGTCAGGTCACATCGAAAGAATGTATGAGAGTTCTTGGGTTAGTAAATACATTTATTTAACATAAATGTTCCCACGCACTTGCAGCCATTCCACTACAGACTGAAAGTCATTTTCTATTGCTTGGAATATGTGTACATTCACTTTTCCCTTATGTACATTATAAATCGTGGTGTCATCAGCAAATATACCCATCTGAGAAAAACATTTGTCAGCAAAGTCATTTATGAATATCAGGAATAATAAAGGTGTAAGGATCAACATCTGGAAAATATTGTGTTGTTTAAATGTACGAATATCGAGAACAAGTTGGAGTTTTCAGTACTATTGCAGTTTAAATTCCGTTTTTCCGTGAGTCTCAAGCAACAACACCCAGCGGACAAGACAAACCGGCCTGGAAAAGCTTATTCAATGAGAAACCGAATTGCTGATAGAGAAGCGAGCGAGCAGACAAACACTAAATTGGAAGAAAAGAAAAGAAAGGAAAGAGTTTCAGTGCTCTGAGTCTTCGAAGAATACAACCCTGCTGAGAAGGAAGGTTTTCTGGTCACAGTCCCAGACCATAAGGTGGAAATCCTCTTTTCAATAAGTAAGAAATATATACTACCAGGGACCACAGTCTCTGACTGCTGGAAAGCGTACGGCAAAGTAAATTACAGCCTTAATTTCGTGAACCCTACGACTAGGGCTACCACAAATCATATGAAGAGGATATGGAAGGAGGCCAAACAAAGAAATAAAAAAGAGTATGGAACAACCGCGATTTGCTGGATAATTTGATCGAATTTATGTGGAGACAAATATTCAGAAATAATCCTTTTTTTTCTCTATCATAAATCATTTGCAAAGAGAAATTTTTGCATAAAATGCATTAAACAAAAATTTGCCGTTGTCGTCTGCTGACAAAAAAAAAAACAAAAAAAAAACTGTTCTTTGGAAAAATTTTGGTTTATAAAATTTCCCCCACTCCTAAAAAAAATATTTGTTCTTTGCTCCTAAAAACTAAAAAATAAATGTTCATTAATTCAAAGAAAAAAAAACTTTTCATACAAAAAAATAAAATATATATTTAACAACACACACAAAAAAAAAACCCCAGTAAATCTCATGAAATTCTTACGATGGATTGTTTTTTTTTTTTTTTGTTTTTTGTTTTTTTGTAATGACTTCCATTCGCTTAGTATAATCTGCCAGTCGGTTTGCGTCATCCGCCGAGTGTTGCCGAGCAAGACTCACGGAAAAACGAGATTTAAACTGCAGTAGTACTGCTTTTTCTCTTGTCTAGCGTTTACATCTCTGGTGACTTGAATGTTTATAACGTTGAGTGTCTAGTCCTCTCTAACAAGATTGTTGCTGAAGGGAGATTTTGTCATGATTTTCACCTTGCATATGATCTCATCCAGTTTGTTAACCCTAACCCACCTGGATACCGATTCTGATAGACATTTTGCCAGATCTTTTTCCGATAACTTCTTAATATCAAATTTAATAAGAAGAGGTCTTGCAAAGAATTGCTGCGAAAAGAGTTATAGAAAATGCGAAATAGTCCGATGCTCAATCTGTTAAATCTAGAATTGTGTGAGTCGATGCCAGCTTCCCATGAGTTTTGAAGAATAATAAACAGACATAAATATTCGTATTATTTGCATTCATCAGACTACTGTTCTCATCTTAAGTGTCATTTTCACAACGTTTCCATCGATGTAACCTCCGACCTTCTTCAGGTGTATCTTGTTGGATTCGGGAATTTGGATGTTGCAAGAAAAATCAGTTGGAAAAGTGATATTCTCCTGAAGGTTGACAGTTCAATTATCAGTGTGGACGACTGAAAAATACAATTGCAAATTACTTAGGACCTCTATTTAGTCATGGTTGATGGATGATGCTACTCCCATGAAGTAAAGGGTTTCGTTCAAAATTCCATTCAAATTCCTGAGTCCGACAGAAACATCCCCGAGTCCAAAAAGATGCATCTGAAGACGGTCAAAGATTACATTGAATGAAACGCTGTAAAAATAACACTCAAGATGAGATCAGTAACCCGAAGATTCCTAATAATACAAATAACCAATCCTCATCTAAAAATTCAGAGACGTAAGACAAATATTCCAGAACTATTTGACTTCTCAGCATTTGACGAAACCAAACTTTTCACCGAGAACTTTCTGTCTCTAGAATTTTCCTCGATGACCATAAATACTGTAAGTAATAGCTATCCAGGATGTTGCCGAAATTATCAAAAACTTTGATGCTTGCAAACAACATTCCAGATGTTTAAGGATCTGTAACCTGAACTAACTCCTATCTTGACAAAGCTATTAAATCGTTATTTTAATGAGCATTCTTTCCATCACCCTCAAAAACTTTTGTGGGTTTTCCCAGTATTTAAAAATATTGTTGAATCTCTTCTGCATCATTTAAGTTGTTTGAATCTGTGATAAATGAATGCATTGTCAACCATCTCAACAAAAACAATCTACTTATTGACAAGCAATATGGATTTCATCATGCTAGATCAACAGCTGACGTGTTGACTCTAATATTGGACAGAATCCATCCATAGAAGCTTCGTTTCTAGGGTGATAGTTCTTGATACATCAAAAAACCTTCGATAGAGTTTGACATAGAGGTTGGCTTGCTAGTTCTAGAACATCTATAAATGTACTTTCAACTATCGAATCCTTTTTCTCTGATAGGTCTATAAAAGTATTTGCTGATAGGCACACGTCTTAAGCACATAGTATCAACATGACTGAAGGATCCATTTTGGCCCAAACCTCTTTCTAATCTTCATCAATGATCTTCCACATCATATTCTGAAATCATTCATTGATATTTATACAGACGATACAACTGTCTATGGCAGCATTTCGAAGAGCATTGATGATCAAGATTGTGCTGATTTCCTCTCTTTTCGCCTGCAACACGTGGTGCAACAAGTGGTGCAATGGGATAAAAAGTTACTTTTAAAACCAAGTTTCTTTGCCGTTAGTTGAAATGGATCGCTCATTCTTTGAGGAAGACTCTGACTTTGGTTTTATTTATCTTTAAAATTTTACAAAAAACGTTAAAAATACAAAAAGTTTTTTATAAAATAAGATATAACACAAGACGAAAACTGAGTGGAGTTGGCTGTCGTCCTCTTGGTTCATTCTCTAAACTAGTTTCAATCACCAAAATACCATATTCACTCTATGAGTAAAACCTACTTAACATTATACCAAATGGTTTGACGTTTCCCTTGGCTTTGATAAAATCCTAAGACTGACTTTCATTCCAGGCCTGAAATGGAAGACTAGCATCAAATCTGTTGCTAATGTTGATGGAGATATGTTTGGATCATTCTATCGCTCCAGAAAGAACTGAATTCCTGATGCAATACTGCATCTGTATAAGAGTCGAGATACGTTCTAAGCTGCTGCTGTATTTTTTTTTGGGGGGGGCACTCAAATCGCTCTTTTTTGCCTTAGCAGAATACAAAATTTACCTTGCAAACTAGTGGATATAATTTCTTCTTTAGTTTACAGCACTTTTCTCACAAAAGAAATCTTGCTAGTCTTTATCCGCTCTATTGTTAATATCCTGCTAGGTGTTCGGTTGAGTTCTAATCTTTGTTCCCCCCCCCCTCCTTGTACAATATTCACTGCAAAAACTCGTCTAAAACCACTTTCTTTTCTTCATATGAGTACTTAAAACCTAATGGAATTTTCATGAACATAATTTATTTCCAAGAACTTTCTGTGGAACACAATACCACATGGCTGCTTCCCGGTTTACTACAACATGAATGCATGTCAAACTTTCTTCTTAAATAATCGGATTCTGCCTATTTCATCCATTGTTTCCAATCCTCTCAAAGTATTGTTCATTATCCGACTGATAATCTCATTAATCTTTATCCTTGAGTGTTTTTTGGCCTTTATAAATAGTGATTCATTAGTATTAATATATATATATATATATATATATAATGATCGTATTGCTGTGGTGTTAATCCAATGAAACTCCTGTGTTTATAAAATAGTATACAATAATTAGGCACATATTAGTGTATAATTTTCTATATTTATACAAAAATTATTGGCTACATATTTGCACACATGTCTCAGCTGTGATTTCTATCGAAATCCAACGTTATCAGGCTATTATTTTTAACCTGATGTTGGATTTTTGAAAGAAATCACAGCTTAAACATTTTTGCACATATGTAACTAATAATGATTGTATAAATAAAGAGAATTATACGCTACATCTATTTTTTGTTTTATATATTGCATTCCTATTTTCCTGATTGTAATGTTTCCTTCATTTTTTCTCTTTAATTTCCACATCTCTTGTTCTTTCTTTCTTTCTTTCTCTCTCTCTCTTGTTTTCCCTCTTCCTTTCCCTTCTATCTCCTCATCATTCAACCTTCTCCCCCGCAGCTACATTTTCCTCCTCCTTCTCTCTCGAATGATACTTATTTTCATTCTCTTAACTCCTCACAACACTTTCATTGCCTCCTCCCTCTGCCTTCGTGTTGTGGTTTATATTTACTGATTGAGAAAAAGAGAGCGAGAGGGGGGGGAGGGCTCGGGGGTCGGCTACAGGTATGACTCATCAACTTGGAAACACACACACACACAGGCAGCTATACACTTTTCTGTGCACATAGACCTATACTTGGATGCTCTTTCACACACACACACACACACACACTTTATATTTATAGATATTTATAAGTAGGCAAATGTTTATATGTTTAAAGAATCAAAAAATAGCCACAACGAATAGAAAACATCTTGAATATCCATTAGAATAAATGCAAATCTGTTGAAGGCTTTTAGAAATCATTTCGCACTACAAAATATCCAAGTGTATTTCTCTTGGTCTGTCTGTTAATCTATCACGTTT
The DNA here is from genome assembly GCF_053919585.1 of Euprymna scolopes. Taxonomy (NCBI): domain Eukaryota; kingdom Metazoa; phylum Mollusca; class Cephalopoda; order Sepiida; family Sepiolidae; genus Euprymna; species Euprymna scolopes. The sequence continues at coordinate 175,727,982 of NC_136486.1, read as the reverse complement.
TGTTCATATCTTTTTCCTATATCTCTGTCCATATCCTTTCCCCTAGCTATCTTTCATATTTCTTTATCTATCGGCCATCTATATCTCTCCACACACACACACACACACACACACACACACACACACACACACACACACACACACACACACACACACACACATTTACATGCATATTTATCAATATTTATATTCTCATATTGCTATTCATCTTTACCTATCTACTTCTGTCAATATATAGCTATCTACTTCTGTCAATATATAGCTATCTACTTCTGTCAATATATAGCTATCTACTTCTCTCAATATATAGCAATCTACTTCTGTCAATATATAGCAATCTACTTCTCTCAATATATAGCTATCTACTTCTGTCAATATATAGCTATCTACTTCTGTCAATATATAGCTATCTACTTCTGTCAATATATAGCTATCTACTTCTCTCAATATATAGCTATCTACTTCTGTCAATATATAGCTATCTACTTCTGTCAATATATAGCTATCTACTTCTGTCAATATATAGTAATCTACTTCTGTCAATATATAGCAATCTACTTCTGTCAATATATAGCAATCTACTTCTGTCAATATATAGCTATCTACTTCTGTCAATATATAGCTATCTACTTCTGCCAATATATAGCTATCTACTTCTGTCAATATATAGCAATCTACTTCTGTCAATATATAGCAATCTACTTCTGTCAATATATAGTAATCTACTTCTGTCAATATATAGTAATCTACTTCTGTCAATATATAGTTATCTACTTCTGTCAATGTCTTGCTATCTACTTCTGTCAATATATGGTTATCTACTTCTGTCAATATATAGTTATCTACTTCTGTCAATATCTAGCTATCTACGTCTCTCAATATATAGCAATCTACTTCTGTCAATATATAGCTATCTACTTCTGTCAATATCTAGCTATCTACGTCTCTCAATATATAGCAATCTACTTCTGTCAATATATAGCTATCTACTTCTGTCAATATATAGTTATCTACTTCTCTCAATATATAGCAATCTACTTCTGTCAATATATAGCTATCTACTTCTGTCAATATATAGCTATCTACTTCTCTCAATATATAGCAATCTACTTCTGTCAATATATAGCTATCTACTTCTGTCAATATATAGCTATCTACTTCTGTCAATATATAGCTATCTACTTCTCTCAATATATAGCAATCTACTTCTGTCAATATATAGCAATCTACTTCTGTCAATATATAGTAATCTACTTCTGTCAATATATAGTTATCTACTTCTGTCAATGTCTTGCTATCTACTTCTGTCAATATATAGTTATCTACTTCTGTCAATATATAGTTATCTACTTCTGTCAATATATAGCTATCTACTTCTGTCAATATATAGTTATCTACTTCTGTCAATATATAGCTATCTACTTCTGTCAATATATAGCTATCTACTTCTGTCAATATATAGCTATCTACTTCTGTCAATATATAGCTATCTACTTCTCTCAATATATAGCAATCTACTTCTGTCAATATATAGCAATCTACTTCTCTCAATATATAGCAATCTACTTCTGTCAATATATAGCTCTCTACTTCTGTCAATATATAGCTATCTACTTCTGCCAATATATAGCTATCTACTTCTGTCAATATATAGCAATCTACTTCTGTCAATATATAGCAATCTACTTCTGTCAATATATAGTAATCTACTTCTGTCAATATATAGTAATCTACTTCTGTCAATATATAGTTATCTACTTCTGTCAATGTCTTGCTATCTACTTCTGTCAATATATAGTTATCTACTTCTGTCAATATATAGTTATCTACTTCTGTCAATATCTAGCTATCTACGTCTCTCAATATATAGCAATCTACTTCTGTCAATATATAGCTATCTACTTCTGTCAATATCTAGCTATCTACGTCTCTCAATATATAGCAATCTACTTCTGTCAATATATAGCTATATACTTCAGTCAATATATAGTTATCTACTTCTGTCAATATATAGCAATCTACTTCTGTCAATATATAGCTATCTACTTCTGTCAATATATAGCGATCTACTTCTCTCAATATATAGCAATCTACTTCTGTCAATATATAGCTATCTACTTCTGTCAATATATAGCTATCTACTTCTCTCAATATATAGCAATCTACTTCTGTCAATATATAGCAATCTACTTCTGTCAATATATAGCTATCTACTTCTGTCAATATATAGCTATCTACTTCTGTCAATATATAGCTATCTACTTCTGTCAATATATAGCTATCTACTTCTCTCAATATATAGCAATCTACTTCTGTCAATATATAGCAATCTACTTCTCTCAATATATAGCAATCTACTTCTGTCAATATATAGCTATCTACTTCTGTCAATATATAGCTATCTACTTCTGCAAATATATAGCTATCTACTTCTGTCAATATATAGCAATCTACTTCTGTCAATATATAGCAATCTACTTCTGTCAATATATAGCAATCTACTTCTGTCAATATATAGTAATCTACTTCTGTCAATATATAGTAATCTACTTCTGTCAATATATAGTTATCTACTTCTGTCAATGTCTTGCTATCTACTTCTGTCAATATATAGTTATCTACTTCTGTCAATATATAGTTATCTACTTCTGTCAATATCTAGCTATCTACGTCTCTCAATATATAGCAATCTACTTCTGTCAATATATAGCTATCTACTTCTGTCAATATCTAGCTATCTACGTCTCTCAATATATAGCAATCTACTTCTGTCAATATATAGCTATCTACTTCTGTCAATATATAGCTAGCTACTTCTGTCAATATATAGTTATCTACTTCTCTCAATATATAGCAATCTACTTCTGTCAATATCTAGCAATCTACTACTGTCAATATATAGCTAGCTACTTCTGTCAATATATAGTTATCTACTTCTCTCAATATATAGCTATCTACTTCTGTCAATATCTAGCAATCTACTTCTGTCAATATATAGCAATCTACTTCTGTCAATATATAGCTATCTACTTCTGTCAATATATAGCTATCTACTTCTCTCAATATATAGCAATCTACTTCTGTCAATATATAGTTATCTACTTCTGTCAATATATAGCTATCTACTTCTGTCAATATATAGTTATCTACTTCTCTCAATATATAGCAATCTACTTTTGTCAATATATAGCAATCTACTTCTGTCAATATATAGCAATCTACTTCTGTCAATATATAGCAATCTACTTCTGTCAATATCTAGCAATCTACTTCTGTCAATATATAGCAATCTACTTCTGTCAATATATAGCTATCTACTTCTGTCAATATATAGTTATCTACTTCTCTCAATATATAGCAATCTACTTCTGTCAATATATAGTTATCTACTTCTGTCAATATCTAGCTATCTACGTCTCTCAATATATAGCAATCTACTTCTGTTAATATATAGCTATCTACTTCTGTCAATATATAGCTATCTACTTCTGTCAATATATAGTTATCTACTTCTCTCAATATATAGCAATCTACTTCTGTCAATATATAGCTATCTACTTCTGTCAATATATACCTATCTACTTCTCTCAATATATAGCAATCTACTTCTGTCAATATATAGCTATCTACTTCTGTCAATATATAGCTATCTACTTCTCTCAATATATAGCAATCTACTTCTGTCAATATATAGCAATCTACTTCTGTCAATATATAGTAATCTACTTCTGTCAATATATAGTAATCTACTTCTGTCAATATATAGTTATCTACTTCTGTCAATGTCTTGCTATCTACTTCTGTCAATATATAGTTATCTACTTCTGTCAATATATAGTTATCTACTTCTGTCAATATATAGCTATCTACTTCTGTCAATATATAGTTATCTACTTCTGTCAATATCTAGCTATCTACGTCTCTCAATATATAGCAATCTACTTCTGTCAATATATAGCTATCTACTTCTGTCAATATATAGCTATCTACTTCTCTCAATATATAGCAATCTACTTCTGTCAATATATAGCTATCTACTTCTGTCAATATATAGCTATCTACTTCTGTCAATATATAGCTATCTACTTCTGTCAATATATAGCTATCTACTTCTCTCAATATATAGCAATCTACTTCTCTCAATATATAGCAATCTACTTCTGTCAATATATAGTAATCTACTTCTGTCAATATATAGTTATCTACTTCTGTCAATGTCTTGCTATCTACTTCTGTTAATATATAGTTATCTACTTCTGTCAATATATAGCTATCTACTTCTGTCAATATATAGTTATCTACTTCTGTCAATATCTAGCTATCTACGTCTCTCAATATATAGCAATCTACTTCTGTCAATATATAGCTATCTACTTCTGTCAATATATAGCTATCTACTTCTGTCAATATATAGCAATCTACTTCTGTCAATATATAGCAATCTACTTCTGTCAATATATAGCAATCTACTTCTGTCAATATATAGCTATCTACTTCTGTCAATATATAGCTATCTACTTCTCTCAATATATAGCAATCTACTTCTGTCAATATATAGCAATCTACTTCTGTCAATATATAGTAATCTACTTCTGTCAATATATAGTTATCTACTTCTGTCAATGTCTTTCTATCTACTTCTGTCAATATATAGTTATCTACTTCTGTCAATATATAGTTATCTACTTCTGTCAATATATAGCTATCTACTTCTGTCAATATATAGCTCTCTACTGCTATGAATATTGAGCTATCTAGTTCTGTCCATATCGTGCTATTTAGCTATATTCATATCAAACTATATATTCTGTCATTATCTACCTGTCTAATTCTGTTAATATTTAGCTAACTCTGTCAATATCTAACTATCTTGTTTTGTCCATATCTAGCTATCTACTTCTGTCAATATCTAGCTATCGAGTTCTGTTCATATCTAGCTTACTTATGTCCATATCATGCTATCTACTCCTTTCCCTCTGTCAATATCTAACTATCTAAATTGGTCCATATCTAGCTGTCTACTTCTGTCAATATATAGCTATCTACTTCTGTCAATATATAGCTATCTACTTCTCTCAATATATAGCAATCTACTTCTGTCAATATATAGCTATCTACTTCTGTCAATATATAGCTATCTACTTCTGCCAATATATAGCTATCTACTTCTGTCAATATATAGAAATCTACTTCTGTCAATATATAGCAATCTACTTCTGTCAATATATAGTAATCTACTTCTGTCAATATATAGTAATCTACTTCTGTCAATATATAGTTATCTACTTCTGTCAATGTCTTGCTATCTACTTCTGTCAATATATAGTTATCTACTTCTGTCAATATATAGTTATCTACTTCTGTCAATATCTAGCTATCTACGTCTCTCAATATATAGTAATCTACTTCTGTCAATATATAGCTATCTACTTCTGTCAATATCTAGCTATCTACATCTCTCAATATATAGCAATCTACTTCTGTCAATATATAGCTATCTACTTCTGTCAATATATAGTTATCTACTTCTCTCGATATATAGCAATCTACTTCTGTCAATATATAGCTATCTACTTCTGTCAATATATAGCTATCTACTTCTCTCAATATATAGCAATCTACTTCTGTCAATATATAGCTATCTACTTCTGTCAATATATAGCTATCTACTTCTCTCAATATATAGCAATCTACTTCTGTCAATATATAGCTATCTACTTCTGTCAATATATAGTAATCTACTTCTGTCAATATATAGTTATCTTCTTCTGTCAATGTCTTGCTATCTACTTCTGTCAATATATAGTTATCTACTTCTGTCAATATATAGTTATCTACTTCTGTCAATATATAGCAATCTACTTCTGTCAATATATAGTTATCTACTTCTGTCAATATCTAGCTATCTACGTCTCTCAATATATAGCAATCTACTTCTGTCAATATATAGCTTTCTACTTCTGTCAATATATAGCTATCTACTTCTGTCAATATATAGCAATCTACTTCTGTAAATATATAGCAATCTACTTCTGTCAATATATAGCAATCTACTTCTGTCAATATATAGCTATCTACTTCTGTCAATATATAGCTATCTACTTCTCTCAATATATAGCAATCTACTTCTCTCAATATATAGCAATCTACTTCTGTCAATATATTGTAATCTACTTCTGTCAATATATAGTTATCTACTTCTGTCAATGTCTTGCTATCTACTTCTGTCAATATATAGTTATCTACTTCTGTAAATATATAGTTATCTACTTCTGTCAATATATAGCTATCTACTTCTGTCAATATATAGTTATCTACTTCTGTCAATATCTAGCTATCTACGTCTCTCAATATATAGCAATCTACTTCTGTCAATATATAGTTATCTACTTCTGTCAATATATAGCTATCTACTTCTCTCAATATATAGCTATCTACTTCTCTCAATATATAGCAATCTACTTCTGTCAATATATAGCAATCTACTTCTGTCAATATATATCTATCTACTTCTGTCAATATATAGCTATCTACTTCTCTCAATATATAGCAATCTACTTCTGTCAATATATAGCAATCTACTTCTGTCAATATATAGTAATCTACTTCTGTCAATATATAGTTATCTACTTCTGTCAATGTCTTTCTATCTACCTCTGTCAATATATAGTTATCTACTTCTGTCAATATATAGTTATCTACTTCTGTCAATATATAGTTATCTACTTCTGTCAATATCTAGCTATCTACGTCTCTCAATATATAGCTATCTACTTCTGTCAATATATAGCTCTCTACTGCTATGAATATTGAGCTATCTAGTTCTGTCCATATCGTGCTATTTAGCTATATTCATATCAAACTATATATTCTGTCATTATCTACCTGTCTAATTCTGTTAATATTTAGCTAACTCTGTCAATATCTAACTATCTTGTTTTGTCCATATCTAGCTATCTACTTCTGTCAATATCTAGCTATCGAGTTCTGTTCATATCTAGCTTACTTATTTCCATATCTAGCTATCTACTCCTTTCCTTCTGTCAATATCTAACTATCTAATTTGGTCCATATCTAGCTGTCTACTTCTGTCAATATATAGCTATCTACTTCTGTCAATATATAGCTATCTACTTCTCTCAATATATAGCAATCTACTTCTGTCAATATATAGCAATCTACTTCTCTCAATATATAGCAATCTACTTCTGTCAATATATAGCAATCTACTTCTGTCAATATATAGCTATCTACTTCTGTCAATATATAGCTATCTACTTCTCTCAATATATAGCAATCTACTTCTCTCAATATATAGCAATCTACTTCTCTCAATATATAGCAATCTACTTCTGTCAATATATAGTAATCTACTTCTGTCAATATATAGTTATCTACTTCTGTCAATGTCTTGCTATCTACTTCTGTCAATATATAGTTATCTACTTCTGTCAATATATAGTTATCTACTTCTGTCAATATATAGCTATCTACTTCTGTCAATATATAGTTATCTACTTCTGTCAATATCTAGCTATCTACGTCTCTCAATATATAGCAATCTACTTCTGTCAATATATAGCTATCTACTTCTGTCAATATATAGCTATCTACTTCTCTCAATATATAGCAATCTACTTCTGTCAATATATAGCAATCTACTTCTGTCAATATATAGCAATCTACTTCTGTCAATATATAGCAATCTACTTCTGTCAATATATAGCTATCTACTTCTGTCAATATATAGCTATCTACTTCTCTCAATATATAGCAATCTACTTCTGTCAATATATAGCAATCTACTTCTGTCAATATATAGTAATCTACTTCTGTCAATATATAGTTATCTACTTCTGTCAATGTCTTTCTATCTACCTCTGTCAATATATAGTTATCTACTTCTGTCAATATATAGTTATCTACTTCTGTCAATATATAGTTATCTACTTCTGTCAATATCTAGCTATCTACGTCTCTCAATATATAGCTATCTACTTCTGTCAATATATAGCTCTCTACTGCTATGAATATTGAGCTATCTAGTTCTGTCCATATCGTGCTATTTAGCTATATTCATATCAAACTATATATTCTGTCATTATCTACCTGTCTAATTCTGTTAATATTTAGCTAACTCTGTCAATATCTAACTATCTTGTTTTGTCCATATCTAGCTATCTACTTCTGTCAATATCTAGCTATCGAGTTCTGTTCATATCTAGCTTACTTATGTCCATATCTAGCTATCTACTCCTTTCCTTCTGTCAATATCTAACTATCTAATTTGGTCCATATCTAGCTGTCTACTTCTGTCAATATATAGCTATATACTTCTGTCAATATATAGCTATCTACTTCTCTCAATATATAGCAATCTACTTCTGTCACTATTAAACTTCTGCCAATATTAAGCTATCTAGTTCTGTCTATATCGAGCTATCTACTGCTGTTTATATCTAGCTATCCAGTTTTATGCATATCTACATATCTACTTCTATAAATATTGAGTTATCTGTTTCTATCAATATTGTGCTATCTAATTCCGTCAAAATCTAGCTAAATACTTCTGCCTATATCTACCTATTGACTTCTGTCCATATCTAGGTAACTATGTTTATATCAAGCTATCTAGTTCTTTCTATATCTAGCTATCTACTTGTGTCAATATTTAATCATAATTTTTGTCCATATCTAGCTATCTACTGTCTATATACTATGTAGTTCTGTCCATATCTCTGTCAATATCTCACAATCTAGTTTGGTTCATATTTAGCTATCTTCTATCAATATCTAGATATCTACTTCTGTTCATATTTAGCTATCTACTTCTGTCAATATCAAGCTGTCTACTTCTGTCGATGTTTAGCTATCTAGTTCTGTCCATGTTTAGCTATCTAGTTCTGTCAATATCTAGCTATCTAGTTCTGTCATTATCTAGCTGTCTAGTTCTGTCAATATCTAGCTGTCTAGTTCTGTCAATATCTAGCTGTCTAGTTCTGTCAATATCAAGCTGTCTAGTTCTGTCAATATCTAGCTGTCTAGTTCTGTCCATATCTAGCTGTCTAGTTCTGCCAATATCTATCTGTCTAGTTCTGTCAATATCTAGCTGTCTAGTTCTGTCAATATCAAGCTGTCTAGTTCTGTCAATATCAAGCTGTCTAGTTCTGTCAATATCTAGCTGTCTAGTTCTGTCAATATCAAGCTGTCTAGTTCTGTCAATATCAAGCTGTCTAGTTCTGTCAATATCAAGCTGTCTAGTTCTGTAAATATCTAGCTGTCTAGTTCTGTCCATATCTAGCTTTCTAGTTCTGTCAATATCTAGCTGTCTAGTTCTGTCAATATCAAGCTGTCTAGTTCTGTCAATATCTAGCTGTCTAGTTCTGTCCATATCTAGCTGTCTAGTTCTGTCAATATCAAGCTGTCTAGTTCTGTCAATATCAAGCTGTCTAGTTCTGTCAATATCTAGCTGTCTAGTTCTGTCAATATCTAGCTGTCTAGTTCTGTCAATATCTAGCTGTCTATTTCTGTCAATATCTAGCTGTCTAGTTCTGTCAATATCAAGCTGTCTAGTTCTGTCAATATCTAGCTGTCTAGTTATGTCCATATCTAGCTGTCTAGTTATGTCCATATCTAGCTGTCTAGTTCTGTCAATATCAAGCTGTCTAGTTCTGTCAATATCAAGCTGTCTAGTTCTGTCAATATCAAGCTGTCTAGTTCTGTCAATATCAAGCTGTCTAGTTCTGTCCATATCTAGCTGTCTAGTTCGTTCAATATCAAGCTGTCTAGTTCTGTCCATATCTAGCTGTCTAGTTCTGTCCATATCTAGCTGTCTAGTTCTGTCAATATCAAGCTGTCTAGTTCTGTCAATATCAAGCTGTCTAGTTCTGTCAATATCAAGCTGTCTTGTTCTGTCAATATCAAGCTGTCTAGTTCTGTCAATATCAAGCTGTCTAGTTCTGTCAATATCAAGCTGTCTAGTTCTGTCAATATCAAGCTGTCTAGTTCTGTCAATATCTAGCTGTCTAGTTCTGTCAATATCAAGCTGTCTAGTTCTGTCAATATCAAGCTGTCTAGTTCTGTCAATATCAAGCTGTCTAGTTCTGTCAATATCTAGCTGTCTAGTTCTGTCAATATCAAGCTGTCTGGTTCTGTCAATATCAAGCTGTCTAGTTCTGTCAATATCAAGCTGTCTAGTTCTGTCCATATCTAGCTGTCTAGTTCTGTCAATATCAAGCTGTCTAGTTCTGTCCATATCTAGCTGTCTAGTTCTGTCCATATCTAGCTGTCTAGTTCTGTCAATACCAAGCTGTCTAGTTCTGTCAATATCAAGCTGTCTAGTTCTGTCAATATCAAACTGTCTAGTTCTGTCAATATCAAGCTGTCTAGTTCTGTCAATATCTAGCTGTCTAGTTCTGTCAATATCAAGCTGTCTAGTTCTGTCAATATCAAGCTGGCTATTTCTGTCAATATCAAGCTGTCTAGTTCTGTCAATATCCAGCTGTCTAGGTCTGTCAATATCTAGCTGTCTAGTTCTGTCAATATCATGCTGTCTAGTTCTGTCAATATCTAGCTGTCTAGTTCTGTCAATATCAAGCTGTCTAGTTCTGTCAATATCAAGCTGTCTAGTTCTGTCAATATCTAGCTGTCTAGTTCTGTCAATATCAAGCTGTCTAGTTCTGTCAATATCTAGCTGTCTTGTTATTTCAATATCTAGCTGTCTAGTTCTGTCAATATCAAGCTGTCTAGTTCTGTCCATATCTAGCTATTTACTTTTGTCAATATCTAGCTATATAATTTTTTCCATATCTAGCTATCTACTTTATTCCACTGTTAATTGCAATGTGCCAATTTAGTAATTGTGACTAAAAGCCTTTTATTCTATTCATTCATATTTATCAAGTTTTCTAGCATATTGCCACTGAAAAGTAAGGATCTACTGTGGAATAGACAATATTTATAAAGGATGGACTTTGGTGCAGTTGGACAGCAATTAGCAAGATTTTTTTTTCATCACCTTATATCCATATCTATCTTTTTAACTATATATCTGTCCAGTTATCGATTTGGCAATATCTCTATATCTATATCTATCATGTTAAATATTTATTAGTATCTAGCTATCATTGTCCAAATCTGTTTCGCTATATCCATTTGTTCATGTCAACTAATCTAGCTATTTGTCCATATATATAATTCAAGCTATCTAATGTCATTCGTATCTAGTTATGTATTTGTCCACATCAGCCTAACTAGGTATTTACCAATATCTTTTTATCAAGCTAGCTATGTTATATTTCTCTTGGTTTGTCAAATCAACTTTTTCTCAAAAACTACCGGACTGATCTAGTTGAAATTTTGTATGAACCTTTGTTATACTAGACTGTAGCAAACTAAGTACAATATAATCTCTACATACAAAAGACTCTACTTACGAATTTTTCAGCTCACGAAACATGATGTTAAAAATTTTTTGTCCCTGCATACAAAAAATTTTCAGGATACGAAAGATATGAATGAAAGAACGACTATTTTTTAGGCGCTTATTTTTAAAAAAATATTTTTTAAATCGAGTTTTTTTTCTATTTTTTTTTAGCAATTTCCTTGAAATATTTGTTTTTGAATTTCATTTGGAAAACATTTCTTTTCTTGGACTTGAATTTATTTCTTCTACTTACTTCTCCATAAATAAAAATTATTTTAAAAATAATAAAAAAAAATGAACGCATTAAAATTTTCGCCACTTTTGAAGAATATAGGTCGAAGAAAGATTTTCTGTTTTAACTTTTATCATACACCCTCTTGAAATGTTTGTAAGGGGTGAGGAAGTTTGTTATTCTTTTTAGAAATCATAAATTGGCTGTAAAAAAGTAAATTTCACTTTTAATCCTTTTTCTTCCGGGCGCGCGTATGCTTGAACATAGATTTGATTGAGGTCATGACCTTATGAGGAATGATGAAAGTCCCAATAAAAAAAAATGTCACATCTCTCAGTTGCTTTTTATTAAATAGAATTTGATATTTGGATATCAAAGAAAAGTAAAAAAAAAAAAAAAAAAGATAAATAACAAGTGAACGTATTAACGGTTATGTTAAGTACTATTTGGTTCTTATTTCATTTTGGCTTTACCTTTATTATAAAACTTAATGAATGTTTTCGTATGGCTTGGAACGGATTAGATGATTTCAGAATACGAAAATTTCAAGATATGAAAGCCAAGTCAGCATCAATTAATTTCATATCTAGAGGTTCTACTGTATTACATCTGTTCTGTACACAATTACGAATAAATAAGGATTAGTATGTAATGCAAAGACAAGCACATCATGTTAAGCTTGGTCATGATCAGTCCAGTGGTGTGGGTTGTAGGAGAGTTGTACACACAGATATACACGAACACTACTACTTTATATATATATATATATATATATATATATATATATATATATATATATATAAAGTTATAAAATATATATGGCGATTACACTGAATATTCCACGTTTCATCCACTCTAGGATTATTCAGGCATAACTTGCTCTACCTACATATTGATACATATTGAGCACCGTTGAAGTAAATACTTAAAGTTTATGCATAAATTCATACGTTCGTATATTAATTTATGTGAGTAAATGAAGTATATATATATATATATGGCTGTCTATTTGTCCATATCTATTAACGTGGCTATTTATTTGTCCATCTATATATAAATCTAGCTATATATTTCTTCACATATATTAAGCTCAATAAATAAATAAAACTGAACCCTCTTCTAAAACATAAACTCGGAAGTATTAAGCAATTTTTAACATGTTACATGCAACACCGAAATTGAATAAAAACAAGATAAATTTTAGCTGAAATCCAAACAGATGTATTTCTGTAAATTTATTTATTTTTATTTTTCATCTCGGAATTCATGGCTAAAATAAGTAAGATATAATTTTGGTCTTTTTTTATTCTTTTTTTTTCTTTTATGCTATTCACACCTATTTCTGCATAGCATGTCCATTAGTCGTTCATGAGGAGGAGTGCCTCGATGACTTTGCATAAAAAAGGAGTGTTCATTTGACATCGCATCAGAATTCTGGGGAATCCGGGTAACAACCAAAATAGGTGCTGTCAAGAATGCATTGCTTGAGTTAATGTTTTTCCAATTCGTAAGAATTTCATTAAAAAAAAAAAAAAAAAAAAAAAAGGAGAAAAAGGCGACACAATGTTTACTCATGTATATTATGCAACTGGTGAACAGGGTTCAAATCATGCCAGAACTGTTATATTTATTCTGTTCTAATACCTTTAAGGGGAAAAGGGTTGATATGCTGTAGAACAAACAAGTATCTTATTTGCTTTGGAATTGAATTCCAAATAAATCTAAAGAAAATTTCCTTTTTTATTTTCGAAACTTGTATATAATTTTATTCCTGAAAACAAATTTTCAGATATGATTTCAAATATAAAGTTAATTAAGAGTTCATTATGAACTTTGGAACTTAGCTGCTTCGCATAAGTGTGATTACTGTGGGCTATATTTAGTTTACTTTAGTTTTATGCCAAAGGGCAGGAGTTGGAAACCTTTTGTGAAAATCCAGATACTTCAGATTTTATTTTATTTTTTTACATTTGAAATATGGGTACTAAAGCAGAGATGGACCGTGCTGAAATCATAACATTGTTTAGAAACCTAGTCTTTTTATGGAGAGGGAGAATGTTTTGTAACTATTCTATACTTTCACCTAACAATTTCATAAACAAAAGATACCGTAAAAATTGAATTCAACTTGAAAATCCTGTTTAAAAATAAGCAACTTTAGCCATAAGTATGGGACAATAATCATAAGTATGGGACAATAATCATAAGTATCGGACAATAATCATAAGTATGGGACAATAATCATAAGTATGGGACAATAATCATAAGTATGGGACAATAATCATAAGTATGGGACAATAATCATAGGTATGGGACAATAATCATAAGTATGGGACAATAATCATAAGTATGGGACAATAATCATAAGTATGGGACAATAATCATAAGTATGGGACAATAATCATAAGTATGGGACAATAATCATAAGTATGGGACAATAATCATAAGTATCGGACAATAATCATAAGTATGGGACAATAATCAATATGGGACAATAATCAATATTCTGAAAATTTCAATTTCTTTAGAGTATTTGACATATTTTTTAATGGCATGGTTTGGGCACAAAGTACAATTTAAACTTTAAAATATTGCAGATTTGTGTTAAATTTGATCCATAGTTATTAAACATAAATTAAGCAAGATTCTCTGAATTTCAATTTTTTCCTTAACACCTGTGAGACTCCAAAAATTGTAGATATTTTTTTTAATCAAAACATTATAATTAACCAATAAGAATTGAAATAAGGATTCTAGACATAAGGTTGTAGCAGACGAAATTACAAGGAACACAAACAGGAGCAGATTCTCGCAGCTGGAGATTTTGAATACACTTCTTTCCTGGTTTGTCTAATCAGAAGCCAGCTCTCAGTGACGTGACCGTGTTTATAAAAGGTTTAACTGCCAACACACTCTCCTCCCCCTTTATTTCCTGAATCTTGAACTGACAACAACTCCACGTGGAATGGACCTGTCCCCGACTTCTCTCTTGGGACTCAACAAAACACACCCAGCCTTTAACCCAGGGTTCAACTGAGAAGATAGAAACCAACCAGCAGCAAAGATGGGCACACTTCCCTCGTTTTTCACCAGAAATAATTACCGATTGACACCGCGAGGGAACTGACAGAAATCTATGAAGGAACCGACCAGAATCCACAAGGAAGCCTCATGCTTGACTTTCTTCGAACATTCTAACTAGTCTGAATAAATCTTTTTTTTGTTTCGTTTATAAAAGAGATTTTGTATCTTTATTCAGTGCTGCGTGTTTAACAATTACTGATTTAATTAGTGGTGCCTACAAGTATTCCCTAAAGGTTCTTGCAATGATGATTATGAAAGCATGAGACACTAGTATTTGTATAAAAATAATTTTCACATTTATAAAGAAATGTATATGTGCTAATCAACAAAATCATACCTACTCTATATACATGGTATTTTGCTAACTATTTTCCTGTGAGGATAAACGCCATTCTTTGAAACGCCATGGAATAAGGAAAAATCTTTGGATCTGTATTCCTTGTTTTGGATAATAATAAATTCTAACTTCTTTATATACCGATTCTGTATCTCGAATATTGAGCACTTTCATCTGGTTATGATTATTCTATAAATATATTTTTAATAATTTTTATAGATCCTCTTTCAGTTTTTGAATTTCTTCAGCTTGTGAACTTGAATTTCTGAAATATATAAAACAACTACATGACAAAAATCTATATTCCAAATTTCAAGATGTTGGCCATCTTACTGTTTATTTCCTTAAGTACATTGACATGCACAATTCGTAACAGCAGCTGTTTTGTAGCACAAAATCATTAATGTAATTGTGTCAATTATTGAATTTATTTCGCCCTTAACGTGACAGGAATCTTGGTCACAAACCTAAATGTAAGACACCACTCATGGGGTCAAATTCTCGATCACTGGCCCAAATGTGAACGGTCACTACGTAGCAGGACGTGTCTTATCTATCCTGGTACACAGCATCACATGCGAAAGGCCGCTCTATTGTTACTTCGCTGGGTGGTACGTCAGTCTGCAATAGAGGTCGGGTGTTCTCTCATTCACTTCTTGAACCTAGGGCTGTCCGTTCTTTAGCGCCGGTCGTTCGCTGAAAATTTAACAGCTCAAAGATATCGCCACACAGGCGACAAAAGACAAAAATCAACTTCACAAAAACAAAAAACAAATTTCGATTTTTTTTTCTACATTAATAATTAAAGTCCAAAGAACATAATATTTGCAAATTCTTTACAATATTTTTTTTTCTTTCAGCAGTCTTTTTACTCGAAATCTCTGTTTTTCTCTAAGTTGACCTCTAAGCCACATCTGACCTTAGATAAAGACAAAACATAACTTGTTTTGACTTTGTAATTTCCTAAACCTGCGATCAACAAGTCATTGCGTCGTCATTAAACTTTAACTCTTTTTCGTATTTGATATATTAGAACCCCATCAGATCATCCGCTGTTGTCCGGGAGAGCTTATATAACAAAAGCTTCAATACGGTGCCAATTTCACCCTTTAATGACGCCATTTTCGCCCCTACCCCTAAGGGGTTGGGGCACAAACACATCAGAAGAAAAAACACTTTCAACTCGAAAAAAAAAATAAAGGCGTATAAGCATGATGACAAAATCCAAAAATTGTGAAAGAAGTTGCAATTATTTATTTGTTATTTATTTGTTATTTATTTGCTCTGTAGTCACCAATTAAAAGATTTGGTATGAATAAAAGGTGAAATATAATTGAATGAACATATATATATATATATATATATATATATATATATATATATATATATATGTATATATATATATGTATTGAAAGGTTAAAAGAAAAAAAATTAAAGTGATTCTTTAAGAGGAGACTTATGAGGATAATGCAAAGCTCAACAAATTGTTTTGTAGCTTATATAGAATAAAGTAAGAAAATGGTAAGATAAAAATATATCACAGAGATCAATTTAGTTCTCCCACCCCCAAACAATCTCAATATTTAATCTTTCACTGCACAATTATTTCGCTCCTAATGTAACTATGGCTAGACATTGCATCCCTATTATGTTACCTAGCATTTTGTCTTCTCTTCTGATGAGAAGCATTAGGCTTTGAAATACCATGGTATAAAGAGTTTTTACTTACCCGACACCCCTAATTGATGTATACCTTTATTGAATAAATGAATAAATCTATATACATTAGTATATATTTTATATTGTCGTTTTCTTATTTTATTGATTCTCTCTCTCTCTCTCTCTCTCTCTCTCTCTCTATATATATATATATATATATATATATATATATATATATATATATATATATATATTCCTTGGAAAACATTTGGAAAGTTTTTTTCTTCGAATGAAAAACGATGTGATGAAGAAAAAATGTCGATGCAACGAAACTGAGATTTAATTTTGCAAAAGCATTAAAAACAACAAAAAAAACTTACTTATTGCAGTGCTTATAAACACATTTCCAAAAAAGAAAAATATATTAACTTGTGAAAAATGTTGTGGATTTTAAATTTTGATGTTAAATGATGTATTTTCAAATGAGTTTTCGTTAGAATACCTTTACTTTATATATCATTTTAAAGGGCATTTTTCGCTCCATCTAATTGTTTAGATTATAATCTTTTTCTTTTTATAACATTGAATACAACATGTCAAAAACAAATCCGCACAATTTTTTTTATTTCAACTCTCTATTTTCTTTTCTCCTTACTATTCAAACATCTCTAAACTCAATTTTTGCCTTGCTTCCTAATCCTTCGTTTTCATTTTGCTCTAAAAAATTCTCCTTTCGCCTTGCTTTTGAACTCCCCCTTTTGCCTTTCTCTTCAAATTCCTCTTTTCACCTTGCTCTCCAAACTCCCCTTTTCGCCTTGCTCTCAAAACTCCCTCTTACACTTTGTTCTCCAAACAATTTTTTTGACTTGCTCTTCCAACTTTCACCTTTCAAAATGACGTGTGACAAGCCAACAAAAATGTTGTTACAAAATGAAGTATGACACTGCAACAAAATTTCTATTTCAAACTGAAGCGTGACAGATCGATGGACATTTTATATAGATATATCTAATACGCATCTTCTTTTTTTTGCACTTTTTGTTTTGCTCGTCCTTGTTTTCCAACTGAGTACAAATCAGGTCGAATAGTTTTCGATAAAACAAGGCAATAATCATTTTAGTCACGTGACTCAGAATTTCAAGGATTTTCAAAAACATTTTTATTTCTTCTAAAAATACTTTGTTCCAATTTTGAATACTCACTTTTCCCAAAAAATCGATTTTGTGGTTATATTTGATGCATTATGCCATTATAATCGTTGAACACTGCCCATTTACAGTGGAGATTCTCACATAGGAGCCACTTGGCTCCAAAGAAAAGAATTTTTAATTATCGGAATTTAAACTAGGGAATGAATGAAGAATTGCTTATGTTTTTATTTTTTTTTTACAAATGAGTCACCACTTATCAAGGCCTGGAGGGAAGCTCAGATTAGTTCTTGCCTTGGAAATAACAATAAAGCAGAGATAGGCTTGCAACGTTTCTTCTGTGGGAAAGAGGTTACAGAGAAGAGAAAAGGACATCCTTCACGTTATGAAGTCTATTTTGAACTCTGTCAAGGCAGGATTATGTCTTTCTAGCAGCTCCTGCCCAGATGTGGCAACCATACTTTATCCTTGGACATACTTGGCTCTTATACATGTAGAGAATTGCATCAACAGTGAGATATCTACTGGAGCAGTAGAATGATCCCACCGTTTTTCCAGCAGCCTTGGCAATGGATTTTTATGTATGTGTTCCATCTCGGATTAGGAGTAAAGGTCAGACTCAGAAGCTTGTCAAAACATGGAGCTTCTCCATTCATTTTAATTGATGCCATACGGAGATCAGAGCATTGATGATGTAAAGATAGAAGCTTGGTTTTAGATGCATTAAAAATAACCATCAATCTCTTTCCCCATTGCACCACGTGCAATCAGAGGAGAGCGAATCAGAGAGAACTTAGTCGTTTACAGACTTTATGTTGTGTTCAAGTTCCATTAGCACTATTGAGTCATTTTATTTATTTTACATGGGAGTCACAGCGTTTAATTCTGAAAACTCTAAACCAATTTGTCTTGAATTATTCCAATTATTGTTCTCATTTTTTAATGTTATTTTCACAACATTTTGGTCGATACAACCTTCAACCTTCTTCAAGTGATTTTATCGAACTCAGGAATTTTTCGGTCGCAGTCAGGAATCCGCTCGGAATTTAAAACGGAACCATTTATTTAATTTACGGGGTAGCATACTCTCATTTTGTCAAGTTTCCAAGTTTGACAGAAAGATTCCTGCATTTGACCAGATACATTTGAAGAAGGTCGAAAGTTACATCCACCAAAACATTGTGGAAATAAAATTTAAGATGAGAACAGTAGCTGAAACCACTATCAATAATTTCTCCCACTCTTTATCTATGCCTAAACCTAAATGTAAATTCCATGAACAAAGCTTCTTTCTTAGAACTATACGCCTGTGGAACTCTCTTCCGTTTACCTGCTTTCCAGCTGACTACAATTTGGTCATTTTCAAGTCCAATGTAAACAAATTCTTTATGAGCCGTCCCCTTAATTAATCCAGTTTACCAAATTTCCACTACTAACAATTACTACGGTATTGTCCCGTTGACTACTGTACACTCATTAACCCTTATCCTCGGGTGCCCCCCAGGCCTTGATAAGTGGTGACTCCTTTGTCACAAAAAAAAAAGGTTCGAATAATTTAAATAATAGGGATTATCAATCCTCACCTCAAAAATTCCGAAACATCTCTCATCAATATTTGAAATAGTAAAGCGTTAGCATAGCAACATGTCTAGAAGTAAACCTTACATAAAACATATAAAATGTTTCTGGAGAGGAATGTAAATCTACCACATCATGTACTTGTCTGTGAGGGGACCTGATTCTGGCATACAGCATCATCAACAGGAATGTAACTATAGCTTAGTGAATTTCTTTTTTTTTTTACCTCAACGTTGCGGTATGTGTGGTCACCTGCGAGATGTGCCTTCGTCGCTTTCATCAAAACATTCTCTCACACGCGTCTGGTCTTTCTAACCGTTAAATCTTAATTTATTATCGAATGTTTCAAACAGTGAATTCCTTTTCATTACATATGCGTTCGACAGGCGCCAAAAACTGTGATCGAACATATGAACATCATTTTAACTTAACTCCAAGCACCTCAAATCATGCTTGGACTTATCACCACCTTGGCATATAAGAGGAAGACAAAGGAAAAAAAAAAAAAAAACCCCAAAAAACTGTCCAATTTCCTGAAGATGAATATTTTATTATCCGAAAATTTGCAAAAAAACTTTTTCTATTTTATTTTTAATAAATAGCAATATTTATTAAAAACAATTTCACACTCATCAGAGGAGGTTAGGATAATGCCTACCATATCTAGGTTTAAATCGCGTAGGACAATCATTAAGACAATACTCTTTACATGGCTTGCTGCATTTTGATCTTTGCTGACAATAAAATCGAATGATTTGGTGCATCTACCACTAGTCTCCCCCTCTTGGATAAGGTCCAAAAAAAAGGGTCTCCAATCTAATAGGTCCCACTTTGTCAACTAAGCTCCAAGCCCTGTCTCATCACCACAATGTTGGATCCTTGTGCCTGTTTTACAAATATTTTAATGGAATGTGCTCTGATGAACTCATTGCACTTGTGGCCCCTCGACGTACATATCCCCGACAAAACTGCTTAGCAGCAAAATCACACCCCTTCACTGTTGAGGTTTCTAAATGCGAGAAAGTTTTCTACTCTAATAGTTTCTTCCCTCGAACAGCTAGACTTTGGAATTCCTTTCCTGCTACCTGCTCCCCGACTGCAGAAGTTCAAATGTAACATAAACCAACATCTTGTTAATCTTCCTTAGGCATGGTCCCAATTAGTAGTCCCTTACATCCAAGTGGCGATATTATCCCTTGGTTGGAGTGAAGGAGAGTAAAAAAAACAAAAAAAATGATGATGATAATGATGATGATGATAATGATGATGATGATGATTATTATTTTTATTATTTTTATTTATTGCTGTGCCAGATCTGCACCGCAGAGTATACAGATGAAACTTTCTCTATCTTACACAGAGCACACTTGAAAATCCACTTGAAAATTCTTGAAGTGGTGTCTATTAATTTGCGTTAACCATCTCTGTGTAAACAGAAGGAACACGGCCATAATTTGGAACTTATGGGCGTTCAATGTAATTGTTTCCTTTTCTCTTTTCTCCGCATACTAATTATTTTTCTTCTTTCGCGAGTAATTTATGGTCTTTTGAGCATGGTTTTAAATGATGTTGTTCTTCACCACCCGTTGCCAACGTTCATTTTGAAAAAATGTTTTAATAGAGTTTTTTTTCTACCCCCCCCCCAATCTAATTTATCTTTTTTAAACACTGAATTAGAGTTAAGGAGAACAAAATATTTTAGAAGTATATTTTAGTTTCTATTCGTTATCATACCTTTTCTTTTTTGATAATTTGTGTTGAAAGTATAAATAAGTTAAAAAATACTCCCACAATTAATAATAATAGCACTGCACAGGATTATTCAAATGTTTTAATATTATATGTACATATATATATATATATATATATATATGAAATCGTTCGCTACCACTAGTGATAATGCAAACCTCTTTTTAAATGAATAGAGGACTCTTGATAACTGATATTGTTTATATAAATATTAAGATTTCCCTTGTGGCTTGTGCTGTGCAGGTATAATCTCAGACTGCCTAAAAACGAGCAAGTTTCGATTTCAATTTGAAGTATTTTTCAGTCTAACCACACTGAAGAATTGTGATGCAGTGAAACTGTTTGTTTCTGGATGACTAATACATGTACAAAAAACGCATGCAAACATGAGAAAAGAAAGGAGGGAAATAATCAATGCTTCTAAAGAAAATCTCATAAAATTGAGATGTATTACACATAAGGCTAACGACGGAGATGAAACCTAGGGGGCCCACCAGTAGCAGGGACGCATCCAGCTGTCTATTTTTTTTTTTTTCTAGTATTAAATGTTAACACTCTAAATACAGTGGCAAAAGCATCTTGTGCTTCACAGCAATTAATTTATGAGAATCTTCTTCGATACGAGAAACACTCAAGACTTGTGATATTAATGTAATAAATTCTACGCAAGGAGATCGTGAAATTTGTGTCGGACTGGAAGGGTGCACAGGGCATTGAGTGGGGGGGGGGGGCAAAGAAACCTAGAGTTCTGGTAATGAGTTGATACAGCACCGGGAGACCATTTTAGGTAAATGAACTTTAAATCAATAATAAACATTCCAAACTTGAACATTTATTTCCAATAACATCTAAATCGTGTGTATAAATACTAGCAAAGGTATTGGTATCGACTGGGAATAAAATTGAAAATTGTACTTGGCGTTGTTCAGGAATTAATGTTATCCTTATTAGAAAACGAGATATGTAGTTTATGAATGTGTTATTTTAAACTAGTTAATAGCTGTTCTTTAATCGGTGTTGGTACAGTACTTGGCTTCTGGTAATTCATAACTTGTATGGAGAAAATTATTTGTGAAATTTTGTCGCAAAAGAAAAAAAATTCTACTTAATATTTCCCAAGAGTGTAAGTAACGACGATGAATTGTTTTTATTGCCGAAAACATTAGAAATTATGTTTTTGAGCTAAAATAATTTGCTTCAAACTAATGCTGAATTTCCTTTATTTTTATTTTTTGTGGGTGAATTATAAAAAATATCACTTTGTTTTTCTTTTTAAATATTTATGGAATAATAAAATTGGGAAAGTTCTTGTTAACATCTTTAATAAATTTGAGATTTGGGAAAAACAGACAATATACCTTTGGAACCACGTTGGAGATACAAATATTTTTTTTTTATCAAAGATCATTAAAACAAATTTTCTAAATTTTATCTTGACTTTTTTCTTATTAATTTCGGACAGTAAAATTTATTTTTTTTTAAATTTTTGTGCAATTAGAAATCTCGTTGCCTTAGTGGCAGACAGATGTTATTAAATGATGAAAAATGGGTTTAAAAACATTCTGCCAGTGTTTGTTTTTTTTTTTTTTTTTTCAAATTTCAAATGATGAAATATTTTTTTTTTTTAATATTATAAAAATTTTATGAAATTTATAAAACATGCATCCAGTTAGAAACACTTCTTTATATATAAGTGAGATTCGAATTCGGATATTGCTATTGTAAAAATTGTTCCTTTAGTAAATATATACTCTGCCCTTTACTTTATTTGTCAATAAAAAAATCACTTCTTTAATAGTATATTCGTAGGTAGTTGAAAGTGCAACAGTTACTATTTTTAACTTCATTAGTATTAACATTTCATTTCTTTAGTAGAATCAAACACTTGATTGAATAATAATTACCATCATTGGATTGTTTGTTAAAAAGTCGTTTAATATTGTTATAATGCTTTGTTATAAATCAAATACAATATCGTGTTTTTTTCTGTTTATCTTGTGCATATTGAATCAAGGTTTACTTGTAAGGGAGATTTTCATTATGTGCCAAGTTGTTCTAACACACCCCAGTACAGAGAGACCTTAGAAACAGTGTTTATTAAACATTCAAATTCTCTTTATTATATATATATATATATATATATATATATATATATATATATATATATATATATATATATATATATATAGTTTTCAGAATGTGAGAGATTGTATATAATAAATTCCACAGCCAAACAACGTCGCAGCCCACAAGAGCCGGTTCTTTAACTGTCATGGCCCTTGTGGGTTGCGACGTTGTTTGGCTGTGGAATTTATTATATATATATATATATATATATATATATATATATATATATTAGCAGTTCCATCCGGCTTTGCTCGGGCCCTATGTACTGTTCATAACTTTATGTGCATATGCATATATTAAAAAGTGTGAATATGTACGGTGATGCCTTTATCTTCCATAGAGAACAGTTGGTAGAGACTGCAGACGTCAAATTTTTTTTTAACTTTGACCCTAATTTTGACCCATTAACATTTATTGTTTTGGGCTCAAATACAATTAAAATGTTTGATCCATGTCTAAGTAACCTATATCTAAAATTTCTAGTGCTTGGACCCAAAATTGACGGATTTGGAAAAATCTTTTTAATTGGTTTTCGGCCAGAAATTTAGCTGTTAAGGGTCAAAGTTCAACAATTTGACCTTTGAGAACTCTACCAAACTCCTCCACCAATTTTGGGTCTAAACACTTGAAATTTTAGGTGTAGGCTACTTGAACAGGGATCAAACTTTTTAATTTGATTTGAGTCCAAAACAATAAATATTAAGGGGTCAAAATTGGGGTCAAAATTTTTTTTAGATTTGACCTCTGCGGTCTCTACCAAATTACTCAGCCAATGTTTAGTCTAAACATTTGAAATTTTACATAAGGTGTATTCGGGCATAGGGTAAGCTTTTTAATCGGCTTTTGGCCGAAAATTTGGCTGCCAAGGGATCAAAGTTCAAAAGATTTGACATTTGCAGTCACTAGCAAACTATTCAGCCAATTTTGGGTCTAAACATTTGAAAGTGTACATAAGTGGTATTCAGACATGCAGCAAGCTTTTTAATCAGTTTTAGAGCGAAAATTTGGCTGCCAAGAGGTCAAAGTAACCTTTGCAGACTCTAGCAAACTCCTCTGCAAACTTTGAGTCTAAACACTTGAAATTTTAGATGTAGGTTACCTGGACATGAGTCAAACTTTTTAATATATATATTTTTATGCACATAAAGTTATGAACAGTACATAGGGCCCGAGCAAAGCTGGGCTGTACTGCTAGTACTCCACCGTACTGTATACCGATACTCTATGGCTGACCCATTCAAATAAGACAGATGATGAGGGGAGGTTTTGTCATGATTTTGCCATTGCTTATGACCTCACTCAGATTGTTCGCGAACCCACCCGTGTGCCCGATACTACAGGTCAATATGCAAGCCTCCTAGATCTTTTTCTCTCAACTTCCCCTGAGCTATGTTCATGTTCGTTCTTTCTCCTCTAGGATCCTCCGACCACTCCGTCGTATCAGTTAAGATAAAAACGAAATGTAAGAAGCCCCCAGGCGTACCCCTCCACCGTACTGTATACCGATACTCTATGGCTGACTGGGATAGCTTCCGTACATTCATATCTGATTTACCTCTGCACTCCATGTTTAAAAAGGAAGTGTCCTCTATAGTATCAGATCTGACCGAATGGTAAATTGTAGGCATAGACCAATTCATACCATCTAAAAAATTCCAACAAAAACCTAACAGCAAACCATGGTTCTCCCCAGAATGTGCTGTGGCTATCGCGCACAGAAATCACTTTTTCCATAGCTACCAGCGTAATAGATGCACTGAGACTAAAGCTGCTTTCAGGTCTGCCAGCAACCACTGTAAAAGAGAATTAAAAAATGCAAGAGAGCTCTATGCCCAGTCTCTTAAATCCAAGGTAGCTAATCAGCGGCTTGGATCCCACCAGTTTTGGCAAATAACAAATAGGATCCTGAACAGAAGTGTGCGTTCTATCCCAACCATCATCAATGGACCAGAGGTCATCTCATCAGCATCAGACAAGGCCAAACTATTTGCAAAGAACTTTGCAGCTAATTCTACCCTATGCGACGAAGGCCATCAACTCCCCATATTTCCTCCTATAACACAGAACAAGCTAGGTAACATACAAATATCCGTGCATGAGGTCGCCAAGCTAATCAAGAACCTAGATTCCAGTAAAGCAACTGGCCCTGATGGCATCCCAATTATAGTGTTAAAAAAGCTTCAACCAGAACTTGCTCCCATACTTACGAAACTGTTTAAGTGCTGCCTTAAGGAGAAGTGCTTTCCGACCCCCTGGAAGACCTCATCAGATTACCCTGTATATAAGAATTCAGGTGATAAGTCATCTCCCTCTCAGTACAGACCAATAAGTCTCCTGTGTATTATGAGTAAGTTGCTGGAATCCATATTAAATAGAGAAATAGTCAACCACCTCAGCAGGAATAACCTTTTTAGTGACACACAATATGGTTTCCGTTCTGCAAGATCTACCGCAGATGTGCTGACGGCTATATCCCACAGGATTAGTGAATCTCTTGACAAAGGCTTTCTTTCTAGGACAATTGCTCTTGACATATCAAAAGCCTTCGACAAGGTATGGCATAAGGGTCTACTTCACAAGATTTCCAGCTACGGTATAACTGGAAATGTTTTCTCAATCATTAAATCATTTCTCTCCGATAGGCTCATAAGAGTAGTGGTAGATGGACAAAAATCGGAGGCCTGCAATATAAATGCTGGAGTCCCTCAGGGGTCAATCCTAGGCCCAACTCTCTTCCTGATCTACATCAATGATCTCCCTAAACATATACTTAAATCATTCGTTGACATCTATGCTGATGACACGACCATCTACGGCAAGACATCAAAGGCTGTAAATGACAAAGTTCTCTCTGATTTTCTCTCCTCTGATCTCGAGCGCGTGGTTCAGTGGGGGAAGATGTGGCTGGTTACCTTTAATGCATCCAAAACCAAACTCCTATCCTTACATCATCAACGCTCTGATCCCCAGCTGGCATCAATTGTGATGGATGGCTCTCGTCTGGGTGAGGCCACGTGTTTTTACCTTTACTGGGTTTGACCTTTACTCCTGATCTGAAATGGAACACGTACATCAAGTCTGTTGCCAAGGTCGCTGGAAAGATGGTGGGATCCTTCTACCGCTCCAGAAGATATCTCACTACTGATGCAATTCTCTATCTATATAAAAGCCAAGTACGTCCAAGGATGGAATACTGTTGCCATATTTGGGCAGGAGCGGCCAAAAACAGCCTATCATTCCTTGACAGAGTACAAAATAGGGGGATGCCCTTTTCTCTACCCTGCAACCTCTCTCCCACAGAAGAGACATTGCGAGCCTATCCTTGTTTTATCGTTATTTTCATGGCAGGTGCTCGTCTGAACTTCAATCTCTGGTCCCCCCCTCGCCAATCTTTCACGAAAAACACCCGTCTAGCTGAATCCACTGTGAAAAATTTCCCCCACTCTATATCTGTGCCTAAATCAAAACGCGGATTCCATGAACAAAGCTTCTTTCTTAGAACTGCATGCCTGTGGAACTCTGTTCCGTCTGCCTGCTTCCCTGAGTGGCTTCCGGGCCTTGATAAGTGGTGATCACTGTGTAAAAAAAAAAAAGTATATGTATATATATATATATATATATATATATGTTTGTGTGTTTTATACCGGCCTTCCTTGAATAGAGGAATTTACACTGATTAGCACTATAAATAGCGCTAGTAATTCCAACACCGGTGAGAGAGATGCGACTGAACTTCAATTGCTAGGTGAGTGCCTAGCAGATATACACGCTTTCCTATCTTTGTACGTTATTGTTAATACACTTATTCCTTAACCGAACCTCGACTTGATTGTTCTTATTTTCACTGTTGTTCCACGACACAGCAGATTGGCGACAAGGAATCGAAACTACCGTCACTGCAGAGAAACACCAAAAGTGATTGGAATAAAGATTCGTAAAATCTTTACGGCAGAACACCTTCGTCATTTCAACAGATATTTGGATACGCAAGGATTAACAGCGAATTAATTACTACAATAGTAATTTGGCGACGGGGAAAACTTACTACCAAAATCTACAGCGAAAAATGCGAATGTTGTCAATTATTTAATAATTGAATACACTTACCAAGTGTTTTAGAAAGGAAAAAAGGGTTCATTTTTTCTTCACCAGAAGCCATTTTTCCTATGGTAAGAATTTTATTCTGTAAAGTTAAATGTCCAAAACTAACTCGCAAATACCATGTAAGCGGATTGTGGTACCTGGTCAGACGCAAAAAAAGTTAGGCTTTTGCTAAAAAAATTGAGAACAGCCGAGCATACAAAGTTTCTGAATTTTATTCTCCCAAAAAAAACCTAGTGAGTTGAGCTTCCAGTTACGCTACTTACAGAACTGTTTTCTGCAAAAACGTCTCTTTTCCATAGGCGATATAAATGTATGAATGTTACTAAAAGAGAGGAAGACGACTACACTACTTATGCAAGTATAGTGAACAAGCATTGCGACGATTTTAAACTGGAGGAATTATCAGCAGATAAATTTAAATGTTTAATATTTGTGCAAGGGCTGATTTTAAATAAAGATGCTGAAATCAGGCGTCATATTTTAAATAAACTCGAAAACGAACCGAATTTAAAACTACAAAACTTAGCAGAAGACTGTGAATGGTTTATTGTGTTGGAACGAGACAGTCGTGACATAAAGGAAAGTGGAGTGTCGCATATTAAAAAGATCCATCAAAAGAAAAATTCGACTTCAAAAAATAACCAGAAAAAGAAACAGGGAAAAGATCCACCTGGACCATGTTGGAGGTGTGGAAATAAACATTGGTACAATGAGTGTCCCTACAAATTCAAACAATGTGACAACTGCCACCAGAAAGTGCATAAAGCATCGCATTGTAGAAAAAAATCTGGTAGAAAAACATCCATTAAACTTACGAAAATTCGACCTGAGGAACAAAATATCCGAAAATACGTACAGGTCAAAATGTTTAAAAAGAAAGTAAGACTACAGCTTGATAGTGGATCTGACATTTCCATTATTAATGTACAGACATGGAAGAGGCTTGGGAGACCCACTATGATCAAATCACATAAAACAGCGAGAAGCGTAAGTGGTGGAAAAATTACCTTCGAAGGAGAATTATTGAGGATTCGAATGTGGAGGGAGAAAAACTTAAGAGGGAGTTAAAAGAGAATTTCCCAGACGTATTTTCAGGTGGTTTGGGATGGTGGACAAAAGCGGTAGCAAAATTTTACATGAAAGTAAATAAACAGCCAGTGTTCAGAATGAAAAGAATTGTTCCATACGCCGTTATAGAACAGATAGACAGTGAATTAGAAAGACTCCCCAAAGTCACCCCTGCGATTTCAGCAAATTATGGGCATTATGTTAAATGTGTTGGATTTCACAGTAGGGTACCTGGATGATGTGTTAATGAAAACTTCTAGCAAAGAACAACACGAAGCTCAAGTAAACCAAGTATTCAAAAGGATCCAGGATTATGGATTTAAAGTAAAACAGGAAAAATGTACATTTTTCATGGAGAAAATAAAATACTTGGGACAAATCATCGATAAACATGGAAGAAGGCCGGGTCCAGATAGATCGAGTGCAATAAAGAATATGCCTGCTCCAGAAAATATTGCGTCTTTACAAAGTTTTTTAGGTTTGGCAAATTACTACAATGTTTTTGTGCCAAACATGCATAAACTAAGGCTGCCTTTAAATGAACTGTTTTGGGAAATTAAAGAGACTTCACCGTCTGACTGGTTTCTGGCACATTATAATCCTAAGCGTGAAATTATAATTGCAAGCGATGCCAGCTCCTATGGCATAGGAGCATGCATTTTACACAAAATGCATGATGGAAAAGTGAAACCCATAGCACATTCATCCCGATCATTTTTGCCAGCCAAAAAGAACTACTCAGAAATTGAAAAAGAGGCACTAAGCATTATATTCGCGGTAAAGAAATTTCATTGTTTCCTGCACGGTAGGCAATTTCTGTTACAAATAGACCACAAACCATTATTAATGATTTTCGGATCGAAAAAGGGATTACCACAACATACGGTGAATAGACTCCAAAGATGGGGTACCATACTTCTGAATTACAATTTTCAAATGGAGTATGTACCATCTAAAAAACTTGGTCATGCAGACGGGTTATCAAGGTTAATACCTAAGCAGACAGAACCATTTGAGGATATAGTAATAGCAGCCATTCAAGCGGAAGTTGAAGTAAAAAATATGTTATGTGACACAGTAAGAGAACTTCCAGTAACGCTTGATGAGATTCAGAGTAAGGCAGAGGTGGACGAATTTATTATACGCACGAAAGAAAGGATCAACAATAACGAACTGGATGAAGAAATTTATTCAATTTGCGATAACGTCCTGTTATATAGCGACAGGATTGTAATTCCTGCAACATTACAGAAAAGAATGCTAAAGGAATTCCATGTAGGACATCCAGGTATATCAAGAATGAAAAGCCTTATGCGCTTTTTCTGTTTATTGGCCAAACATGGATAAGGATATAGAAGGAAAAATCAGGGAGTGTTGAGGATGCACATTAACTATGAAAACTCCTCCGACTCAATTCGGATCGTGGGCAAAACCAGACCGACCTTCGTCTAGGATTCATTAGATTTCGCAGGACCACTAGATGAGTTCTACTATCTCATTGTTGTAGACGGCCTATCTAAATGGCCGGAAGTATTAAAATGTAAGAATCCCACATCCGAGGTAACTATCAACTTCCTGTATGAACTATTCGCTAGGTTTGGAGTAGTAGACTGCGTTGTTACAGACAATGGAACGCAATTTACGTTTACTGAATTTAAACATTTTTGCGAGGATCATCTAATCGAGCATATAGCCATTCCGCCACACCACCCAAGAAGTAATGGACAAGCATAGAAATTCGTTGACACATTCAAGAGAGCTCTGAAAAAAGCTAGTCGGTCGCCAATGGATAAGTCAATCCAACAGTGTTTACAAGTCTACAGAGTCACGTCGAATGCAAACATTGGAATGTCGAAGACACTTATTGAGGTTATGTTCAGACGCAAGGTTAAATCGATTTTTCACAAGTTATTACCAAACTAGGATAGACCAAACCTCAAAAAACCGATAACAAAAAAAACAGTATAAAGTTGGCGAAAGAGTCTTCTACAAGATTCACAAAAATAATAAAACTTTCTAGGAATCCATCATTGTTGAGAAACAAATAGGCAACATGGTCTACATGATTAAGGGACCAGACTTCGTGCAAAAACGTCACACTAACCAAATTCGAAAAAGATACTCGAACAGTGAAGTGACCAGATCGCCCGAGGAGGACATCATGGACACAGTGTTTGATACTTTTCAGGTGCCCATACCAGAGACAGCTCCGGAGAACAGAAGATCAAACGGAAATCAACAGAATTGATTAGGGTGAACCCAAAACAAAAACGTTATTAATCCCAGACGGGATATTTTCAAAGATGGGTGTTATACTGGCCTTCCTTGAACAGAAGAATTTACACCGATTAGCACTATAAATAGCGCTAGTAATTCCAACACCGGTGAGAAAGATGCGACTGCACTTCAACTGCTAGCCGAGTGCCCAGCAAATATACACGATTTCCTATCTTTGTACATTATTGTTAATACACTTGTTCCTTAACCGAACCTCGATTTGATTGTTCTAATTTTCACTGCTGTTTCACGACACAACAATATATATATATATATATATATATATATATATATATATATATATATATATACAGTAGAACCCCAGGATACGGCATTAAAAATTACTAACAAAATACAGTACAGTATATAATACAACTGTATATAATCAAATAACATTATAAATAACACTGAAGGGTGGGGCAAATACCGTAATCAAGGGCCGGAAAAACATGGTATTCCACATTGCAACCTGAAAAAACCGTATCCTAGGGTCACCAAGGTTCTACTCTCTCTCTCTCTCTCTCTCTTTATATCTCTATATATATATATATATATATATATATATAATGCTCCTTATCTTGAGTTGAGCATATTGAGAAGTGATATACGAATTACCATTAGCATATAAAGCGATGCTCTTTGTGTAAACAAATCAAGCTTAGGTATTTTGGACGATATCAAAACATTGTTAATTGACGACTCGCACAGCAGCGGCCGAGTAGCGTAATGGTTAGGAGCCTTGGCTGTCGTACAGGTGGTCGAGTTTCAATCCTGGCTTGAGTTAGTTGCCTGTCTAGCTGCACTGATAAGCTGTGAAACAGCGAAACAGTACTGTATGTGGATTACTATATATATATATATATATATATATATATATATATATATATATATATATATATCTACCAGAGGATGTAGTCGGCGTTGCCCAGTATTAAACATGATATTAAATTCCTTAAAAAATGAATTAAAAAAAAAAATGAAAAGAAACTGAGACATGTGCATGCAGGTGTTAAATTTTTTATCTAACCATTTTTTTCATTTCTTGTAAGTAAAAAAATACTCGAGCTGAGATTGAAAGCAAGACCTAAAGACAGTGAGTCAAGTATGATAACCATTAGGCCAGCTTGACACGTTCTTTAAAATGTGTTTTCAAACCTACTTATTCTTGCCATAAGGAATCTGTCATGTGAACCATTCATGCATGTGCATTCATGAAACAGTTTACAAATAGATAAAAATCCGATCACTCCACGCACCAATTTGTCAATTTTAACCCCTTAGCAGCCCTTTTTTCAGGATGAAAGGGGATTAAAAGGTTTTCTACACATCTGAATACCCTAAGTACCAAATTTCAAGTCTGTAGATCAAAAATTCGTTGAGTATATAGGTTGAGAAGTGTTTTCACACAAACATTCCCACTTTTGTAGATATATAGATAGATATATGGGGGAACCAAAGAGAATTAGAGAAATTCTTTAAAAGCAGATTTATCAGAATAATACAAAGCTCAACAATTAAGGTGGAGCTTATATAGAAGAGAAAGAATAAAAGAAGACAATATAAAAATATACACTAATGCATATAAATTTAATTGTTGATGCAATAAGGAGATTGCATCAATTGCGGGCGTAAGTTAAATATTTTCTTTATACATAAGTATTTTGATTCGTTGAAGATGACATTTCTGCTATGGAATACTTGATTTTGTTGGATCATACAGTCTGTACCGCTTAACTCCAATAACATATCCAAAGAATATACTTTTCTTTGAATTGAAGTCTATTTTATGTTTGCCATCCTTTGTTATATAGACAAAAGCATCACACCCCAAAATCCGTAAGTGCTTCACATTTGGTTTGTACCGCTTTCATTTTTTTTTTCTTTTTACATTGGAGTGACCACTTATCAAGGTCCTGAGGTCAATGGTTATTGAGTGTACAGTAATCAATGGGATAATATCGTAGTAGTCGTTATTAATGGAAATTTGGTGGATTGGATTACTTAAGGGGGCGGTTCAGCAAGAATTTTTTATGTTGGATTTAAAGACAACTAAGTTGTAGTCAGGTGGGAAACAGGAAAACGGAAGAGAGTTCCACAGTCGTGCAGTTCTAAGAAAGAAGCTTTGTTCATGGAATCTACGTTTTGATTTATGCACAGTTAAAAAGAGTGGAAAATTATTGACAGTGGTTTCAGCTAGACGGGTATTTTTCGAGAAAAATTGGCGGGGGGGGGGGCAGAGATTGAAGCTCAGACGATCACTTGCCGTGGAAATAATGATAAAACAAAGACAGACTCGCAACATCCTTTTGTGTGAGAAAGAGATTGCAGGGAAGAGAAAAGGACCTCCCTTATGGGGCTACGAAGTCTATTTTGTACTCTGTCAAGGTAAGATAGGCTGCTTTTAGCAGCTCCTGCCCAGATGTGTCAGCAATACTCCATCCTTGGACGTACTTGACTTTTATATAGATAGAGAATTGCATCAGCAATGAGATATCTACTGGAGCGGTAGAAAGATTCCACCATTCTTCTAGCGACCTTGGTAACAGATTTGATATACATGTTCTATTTCAGATCAGCAGTAAAGGTCAAGACCAGAAGCTTGTCAAAACATGAAGCTTCTCCAAGATGAGAGCTCTCCATTTCAATTGATGTCAGATTTATACTTCATATGGTTTTGTACAGCATTTGTTGGGTTCCGGTTTTGAAAACATGAAGCAGTGGATGAAGCACCATCCCAAAATTTCTTAGGTAGCTGTGAATCTGACAGCATTGCCTGTCCCGTTTCCAACAATGTTCAGTGAATTCATTTAGCAACTCCATTTTTCTCTCATGTTTTAGAACAGTATATTCATGTCGTATAGCTTTCTTCTTTAAATAATCTTCAAATTCTCTTGAAGTGTACTCTCCACCATTATCAGTGCATAGAATCTTAATATTTCGTCCAGTGGATTTCTTAACTATGATTTTCCATTCCATGAATGTTTTAAAAACATCTCTCATGCTTGATTACATAATTCCCCACAAATCTTGAGTTCTCATCAATAAATGTGTCAAAATATTCAGCACCAACAACCAATTTTGCCAAACATAGCTATGTACAATTCTGAGAATTTAAGTGGCTCACCTTCCACCGGATTTTGGAAATGAGGAATGGTGATGTTTCCATCCAAGCAAAAGTTAATATCCTTGGTTGCATCATACTAATTTGTCGTTTACTAGTTTCTGTTAATTCTTTTCTCCAAGATGGCGAATCTCTTCTTTTGTGTTACTACTTAAAATGTAATTGCTGCATTGTTTCCTTTACTGCAGTTCAGTGTATGTTCCCAACTTTTGAACCTTTTGCAGCTACTATTTTCTCTTTGTCTCAAATGTTACAACATGTCTCAGTAAATATGTTCCTACTCCTAATGCTTTGAATGAGAGTTATTTTTTCTGCCAAATCCAACTTTTGGTAATTAATAGATTTCTTCATATCAAAACACATGTGACACATAGCACCAGAATCCCCAATCCAGTCTGTGATTTTATTTTTAGACAACGCATTATATGAAAAAAGTCCAACAACATTTGAATTATTCTGCATTTTCTTGTTGAAGAACGCTTTTTTTTTTTCGGATAATTCCGCTTGAAATTTTTTTCAGTATCTTCACCAAGCAGTCGACAATTACGTTTAATCTGTCCGGTTTTTCCACAATGATAACACTTGGGACCCTTTCTACTGACGTGGTGTTTTGATGTCTTTCAATTCTGCATTATTATTTTCCTTTCTTTAATTTTGGATTCTTCACGTAATAGTCGCTCAGTTACTAAGATCCACTTAAGAACTTATTGATTAGCTTCGAGTGCTTCACCAACATGGTGTAGGAATCTGGAAGTGTAGCTAACAGATGCACAACTCTGTCTTTTTCATGTATTGGATCAGCAATAACTGCCAACTCATCAAATATCTCAACCATCGTCTAATGTGTTCATTAATAGAGTCACTTTCTTTTAATTTAAAGGAATATAATTTTCTCCTTAACGCTAATTAATTGTGTGAAATTTCATAAAAATCTGCCTAGCCGTTTTGGAGTCCATAGGAAATGAACTCACACACACATGCACAACGTTCCTTTTACATAATATATTAAATCTGTTGCTAAGATTGATGAAAAAATAGTTGGCTCATTCTACCATTCCAGAGAAGACGTAATTCTCTACCTATATAAGAGCCACATCCATCCTAAGATGGAGTACCTCTGTCATATTTGTGGAGGTTCCACATGGAGCACAATTGCCTTGATCAAGTACAAAATTGACTTCACAATCTAATGGATATTATCTCGACTGTAATCATTACTTTCATCGTAGGTGCTCAACTGAGCTCCATCCCCACTCACCCCTGTAAAACATTCACAATAGTGAATTACTTACCCACCTTAGGAAGATGTGAGAGAAAGTGAGCAGAATCATATCAGTGCTCCTAAAGAAGGAGTACTTTGGCCCAGCAAAAATTACATGAACAGCCCCATCTGCATTCTCTGGTGAGGGTACCTCAGGCAGTAAGCAAGGAACTTACTCCTCCTGAAAGCTGGTAGATAGCTTGGGAGGATGGACCAGTCAGATGAACATTCACATTTAGAAAACACCCGGCTAAAAGAAAAACAGAACTGAACTTTCTTTCTCTTTTATCAAAAGCCAAGTAGATCTTTCATGAACAAAGTTTATTTCCTAGAACGCCTGGATTAATTCTTTCTCATTTTGGCGATGGCAATTTATTATACTTACAAGATTGCAGATTTTTACCTCCCGACAGCAAGAAGCAAAGTTGCACAAAAGTCAGGGAAGGTTTGACCCAGAACATATAAAGAAATGTCGGTTGTGCATGTGTAGAAGCAATGTTGCTATCCTCACTCCAGGAATATAACTTTTTTGCCCGATGCATCCTGGCCACATGCAATGGCAGAAGAGTGTAACTTACAACTGAATTTGCTCAAATACATACATAGTGGATCACTATGTCACGGGTCCTTGCAAATAATGTTGTGCAAATAACACTGAAGATGAGAACAGTAGTCCAAATAATCCTCATCTCAAAAATTCACAATAAGAATATGCGTTTATTTTGTTCATAATAATTACTACTAGTTGTATGTCCGACACATATAAAGAACCTCCAGGATGACGTTTCAACCAAAGTTGGTGCCACTGCGCTTATTTTTAGAGGACTCAGAGGTTAGATTATAATATTTTTCTTAATTATCTGCACAAGCAGTCTAAGTTCTTTTCAGTTGGTTGTAACATTCTTTTTTTTAAATTAAAAGGTGGTGTCACTGCCCTGATTTTGATTCCGATTAATCGTTCCAACACTAGTTGTAACATTTTTCTTTTTTTTTTTATTAGGTGGGGGTGTTACTGCTTATTGAGATCCAATGTCTACTTAAGAATAAAGATTAATGAGTGTCGAGGGGTGAAACAACACCGTGATGATCAGTAATGGTGGAACTCGGGTAGAGTTTGATTATTTCAGAGGACGGTTCAACAAAAACTTATTTGCATTAGATTTTTAAAAAAAAAAAGGAATGTCATACTCAACTGGGAAGCAGCCTCACAGAATTGTTATCCACACTTCTTGAAAAAAGTTGGAGTTTACATACACAAAAACATTATGGAAATAACAATCAAGATGAGAAGAATAATCCGAATCTCAAAAATTTCCAAAGTAGAAATTCATGCGGACCAAAAATTGCTTTCCTTATTATAGACATGTCGCTTTTCTTAGCGCCACTGAAATCCATCATTCATTGTAAATAATAATTTACTGTTTTAGATTATATTTATTTCTCTGTCATCTGGGATCATGATTTCTTTTTTCCCCTCTGTGATTTATACAAGTTTTGCGGGTAAAAAAATAAAACATTTTTGTGGAAAAAAAATAAATTTCCCCTCTATAATCTTAACCGATTCTTTCAAAGATTTTGGGGTTTTATATATATATATTCTATTCTTGTTTTTAGTTTCTATGTGTTCTTTCATTTCTTTATAGAGTTCCTTTTTAATCAAAAGTGTCTTGTATGTGATTTAAGGAATCACCGCCCTCTCCCACCCCCAAACAGGCACAGATTTCGGTGTATCATTTTGGATTTTTTTAAGTAAAGATTACGGAGGAGGGCACGACAAGGGAAGAAACAAAAAAGAAAAGAAGAAAAAGACAGATGAATGAGAGTGTGCAAGAGAAAGAAAGCGAAAAAGTCCAAGAAAAGAGAAATAAATAAAATTATGGAAGAAAAACAAAACAACCATAAAATAGTGGAGAGAAAAAGAAAGAATAAAAAGAAACGAGAGAGAAGGAGAGAGAGAGAACCGAAAAAATGAGATAGGTAAAAGAAAAAAGAGAATAAGGACAAGGAATAAGATAGAGAGAGGAAAAGAGGGGAATAGGTTAAAGGGAGAGAGACTAGGAAGTGAGGAGGAAAGCAAATTCCAACAAGGCAGAGATGAAAAAAGTGTAAGCAATCATAGATATTTGCATTTTAACATTCATAGGATTCACTTCATGATTCAATCAGCACAAGACACAGAGAATAAGAAAGATGAAGGAAGAGTCGAAAGTTAAACTAAAAACATACAAAGAAAAATGACAAAGTAAAGAAAAACACACAAAAGAAAAATAACGGAAAATCCTCCATTTTTTTCCATCACTGAAAACTTAGACATTTAAGAGATTAAACAAATAAAAAGTCTTGAAAATCTTCATAAAAAAAGGAAACAAATATTATTTATTATTTAAGCGAGCATAAAACTGTGTCGTCTCTTCACTCCTTAATTGCATCAGTAATCATAACACAAAACGGTGGAGAAATGTCCAAGAATAATGAAGGATGCGGAAACAGACATTGGGTGGAGTTTCGTGCATCGGACCTCACTCTAGGGCGCTGCATGCGGAGAACAAGAAGAGGCAAAGCTGGGAAGAAGATGGGGATCTTTTGGTGCCAATCCATATTAGCAAGTGTGCTGCGAAGAAGATGGGGGCGGGTTGCCATGGCTTAACAATGGAAACATGCCATTGAGACAAAACGACATTCTCCTATTTTTCAGATTATTGCAGACAATTTAATCTTGGAGGGTCAGCATTTATTATCATTTTTTTTTAGCATCTCATAGTAATTTCAACTTTTGGATGATTTTAGTTAGAATTTTATTTTTTATATTTAGTTATTCATCATCATCATCATCATCATCATCATCCACCACGATCACTCACTGGCGATAATCTATGGTGTTTTTTGGGGTCTGAGTGACAACAAATATTCTATGGATTTATAGTGATCTCCACCTCTCTCGATAATCAGTGCAGATGACGTTGTTATCACAACAGACGCTTACCTTTAATTTATCGCTGGTATTGAGCATTGATATTCCCTGCGGTTTGGGTGGCAGAAAGCCTCCTCAAGGCCCCAGTGTTCTCCAGATTTTTCCAGTTGAAGTTTGGTTAGTGCTCTCCCTCCTTGGTCCTCCTCGACCCTTCATGACTTTTTTTTTGTTTTGGCAGCATCCAATGTAGACACCACCACCACCACCAATCATCATCATCATCATTATCATTATAAAATAATAATAATAATAATAATGATAATAAAAATCTTACTGAGTTGAATGGCTTTCCAAAAACACAGCACCATTCTAAAATCAAAAAAAGTGCCGATAACTGTTAAAGTAAACGTTTATTTAATTCATGTTCTTCCAGTAGTTTTATGTGGCTTTGATTGTATCACATGGACAAACCAAGTAGCCAATCGTATTGAGGTGTTTCAAAATCACGTCACGCGTTTCATTACGGTCACCGAGATATATCCGTGGTTTCATTATGGGGACATCGTCTGATCGAAAAAAAAAAAAAAATAAATATCCACCCTCCGTCAACCTACTTCCCTACCCCCTCTATATGATAAAATCAAAAGTAAAACCCTTAAACTTAAACTCATGAGTCACACTCAACTTTTGGATGCTTAGATTTTTTATTTATCATATTAGTTTATTATTAATATGATCAGCGATTACTCATTGAAAACAACTAGTGTTCCCTGGAGACTGGGTGACAAAAAGTCTCCCCAGACTTGCAGAATTTTTCATCCTTTTGATAAACTATGCAAATGAATTTGCGTTGTCGCAACAGCCGTTTGTCATTGACTTCTTGCTAGTTACCACCATTGACCTTCACTGGTGTTTGGGTGGCAGCAAGCCTCCCCAAGGTCCCAGTCCACTTTGTATTCATCCATTGGAAGTCTGGTTAGTGCTTTTTCTTGTTGATGTTTCTATCCTCCTTGATCCTTCACAACTATTTAGTGTGGTGCCAGTCTATGTCAACGTTACCTTTTTGGGTGGGGCAGGGGCATAGTTAACTGACAATTTTACGATTTCAAGTTTCTTAGTTCCATGTGATATTATTATTATTTGTACTTAATAGGAGTTTTCACACACGCTATTTGCATTATCACAACAGAAGTTTCCCATTAATTTCATGCTAGCAACGACTATTGATCTTCACTGATATTTATGTGACAATTTTTTATTGTAGCATTTGCAGATGGGTAGTCTGACAAGGATTATCACAATTAAATTTGGGTGAATTATTTTTCCACACCCCTTCTCATTAAAAAGAGGATTGTCTCAGTTGAGCAGCTACGATGAAAGCCGTTTTTTGCATAGAGGTATTGACAGTACCTGCATGTTATCGCCCCAAACCATCACTAATCGCCAGTGAAAGCCAGATTATTTCATTTCGGCCACGGCTGCCGGTGTCTGCAATTGTTCAGGGATGGTAGTAGCCATCACCAACAACAACCTTAGTTTACTTTTTTGTGAGGAGAAGGCAGGCTTTCACCGGGCAACGCCAATTAAGAGGTCCTGCTAGTATCTTACAACGTTGTTCATAGTACAGTATTACAATATCAAAGAATATATTGTGCATGTTTAGTAAAATTACGTGTATGAAATGAAAAAAAAAATCAAAATTGCACTAACTGATCTCACTTGATCTTGCAGAAAACGTAGGAAACTTTTGTCGAAAGTTAGTTTTGAGGAACCTTAGTTGAGAAACAATGGTCAAGAGGCTTTAACTGAAATCGCCATAAGTGAACTTTTTTGCTGGCCACCATTTTAGATTTTCTCTTTACGAGGGATGAACAGCATGGATTAATTTATGCTTACAGACGACATAGAATTTGTTAATATCCTTCTTTTTTTTACTTTCTTTGGCCTTTCTGCTGTTCATTCTCTTCTATCTATGAACGTGAAGAAGAGCATTCTTGTTTGGTCTTAACTATCAAATTAACTCTTTCAAATGTACCCTCTCTCTCTAACCACGCGTGATCTTATCCAACCAATCACCAGTTTCATATCTTTTAACCCAATCATTCTCTAGCAATGGGGTTTCTTTAGTAATATTTTTGACTTCCAATTGCAGGACAAACAAACAAGTGAAGAACATGAGTTGGCAAGATTCTGTGCCATTCTGTCGGATGCAATGAATTTCTGTCAACAGAAAACCAAGTAAGAACTTTTTTTTTAACAATCTTTTTTAAACGATCTTTTTATGATCTTTTTTTACGATCTTTTTATGATCTTTTTATATCCTTTTATGATCTATTTTTACGATCTTTTTTATGATTTTTTTATGATCTTTTTTATGATCTTTTTTTATGATTTTTTATGATCTTTTTTTAAAGAATCTTTTTTATGATCTGTTTTAAACAAATTTTACTCATTTTTAAGAATTTCATTAATTACAACTGACTAAAGAATCGTTAATAAAATTCACAAACTATTTCTATAATCTGGTAGAAATAAACTTCAATAGATTCCCAACTTGTGCACTAGATTGATTCATTTTTTATCTGATCCTATCATCGCTCATTTGATATTTAGTTTAACTTATTTTATAAACATTGCCACCATTACACAATTTTTTTCATGACTGTTTGGGGATGGGGTCTTCAAAAGTTTTAATTTGGGCGAGATATTTTTTGAATGAACCGGTTTCAGATAAATATTTTCAGTGAAAAAGGTTCTTAGGGTTTATAATTAAATGTGAGAAACAAGACGATGTTATACGATAGATAAAAACAAAATAATGAGCTCAGAACATTCACAAAAAAAATTATATTTGTTTCAAATGGAATTTTACAGTGGGAAAACAGAATATTCATGAATATTTTTAGAGTTCTTGTAAAAACAAGTTGAGATATCGACGAAGCCAGAGTCGATAGTTTACAAGCCATGCATTACAGGTGTTAGAAAATCATAATCGAAATTTTGCTCAGTTATATAAATTATATTTCATTTAAAGTTCCTAATAAGAGTGAATGTTCAGTGTTTTCATATTAAAAAGAAAGTTCAGTGAGAAAATTTGGAATATTTCAATGAATAGATTGACTTTTGAATGGGTAGACAAGAATGAAGAAATTCGGGCAATTTGTGTGTATATGTCGTGCCTTGCTTTTTGTTTATTTTATATTTTTTACTTGGCAGTCACCACTTATCAAGGCCCGAAGGCCACTCAAAGATAAGGGTTAATGAACGTAAGGTGGTAGTGTAGAGAGTTGAGCCCAGGATGGAACCTTGAGAGACACCAGCATTAATACTACGAGTAAGGGTGAATATTGCATGTGACAGTGTATAATAACAATTAAAAGGAGACATGTATTAGCACTGTCTTAAATCGTTTGGTTTCAGCCGTTTATTGAAAGAAAATATGGCTTTTGAAATGATTTAGGTGGCTCCCAGAAAAGCCATTTCAAATAAATTCAGAAAATCCTCTGATTACTCCAATGTTTTTATTAATTCAGGTGGGTGCCTATGCATATCTGGTTGTGCAGAAACGAGTTTAAACATTTTCATTTTGCACATCTAAGAGTAAACTTTGGTGCTACAACTTTGAGTATCATTTTTTTTTCTTTTTATCTTGCATTATTTTCTGTGCAAGCAAGAAAGACCATACTTTTATAAATTTGTAGTGAGAGATTTTGACACAGATCGTGATCTGATCCACCTTGGCTGGAAAAACCCAGGAAGATTGCATGATGTTTCAAATGACCGAAACTATAATTGAATTGGCCGTGGCTAGCCATTTTCTGGTGTTAGTTTATTATTAAGCATATCATAATCTATAATATATAATCTATATAATCTATCATTACAATTTAAACCACCAAGAAATTGACAAGCTGGATTAAAGCGGGCACTATGTGGGTTTTCATGCAAGAAATATATTTAATTCCAATTTAATAATTTTTTTGGTCCGGAAAAATGTTGATTTTTGTCAGGAATAATGGACATACTTGTGAGGAAATCTTAATATTGTTACGTTCAATCAGATTCACGTTTTTCTCAAATTCTAACAATCTTTACTGTTACTACCGTTTAATGATGAACACACTTGGATACAATGTGTAAAACTGTTGATAATGCTGACACGCTCTGATTTTGACTTTATTGGCTTTCTTTGGTTCAGGTAGAGTGTTACGTTGTGCACTGCCACAGCAATGCCGGGTGACCTAAGAAATTATTCGTATTGTTATTGAAAACTAGATGGTGAATGTGAAAAATGCAATAAAAATGTTGTGAATAGAAAATTGTTTGGATACATTCTTCAACTAGACGATCACAGATACACACACACACACACCATATATATATATATATATATATATATATATATATATATATATATATATATATATATATACAGGGTGATAAAAAAAAACGGGCCCAACTCTAATTAGGCCCCGTTTCTTAGTGTTTTGTCCGAATGAAATGAAACTTTGGTCATAACTAGTTTATTATATTCAAAACATCACATCAAAACACTAGGGTCGTTGGCCTTTTTTTCTCCGTTCTACAGCATATGTTTTAGATGGCCTCCATTTAGCTTTTGTTTTTTTGGGGGAGTCACCCTGTGTATGTGTGTGTGTATATATATATATATATATATATATATATATATATATATATATATACCCACTCGCTATATATACATCCAGAATACAAGACTTAAATAGACGTTTGTATACATTCATAAAATTATATACTCGAGCATGCAGCAATAGTTTACAGATTATTTTGAAATAATCTCACAGGTAAAAATCGGGGGGGGGGTATGGTCTGGGGAGTGTGAAGCTGATTGGGAATCACATTTCCAACTAATGAGACGATCAGCATAATATTGAATGGCGATGAACCAATAAAGTACTAATCTTGACAAAAGAAAATGTGTTTTTGTCAAACCCATTTCTTAAATTTCAAATGGTTGCCTTTGATTGGTTAATTCGAGTCACATGAGAACAAATCCTTATTTGGTGGCGAGCATAAAAAGTGATGCCATATGAGT
The DNA here is from genome assembly GCF_053919585.1 of Euprymna scolopes. Taxonomy (NCBI): domain Eukaryota; kingdom Metazoa; phylum Mollusca; class Cephalopoda; order Sepiida; family Sepiolidae; genus Euprymna; species Euprymna scolopes. The sequence goes on along the minus strand of NC_136486.1, from coordinate 175,684,827 downwards.
GAGCACTTTCTACTTTTAAGACGATTATGAGTAGTTTTATGACTGTTTTGTTATTGAATGTGTATATATAATATGTATAGAATAATATATAATATGTATAAAATAATATATAATATGTATAAAATAATATATAATATGTGTAAAATAATATATAATATGTATAAAATAATAATATGCATAAAATAATATATAATATGCATAAAATAATATATAATATGTATAAAATAATATATAATATGTATAAAATAATATATAATATGTATAAAATAATATATAATATGCATAAAATAATATATAATATGTGTAAAATAATATATAATATGTATAAAATAATATATAATATGTGTAAAATAATATATAATATGCATAAAATAATATATAATATGTATAAAAGTGCAAGCTAGAAGCTTGTACTTTTCAAATGCTTGCTAAAAATCCTGACAATTCTTTGTTTTTTTTTTTTTGTTTGTTTTTTTTTTTACAAAGGCATCACCACATTATCAAGGCCAATAGGCCACTCAAGGATAAGGGTTAAAGAGTGTACAGTAGAAGTTGGTCAATATAGTAATCATTAGTAATGAAAATTTGGTAAATTTAATAACTTATATGGAACGGCTCATCAAGAACTTATTTACCTTAGACTTGAACACAACCATATTGTAGTCAGCCGGAAAGCAGGAAAACGGAAGACAATTCCACAGGCGTGCAGTTCTAAGAAAGAAGCTTTGTTCATGGAATCTATGTTTAGGTTTAGGCACAGATAAAGAGTGGGGGAAATTATTGATAGTGTTTACAGCTAGACGAGTGTTTCTTGTGAAAGTTTGGCGAGGGGGGACCATAGATTGAAGCTCAGTTGAACACTTTCCATGAAAATAACGATACATCAGAGACAAACTCGCAACATCTCTTCTGTGAGATAGAGGTAGTAAGGAGGAGAAAAGGACATCTCCTACGAGGCTACGAAGTCTATTTTGAACTCTATCAAGGCAGGACAAGTCCTTTCTAGCAGCTCCTGCCCAGATGTGGCAACAGTATTCCATCCTTGGACGTACCTGGCTCTTATATAGATAGAGAATAGCATCAGCAGTGAGATATCTACTGGATCGATAGAAAGATCCCACCATTTTTCCAGCGGCCTTGGCAACAGATTTGATATACGTGCTCCATTTAAGATCAGGAGTAATGGTCAAGCCCAGAAGCTTGTCAAAACTTGAGGCCTCCTGAAGACGAGAGCCATTCATTTCAATTGATGACAAATGTGGATTAAAATGTTGATGATGTAAAGAGAGAAGCTTGGTTTTAGATGCATTAAAAGTAACCAGCCACTCCTTTCCCCATTGTACTACATGCTCAAGATCAGAGGAGAGAGAATTGGAGAGTACTTGCTCGTTTACTGTCTTAGATGTGGTACCATAAATGGTAGTGTCGTCAGCATAAATGTCTACAAATGATGTAAGGATATGATTTGGAAGATCATTAATGTAGATCAGGAAAAGAGTTGGGCCCAGGATGGATCCCTGAGGGACACCGGCATTAATACTGTGAGCTTCTGATTTTTGCCCCTCAACTACTACTCTTATGAACCTATCAGAAAGAAATGATTTAATAATTGAGAAGACTTTTCTCTAAATCAACACAAAGACGAATTTATCAACATATCAAAGTTTATTTACAATTAACTTTTGTCCATCGACATAGAGACTTTTAGCTGTAAAGGTGTGTGTGTGTGTGTGTGTGTGTGTGGGTGGGTGGTTATGACGGCAGAGAAATGTCAGTCTGCTGTATTCTCTCTCTCCTCTCTTTTGGTTGTTTTTGTTAACTGACTTCTATAGATATCAATCCAACCTGAAATGTAAACCTTTCTTTGTTTTCATGATAATTACAATTCTGGTCAGTTTTATGGGACACAAGAGTGTAGATCAAAAATTCATCTGGAATGTGCGTGTGTGCAAATCTCTGATTTTTATTGGCATCGCCTAGACTCCATATCCAATACGACTTTGCCAGTCAGATTTAGGGTTGGTGGTAAAAAAAAAAATAGTTGACTACCCCCCCCCCCAAATAGAATGAGCAGAAAATGGAAAATCATTATACATTAAATTCATATACACAACTAATCCCCTACTCAAAATTGTAATAAATTGGATTTTTCTTTTTCTTTTTTAATGTTCACATGTAATCACTGAAAAAGTGCAATCTCATTTGGATCGCTTTTTAATATAGATATAATTTCTTTTTAATTTGACAAACTTCTTAGTGTTTTACTTTTATGTATAGTATCCAAAATTGTGATTTCTTTGTAAGATTTTCGTCTGTACTTTTCCTTTGTCTTTGTGCCATTTTTCCCTATTTATTCACTTGCATCGTTTTTATCTGTGCCATTTTTACTAAAAATTCATAGGTTACATGGTGATGAGCAAAACGCTGCAGAAACGTATCTGTATTTTAATTGGCCCCACCCTTTCTTCTTCTCTCTCTCTCACAGACGTGATGTTGCTAGCCTCAGTCCTTTCTATGTGTTCTTTGGTGCCTCATTCTAATAGAGCTTCCTGTTTCAGCAGCTTCTTTCCAAGAGCTGCAAACTTGTGGAACTCTCTTCCTGTTAACTCTTTTCTCCTTACCTATTGACCTATTGACCTCGGTCTTGAAACAAAACGTCTTTGCGACAATCATGTTTTGTTCTTGTTAGCTCCTTACATGAAGTGGTTTCATGCACTGTCTGGAGCGATTTCCATAGAAGACACACACACACACACACACATGAAATTTTTTAATAATTTTTTTATATAGAAATCATTCCATGAATATTTTTTTGGAATCAAAATTTAATGTTTTCTTCTGTGGCTCATGTGTTGCATCTGTATCAGATTTTGCGCATAGTTTTTGCGTAATCGTGTTACGTAAACAATAAAGGTGCACGAAAGGACGCGCCTGTTGCAGGTGTAACGAAGATGATCAGGTGTAATCTATGTCTTACGTTGTAAAAAGATTCTTTTTGAAACATTGTAAGACGACACTTTAGTTGCAAGAAGATGCTCAGCATTTGGTGAGAGTGTCAAAATACAACCTTCACGGTTTTAGATGTGGTTAGGAGCATGGTTGCTGGGTTGAAATTATATCTTATAACTTTCGACTGCAATCTTGGTTAAGAGGAGTTTTTTTTTTTTTTTTACTCTTTTTTTATCCCATTTAGATGCAAGAAGCTACTAATTGTCTACTGTTGGGGATCATATCTACAGGGTATTAAGTGGGGAGTTAACCGCGGGATGTCTGTTCATACTACATTTAAACTTCTACATGTTAGTAAATGATAATTAATTAGTAATATACAGCATAATCACGTGTACACCGATTCTCGTCAGATCACCGAAGTTAAGAAACATTGAGCCTGGTTAATACCAGATGGGTGACGATTTGGGAATACTTGGCACTGTATGTGCTCTTCTCTTATCTCAGCATTTGTTTCGAGTCGTCCTGTACATACACTTCACTTGCCACTGGTATTTAACAATGTCGACTCAGTAGAGGTGTGGTTAGAGATTGCACACCTCCTGCCACAAAAATTTCATATGCAGGCAACCCTTTGTGAGTATCCGTAGTCTGTCAAAGACTGAAGGAGCCCTTTTTAAAATTAATATTAATTAATGGTCTCCATTCTGTTTCGAGAAACAAAGGATACCTCCTGTAAGAGTGCCTGTGGATGTAATTGTGAAGCAAGGGTTGCACAATCCTAAACCTCACCTCTCCTGAGTCAGGACTGCTTGATTCCAATGGCAAGGAAAAGTTCAGGTCAACACGAAACAATGTTGAGATAAGCAGAGAGCACATACAGCACCTGGTATTCCCAAATGGTCACCCATTTATTACTGACCAGACTCAACACCACTTAACTTGGGTGATCTAATGGGAACTAGTGTGTCAGCATGTTAGTATGGAAACAAGAAACGGAGGAAATTTCAAAGTTTAGCTGTCCGTAGAAAGAAACCATTAGCATAAAAATCTTTCTGACATCTCGGGATCGAAACAGTAAACAAGTGGGATTTTGCTGCTTGTCAAGTAGTTAAGTTGCTTTACTGAATATTAGGCAAGCAGGAATTGGAATACACTCTACTAAAGCTTATGGTCACAATTGGTGAATTTCAAAAATGCAATCTGGACATGAAGACACTTTAGCATAAGTTTTTAAGTGGCATAAGAGAGAATCTGTGAGGGATGAGGTGTGGGAGGAGTAAAGAAGTCAGAACATCAGAGCTGATTGGCCAAATAAAGGATAAGCACCGTCATGTGTCTATAGAGAAAATAAGTGCACAGTTTGATGTCAGTGTGGGAACTGTACACACAATTATTCGCAAGGAACTGAAGATGTGGAAGATTTGCGTGAATGCGCCAGTCAACAATTCTAACCTTGTTACAGACTTTTTGACCAAGATTGGCATCAAGACAATTCCTCACCCTCCCTATAGTCCACACCTTGCTCCCTGTGACTTTTAGTTATTCCTTAAGCTCAAGGAAAACATCAGAGGCTGTCGTTATGAGACAACTGAGGAGATAAAAGAGGCTGTGACAAGGGTCATTGACACAAGAGGACTTCAATAAGGTCTTCCAGAAGTTGTTGGAATGGCACAACAAGTGCATTGCAGCCGGAGGAGATAACTTCAAAGGAGTCTAAAGTTTTATGTGTGTGCTATCAATAAAAGTGTCTGGAAATTTATTGAAGGCACCTCGTACCTGTCTCCTGTTATGATTGAAATTGTGTGATTTTGGGGAAGCCTCTTACCCTGACTGCTAGGAGAAGAAGGTGCCCTTGAGCGAATAAAAGCTGCAACATGATTTTCCCCTTCTTTCACTCACTTTTTTTTACCCCCCCCCCTCTTGAGGTGGCAGCAGATTATCGGATACAGAATTTATATAGATATACATCAGAAAGTGATATCATAAAAAACAATATAATAAGTGACTAGAGTATCCTAAATCCTGGACCAACTATGTGTGGCATTTCGAAGGACTTTTACTATTAAGTCAGTTGAAAAAAAAATCCTTAAGTCTTCGCCTCTGAGAAGAGATCTCTTTCAAGTAAAAATTCAGACTTGTTTGCTAAACAAGCTTGAAAACGAAGTCATCCGTTTTTCGTCTACTAACACAAGGACCGATGGGTTATTGACCTTTCCCTGAGTTATTTTAAAGGCACCTCTATCATTTATCAGTATATCTATAAGAATGAGAATGTGTGTGTGTGTGAGGACACTTCTAAACCTATATACTCAACGAATTTTTGATCTACACTTAAATTTGGTACATAGGCTATTCAGACATAGCTTGTGGAAAACTTTTTAATTGGTTTTCATCCGGAAAAGGGACTGCTAAAGGGGTCAAAATTGAAAAATTGGTACGTGGAGGGTCATCGGATTTTTATCTGTTTGTCAACTGTTTCATGAATGCGCATTCATGAATGGTTCACATGGCAGGTTCCTTATGTTAAGAATAAGGGTGTTTGAAAAAACTTTTTAAAGAAGTGTCAAGCTGGCATAATGGTTATCGCACTTTACTCACTGTCTTTTGATTTTGGTTTTAATCTCAGCTCATTTTTTTTTTTACTTACAAGAAGTGAACTATTTAGAAAAAACATGATACTCGTATGCACATGTCTGAATTTCTGTATGAATTAAAATATAATATTTATGCATATTTTATGACGAGGCAATACTGGGCGGTCTGCTAGTCTCTCTATATTTTCATGACAGTTTCACCATTCAATGTCATTATACACTGCATCAGAATCATCTTTTTGAGAACCGGTTTGTAATATTTGATGTTGAGGTTTAAATACAATGCAAACAGACATAATGTTCCTGTAGACATATTCCCAAGCAGTAGCCCCTCATGTCTTATTTGGAGTGAATAAGGGGCTTGATATCTAATTGGATCGCACTTTATATGTGTAACGAAGCGGTATGCTCTCTTGGTAACATAGCGCATGTGGGTGAGTATGAGAAAATCAGCAGCAGCCATATAGGATAGCTGGTTAGCGAAAATATTAGCAACAGCAGCAGCAGCAGCAACCATTAAAGCATGTATGCAAATTGGCAAGTGTGCACATGCTGACGTCATGGGAAGAAAACAAAAAAAAGGACAGCAAGAGAAGCAAAATGCATGCCAGGGAAGATGGACATATGAAGTCGAGAGATAGAAAGCGCTGGCTAAAGTCAGTGTCAGGTGGCAGGGAAAGAGACTTTTAAAAAGCACATGTTATAATGATGCAGTGTTGTAAAACGTGTGTACGAAAAGACTTTTGAAAGATAATGAAATGCATTATTATTGAAAAAACCACAAATAAATGCATTTCATTTTCACTTTAAAAAATGCAGTCACATTTTTATTTATTTCCTTTTTTTATTTGTTTGTTCCTTTGCGACGGTACCAGACAATGTGTGGGTGTGGGAGGTTTGAAATGTAACGAGATAGTAAAACAGCAACAGCCATATTAAATATGAATAATTAAGTACATTTATATTGAAATAGTGAAGTAATTTTACCACAACATTATGTCGTCATCATTCGTTGTATGAATCTGAAAATTCTATTATTGGCATTGGTTTCTCCGATATTTTGCTAGTGGGAATTCTTTCTAGAAAGACATCTAGAGGGACCACATGAAGGTTGCCAACATCCTAAGCGACAGTGATTTTATGAAACGAATTGGATTTGAACTTGGACACCTAATCTGTGTTGTTAACCAATCACCTTTTTTTACAAGGGAGTTGCCACTTATAAGGCCCAAAGGCCACTCGAGTATAAGAGTTAATAAGTGCATGCTGGTCACTGAAACAATGGCTTAGTGATCGTTAAATTCCATGCCAGCCTTTTCTACTTGTTTCGGAAATAAAATCTTTTGATTCGTCATACTACTGTTCTCATCTTGAGTGTGATTTTCACAGCGTTTCGGTTGATGTAATCTCTGGCCTTCTTCAGGTGTATTGTGTCAAACTCGGGAATGTTTCTGTCAAATTCGAGAATTTTGACAGAATTTCAAACAGAACCCTTTATTTACTTCACGGGGGTAGCGTGCTCTTGTTCCATCTGGCATCCTAAGTAAGCAGAGGTCCTAAGTAATTCGCAATTGTATTTTTTGGTCGCCCACACTGAGGATTGAACCTTCAACCTTCAGGAGAATATCGCTTTTACAATTGACTTTTTCAAGTCTTCTAACCACATTGCGGACAATTCTAGTACGAATTTTAGGAGCCTTAAACCTATTTTTATTTTTAGTTGTTAATATCACTATTTATCTATATATTAAAGTTTATCCATATATTAATCCGATAGCGTGTGTGTTATTTTGTGTGTCACGCTTACATCTTTTCTTCTTCCGAGTGACTGTCGTTTAATTGTTATGATCTTCTGTTTCCTGAAATAAATAATTTTTACCAAGAATTCTTCATAAGTTTTAGTTTCGATAATAGCTGATGGCTCTCAAGTTATCTATTTTTTGATAAATAATTTTCTTGATAAATTTTGGTTTCGATTTCGATTATAGCTGAAGGAACTTAAGTTATATAGTTATATACACATATATTTTTTTTCTTTTCACAAGTTTTGTTTTCTGTTTTGATTCAAGCTGATGCACCCAAGTCGTATGGATACATTTTTTTTATTTTTACAAATCACAACTTTATAATATATAAGAATCGATAGAAAATTGATTCTATAATAATATATACAAAAAAATCTGCATAAATTGAAATATCATATTTAAGCGTATTTTACGACCGGCTGTGCCGGGTATCCCTGCCAGCTTAGATACATACTTTTGCAATTTTAACAAAAGAGCTACAATAATATTGGGGCGTCTCCATTTACGCTGAACATCCACAAAATGACAACATCAATATATTACATATGAAAGAATCTGCTAGTTACTAATTATTACTATATATTAACGTTTATCTCTCTCTCTCTCTCTCTCTCTATATATATATATATATATATATATATATATATATATATATAAATATATATATATAAACAGCGAAACAATACTGTATGTGAATGACATATATATTTTTATATTTTGTGTACAGAAAGTTGTTAGCTGAGACAGATCATTGGTACCGTCGGTTTCAAGCCCGATAATAAGGCCCGTTTAACAACTTTCTGTACACAAAATATAAAAATATAAATACGCTCTTAAAATTTGGATTTTCCTTTTAATTGAGCACTCTGCTGGAATTCTTTTTCCAAAAAACTAATCATATATATATATATATATATATATATAAACAGCGAAACAATACTGTATGTGGATGACATATATATATATATATATATATATATATATATATATATATATATATATATAATGTATATATATATATAATGTATATATATATATATATATATATATATATATATATATATATAAGGTCTAAGAAATCTAGACTAGACACAAAAGGACGCCACTCAGAAACTCACCACAGTTTGTATACCATATATGAATGGCTTGTTTGAAAAACTTCAATGAATATGTAATCCATATGATATCAGAACAGTATTCAGGAGTAATTCAATTTTCCGGAAACAGCTTGTGAGAGTCAAGCCCACTGCATAAAAAATCATGACTAAGAACTGTGTATATGAAATGCCATGTAAATGTGGAAAACTATATAAAGTTGAGACGTGTCGTCTACTAAAAATACGGTTAAAAGAACATCGAAAAGCCGCAGTACATGGAGAGACTGAAAAATCAGGAATAGCTGACCATATCTGGAAGGAAAAGGAAAACCATCCACCATTATGGGATGAAGTAAAAATTATAGACGGAGAAGAACGATGGAGAATAAAACGACTCAAAGAAGCAGTAGATATGCTGGGAATAACCAATTACTAAGTAGACCTAGTATAGAATTTAATAAAATATGGGAACCGTTAATTATAAACAATAGATAATACATAAAAGTTATAAGTACTATATATATATATATATATATATATATATATATATATATATGTGGTGAGTATATATATATATATATATATATATATATATATATATATAGTTATACATTAATATATAGTAATAATTTATACATTAATATATAGTAATAATTTATACATTAATATATAGTAATAATTAGTGATATTTACAACTAGAAAAAAACAAAAGTTTAAGGCTCATAAAATTCATACTAGAATTGTCTGCAAGGACCCATGGCACAGTGGTTAGAGTACTTGAAAAAATCAATTATAAAAAGTGATATTCTTCTGAAGGTTGAAGGTTCAATCCTCAGTGTAGGTGACCGAAAATACAATTGCGAATTACTTAGGACTTCTATCCAGTCATGGCTGACGGAATGAGAGCATGCTACCTCCCTGAAGTAAATAAAGGGTTCTGCTTGAAATTCCGTCCAAATTCCCGAGTTCGATAGAAACATTCCTGAGTTTGACAAGATACACCTAAAGAAAGTCGGAGGTTCCATCGACTGAAACGTTGTGAAAACAACATACAAGATGAGAACAGTAATCCGCTGAATCCAAATAATAAGAATAACCAATCCTCATCTTTAAAATTCAGAAACGTCAAAATCTTTGGACTTTAATAAATTTTTTTTTATTCACACAATTTGTTTTGTATTTTGGTTTTTTATCAATTTATTTCTAACTAACAATTCTCCAAGACAACAAAACATTGTTGTCTAGACTGACAGTTTAGTTGTTGGAACAGAATTGAACAGGTTAGGATTTTGACAGGAGTACGAACGTTAAGAGAACATTCCTTTCTTTTAGTTACAAGTATTTTATACTAAATTTATGGTTGAATATAGTTCAATTTGCTCTCATTTTTCCTTTAAATACTAATCTCGATTAATCCCTATTAATGTGTATCGAATGGATACCATAACACTTAGTTCACTGCACCTTATCATTACAAAATTTCAGCCGGATTGGCTCAGTAAGTTTCTGAGAAAAAGTGAAACGCTCAGTCAGACACACAAACTAAGACAACGATAATATAGAAATTTTGTAGTCACAAATCCAGGTTGTGACACTCCCCACGAGGGAAGAGATAAACACAAGGTCGATTATTAATATAAGGGGGATATCCATTTCACCAATAAGAGGCATTCTGGATGAGGTATTAAATTGCATCTGTCTAGAAGCTTTTCTCCTTTGCTGACCAGGGACACAAAAGATGAAAAAATGTAGTATCAGAACAGATACTGCACTTTATTCCTAGCTAAAAAGTTGTCTGATTGGAGTTAGCAAATTTTACAAGTGTCAGAATGAATTTTTTTATTTTGGTATTTCTTATTTATTTTCTTTTTAGTGTCACAATTTTGTCAGCCGATTTTCCGTATCAGAAATGGAGAATAAAAAGTCATTAAACTTTCACAGGATTCGAAGTCAGAGATTTTAAAAACTAAGGAGTCAGATTTTCTTTACCTCTAGACTATATGAATGATAAATTCTTGAACCCTTCAATAAGTGCAAGGTATTGGATCCTAAAATACTTCCAAGCAATGAAAAATGTGCTGATATGTTGAAACAAACAGAAAATCTGTTAGCATTAAAATAACATGTTTACAGTGATGTGCACAGAACATTTTCAGGGAAAGTGCTCAAGTGCAAAAAAAAAAAAAAACTTTTTCAGGGCAGGTGCTCAAGTGCAAAAAAAAAAAAACTTTTTCAGGGCAGGTGCTCAAGTGCAAAAAAAAAAACTTTTTCGGGGCAGGTGCTCAAGTTAAAAAAAAAAACCTTTTTCAGGGCAGGTGCTCAAGTGCAAGAAAAAAACTTTTTCAGGGCAGGTGCTCAAGTTAAAAAAAAACAAACTTTTTCAGGGCAGGTGCTCAAGTTAAAAAAAAAAAACTTTTTCAGGGCAAGTGCTCAAGTGCAAAAAAAAAAAAACTTTTTCAGGGCAAGTGCTCAAGTGCAAAAAAAAAAAACTTTTTCAGGGCAGGTGCTCAAGTTAAAAAAAAACGGTAAAATCTATAGTACTGGTAAGGCACAGGCCTATAATACATTCCTTTGAAATGGACACTTTTAAAACAGAAGTACAAAGTGGCAGGAGCTTGGCACCCCTAGCCCCCCCCCCCCCTCTACACGCTCCTGTATGTTTATATTTTTAATTGCATTAATAAAAGCAAATCATCAAAAAGGAAATGGCTAAAACCTTACAGAAAGACCTCCAGTTTGTTGTGGAATGGGAACATAAATGGATGCTAACATTCAATGCTGCTAAGACTAAGCTTCTTTCAATTACAATTCAATTACAAGAAACCTTCTCAACCATTGATAGCCATGGTTAATGCTAGACTACCTGAAAACTCTTTGTTCAAACTCCCCGGCTTTACCTTCACAGGGAACATAAATTGGAACAAGTATATCAAGGGCACTGCCAAAGCTGTTGTGAAGGTGGGCTCTCTCTACCGTGCTAGAAAGTTACTTATGCCTGAAATTATCCTGTACCTCTACAAAGCCACTATTCGCCCATGCATGGAGTATTGTTGTCAGATCTCACTCCTGAAAGTTAAAAAAATAACCTCCGACCTAATAATAGGGGCTGCACTTCTGTCTCATTGACAAAATGTTACTATTTTAACTGTGCTATTCTATAAAAATGTAACTATTTTAACTGTGCTATTCTATAAAATGTTACTATTTTAACTGTGCTATTCTATAAAAATGTTACTATTTTAACTGTGCTATTCTATAAAAATGTTACTATTTTAACTGTGCTATTCTATAAATACTTTAATGGAATGTTCTCAGACGAACTCCAAGCATTTGTACCTCCTCGATGTAAATACCCCGACAAACCTGACAAACAGCAAACTTTCATCTGTGGAGATCTCAAAATGATGGAAAGTCATCTTCTCAAATAGTTTTCCCTCAAACTACCAGACTTGGGAATTCCCTCCCAGGTTCCCGCTTCCATGGTTGTACTGACATGCAGAAGTTCAAGTGTAATGTAAACAGACATCTTGCTGCTCAACTCCCTACATAGTATCCACTCAAATTATGTTCCAAATGGTATCCTCTTACATAAAAGTAGCACTGAGTCTTGTCTGGGGAGAATAAGCATTAAAAATAAAAAAACGCAGATAAACAGAATAATCAAACATAAAAAAATATTTTAAGCAAAAAAATAGAAAAGAGTTGCTAGGTTGTAAAATTGAGAAATCATCCCTTAACTTCCGGGTGGAGTAAGGGTTAGGGTTAACTTCCAGCTGGAGTGGGGCACAGAAATTCTATTTTTACAGTTAACGTTTGTTCTCCTAATTAAGGATCCAATTCTATTTTTAGAGTTGATGTTAAAATGTCCACTCCCAACACAAACGTTTTTAGGGTACAGCTTTATAATATCGGCCTGCAAATCACAAAGGTGTTTTCTTAAATCCGGCTGAACTAATAGTAGATGACTTACCGAAATCTAGGGATCTCTACAGTGAAGGGGTGGGATTTTGTTGCTTGTTGGGTTTGTCGGAGGTATTTATGTCGATGCGGCATAAATACCTCCGACAAACCAGTTCTCATCAGATCACCGAAGTGAAGCAACGTTGAACCTGGTTAGTACCAGATGGGTAACCATTTGGGAATTCTATGCGCTGCATGTGCTCTCCACTTATCTCGGCATTTGTTTCTAATCGTCCGGTACATACACTTCACTTGCAAATGATATTTAACAATGTCAACTCAGGAGAGGTGTGGTTAGAGATTGCGCACATCCTGCCACAAAAATTTCACACGCAGGCACCCCTTCATGAGTATCTCTAGTCTGTTAAAACTGAAGGAGCCTGTTTATATATATATATATATATATATATATATATATATATATATGCTATACATGTACTTGAAATGTACTTGGTTTGTATATACCAATTGTAATAGGTTAAAAAATATCTTTCTCATAAATAAAGTTTTTTATAATCAAAAAGATCTTTTCTTATATAAATATCGTAAATTTAGAAAAAAAGTTCAAGCTCAATGACTGCCTTTTTATTGGGTTCCAGGGCATATATAATCTAGTATTATAATTCTCCAAATTAAAAATATCAATTTTTCTCAGTAATAAATAACCAACTGAGAAAACTTGATATTTTTAATATATATATATATATATATATATATATATATATATATATATAGTCTTGGAAGTTTTTTAACCTTTAAAACTATATAAAAAAAAACTTATTTAATTTTTATAATTTGGAAAACTATTTAGTCAGTAATTCACCTGTAATTGTTGCATAAACTTGCTGTTTTGAATTCACAATAGTTCAAATGTTATTTCAGAGATCATCTACCATGAAATCACCCACAATCACTGCATCAACAATGAAAAACAGTATATATATATATATATATATATATATATATAGAGAGAGAGAGAGAGAGAGAGAGAGAGATAGATAGGTAAATGATGGGATGATTCCAATATTATTCCCGATTCCCTGCTAAATTCCTAATTCCGATACAATTACCGATTCTGATTCTGATTCTTTATAAATCTCTAATTATTTAACTATAAGATTGTTATTTTCCCCGATTTTCGTAAAAAAACACATGTTAAATATGCAGATATTTTCCTAAACGTCCTATACTTGTGGCGGATGATCTATCGATTTTAACTTTACTTTATTTTAGCTTGTATTTTAAAATCAATAAATATTTACTATTTTATCATTATTACCAGCAATGGAAGATTTTACTTTAACGAAAATCAAATAAAAACAATGTTTTTTATTCAATTTTCACCCCAAACAAGGCAAGTGCCACTTTGAAGTAGGTGGCAACTATCGGGGACATAATTAGCGGGGACATTATGAAAGGCGATGAGTAGAAAAATGTTTGTTCACATTACACTTGAACTTCTGCATATCAGTACAGTTGGGAAAGCAGTATCCCACAAGGGAGTTCCAAAGACTTGCAGGTCTGGGGAAGAAACTATTGGAGTAAAAGGCTTTCTTACACCTAGGGATCTCTACTGTAAAGGGATGAGACTTAGTTGCTTGTCGGGTTTGTCTGGAGTAGTCACGTCGAGGAGGTACAAGTGCTTGCAGTTCGCCAGAGCAGCCACCATTAAAGTATTTGTAGAACAGGCAGAGGGATGCAACATTTCGTCGATGGGACAGAGGCTGAAGCGTAGATGACAGTTCAGGACCTATCAGGTTGGCGACTCTCTTTTGAACCTTATCTAGGAGCGAGAGACAAGTAGCAGATGCACCAGCCCAAATATGACAACAGTACTCCATACATGGGCGAATGGTGGCCTTATAGAGGTACAGGATACTTTCAGGCATAAATAATTTTCTGGCACGGTAGAGAGAGAGAGCCCATCTTCTTTGCAGCAGCCTTGGCAATGCTCTCAATGTATATATTCCAGCTCATGTTCCTTGTAAATGTTAGGCCGAGGAGTTTAAAGAAAGTACTTTCAGGCAGTGTATTCTTAGCCATTGCTATTAGTGGTAGAAAAGGTTTCTTGTAATTATTGAAGGAAACAAGCTTAGTCTTGGCAGCATTGAATGTGACCATCCATTTTTGTCCCCATTCCACGACAGATTGGAGGCCATCCTCTAGTGATTCTGCCATTGCCTTAAATATGTGTTCATTTGTTTTCCCCTCAGTGGTGTCATCGACAAATATACCCATCTCCGAAACAATTTTATCAGGGAGGTCATTTATGAATATCAGGAACAATAAAGGTCCAAGGATAGACCCCTGGGGTACTCCCGCATTTATGTCATATTGTTTAGATGTACGACCGTCGAGGACAACTTGGATTTTTCTCTAACTTAAGGAGGATTTAATTATATTGTGTATTCTTCCAGTGATACCATATGATCTAATTTTCCTTAGAAAACAATCGTGCCATGCCCTATTAAAAGCCTTAGATATATCAAGGGCTACCGCTTTACCCTCCTCTGTTTTGTTCAGTGAATGGTATATACGTTCAGAGACTACAGTTAAGATATCTGTTGTTGAACGTGCTTGCCTAAATCTATATTGTTTGTCGGTCAGGAGTTTAGCAGCTGTTAGGACTAGGGCTTGATTAACTAAGGACTCAAATATTTTGGTGAAAAGTGGGAGGAGGCTAATGGGGCGATAATTTAGTGGGTCTGTTCTTTTACCAGAATTCTTGAAGACTGGTACCACAGAAGCGATTTTCCAGCAGTCGGGAAAGCAAGATTCATTAAGGCATTTGTTGTAAAGTTTGGAGAGAACTGGAGCAACCTCACAGATGAGATCTGGTCCACATGCTTTTGAGGTGTCTAGGTTTTTTATGATACCATGCATCTGAGAAGGGGTGATTTTCAAATCGTTTAGTGTGGTGTCTGTCCGTAAAGGAAAGTCGGGGATGGAGTGGTGTGCCGGGTCCAGTGTGGAGTTTGAGGTAAACCGACTGGCAAGCAGATTTGCCTTGTCAGTTGCCGTGCAAGCAACGTCATGATTGTTTGATAGTGGGGGAATCGTTGACTGCCCACTATTTACTACACTGTTGTAGATTTTCCAAAAATCAAGGGTTCCTAATTTCTGTGCTTCAATGCGTTTCCTGGTGGTTTCAGTGTAATCTGTCTTAGCTGTTTCTATTACTCTCTTACAATTATTTCTGGCTTCTATATACTTTTGTCTGTTTGAACTTGACTTATGTCAGTTGAATCTGCAGAACGCATGCTGCCTTTGAGCAATAGCAGCTGCACAAACAGAGGAGAGTGGGGTTTGCTATAGAATTTCCGTGTGGGAACATGTGCTTCAATTGCAATTTTTAACCATTCAGTGGTCTCATTTGCACACTGTTCCGCTGGAAGAGTAAAGATATTTTGCCATGGGGCATCTCTGATGAGATCCCTGATGGCTTCCCAGTCGGCCTTTTTGTAGTACCTCGTTGTTTTGAGTAGTGGGTCTTCAGTTTTAGGGCTAGAATTTAGGCTGATTTCTACCATTATCACAGCATGATCAGTGGGCTATGGGCATTTGTTGTACAATCATCGAGAACTGTTGTCAGAAATAGAAGCGAGGCATGTTGTGGGAAGTGAGGAATGCTGGTCTGGGAATGTAACCGTCTGAGATAGGGAATGGGATATAGCGAAGCTATGTATTATACTACCAGCTACGTCTGTGTAATTAGAGAATCCAAGCCAGTTAATTTGGTGGACATTGAAGTCACCAAATACATGTACTTCAGAACTAGTATCGAGGGAGAGTGCTATGTCTATGCCGTCAGAGACTTTGTTAATTAGGGTACAGTCCTGGGTTGAGGGAGAGCGGTAGAAAAAATACAAGTAGCTAATATTATGTTGCATATTTAGTCTGAAACACATAAAGGCCTGGTCGTTTGTTTCTAGTTTTATTTCTCTAGTCGGGGGGAGGGTGTTACGAATATACACTCCAAGCCCATGCATATGTTTGTCCGAGCCTTTACGGCAAAGTGGAAGATAACCAGTTCAGATAACAGAATTGTTTTGGCATTGGAAAATAGGCATCAATATTTTTGAGTCCAATACTGATTCCGATACCCCCAAATCTTCCGATTTTTCCAATTCCGATTAATCGCCCCAACACTAATATATATATATATATATATATACATTGAGGATAAAGGAGAAACAAAACAAAATCAAATTGTACGATCGTTTTCTTTTTTTTTTTTTTTACAAGGTGGTCACCACTTATCAAGGCCCAGAAGCCACTCAGGGATAAGGGTTATTGTAAGTACAGTACGTTAGTGTGGAGATTTAATAAAGTGTCTGCGTAAGGGGGCGGTTCATCAGGAATTTGTTTATGTTGGACTTGAAGACATCCAGGTCCGGTTTTGCCCACGATCCTAATTGAGTAATTGAGTCGGAGGAGCTTTCATAGCTAATGCGCATCCGCTACACTCTCTGAGTTTTCCTTCTATATCGTTATCCATGTTTGGCCAATAAACGAAAGAGCGCATAAGGCTTTTTATTCTTGATATACCTGGATGTCCTACATGGAATTCCTTGAGCATTCTTTTCTGTAATGTCGCAGAAATTACGACCCTGTCGCTATATAACAGGACGTTATCGCAAATTGAATAAATTTCTTCATCCAGTTCGTTATTGTTGATCCTTTCTTTCGTGCGCATAATAAATTTGTCCACCTCTGCCTTACTTTTAATCTCATCAAGCGTTACTGGAAGTTCTCTTATTGTGTCACATAACGTATTTTTTGCTTCAATTTCCACTTGAATGGCTGCTATTACCATATCCTCAAATGGTTCTGTCTGCTTAGGTATTAACCTCGATAACCCGTCTGCATGACCAAATTTTTTAGATGGTACATACTTCATTTGTAAATTGTAATTCAGAAGTATGGTACCCCATCTTTGAAGTCTATTCACCGTATGTTGTGGTAATCCCTTTTTCGATCCGAAAATCGTTAATAATGGTTTGTGGTCTGTTTGTAACAGAAATTGCCTACCGTGCAGGAAACGATGAAATTTCTTTACTGCGAATATAATGCTTAGTGCCTCTTTTTCAATTTGTGAGTAGTTCTTTTCAGCTGGCAAAAATGATTGGGATGAATATGCTATGGGTTTCACTTTTCCATCATCCATTTTGTGTAAAATGCATGTTCCTATACCATAGGAGCTGGCATCGCTTGCAACTATAATTTCATGCTTGGATTATAATGTGCCAGAAACAAGTCAGATGTTGAAATCTCCTTAATTTCCTGAAATGCTTCTTTGCACTCTTGCGTCCTATTTTTGGTCTTTCCTTAACAGTTCATTTAAAGGCAGCCTTAGTTTATGCATATTTGGCACAAATACATTGTAGTAATTTGCCAAACCTAAGAAACTTTGTAAAGACACAATATTTTCTGGAACAGGCATATTCTTTATTGAACTCGATCTAACTGGATCCGACCTTCTTCCATAAGTATTTTATTTTCTCCATGAAAAATGTACATTTTTCCTGTTTTACTTTAAATCCATAATCCTGGATCCTTTTGAATACTTGATTTACATGAATTTTGTGTTGTTCTTTGCTAGTGATTTTCATTAACACATCGTCCAGGTACCCACTACGAAATTCAACCCATTTAACATAATGTCCATAATTTGCTGAAAATCGCAGGGGCAACTTTGACCCCACAAGGAAGTCTGTTAAACTTGTACAATCCCTTATTAGTATTAATACATAGCAGCTTTGAACACTCCTTATCGATTGGAACTTGTAAGTACGCGTCACTGAGGTCAATTTTAGAAAAGTATTTTTTTTTTTACAAGGTGGTCACCACTTATCAACGCCGGAAGCCACTCAGGGATAAGGGTAATTGTAAGTACAGTACGTTAGTGTGGATATTTAATAAAGTGTCTACTTAAGAGGGCGGTTCATCAGGAATTTGTTTACGTTGGACTTGAAGACATCCAAGTTGTAGTCAGGAGGGAAGCAGGCAGATGGAACAGAGTTCCACAGGCGTGCAGTTCTAAGAAAGAAGCTTTGTTCATGGAATCTACATTTTGATTTAGGCATAGATATAGAGTGGGGAAAGTTTTTGACAGTGGATTCAGCTAGACAGGTGTTTTTCGTAAAAGATTGGCGCGGGGAGACCAGAGATTGGAGTTCAGACGAGCACCTGCCATGAAAATAACGATAAAACAAAGATAGGCTTGCAACGTCTCTTCTGTGGGAGAGAGGTTGCAGAGAAGAGAAAAGGGCATCCCCCACTAAGCCACGAAGTCTATTTTGTACTCTGTCAAGGCAGGATAGGCTGTTTTTAGCAGCTCCTGCCCAGATATGGCAGCAGTATTCCATCCTTGGACGTACTTGGCTTTTATATAGATAGAGAATTGCATTAGTAGTGAGATATCTTCTGGAGCGGTAGAAGGATCCCACCATCTTTCCAGCGACCTTGGCAACAGACTTGATGTACGTGTTCCATTTCAGATCAGGAGTGAAGGTCAAGTCCAGAAGCTTGTCAAAACATGGGGCTTCTCCTAGATGAGGGCCATCCATTTCAATTGATGCCAGATGGGGATCAGAGCGTTGATGATGTAAAGATAGGAGTTTGGTTTTAGATGCATTAAAGGTAACCAGCTATGTCTTCCCCCACTGAACCACTCATTCGAGATCAGAGGAGAGAGAATCAGAAAGAGCTTTGTCATTTACAGCCTTTGATGTGTTGCCGTAGATGGTTGTGTCATCAGCATAGATGTCAACGAATGATTTAAGTATGTGTTTAGGGAGGTCATTGATGTAGATCAGGAAGAGAGTTGGGCCCAGGATGAACCTTTGATGGACTCCAGCATTAATACTGCAAGCCTCTGATTTTTGTCCATCAACCACTACTCTTATGAGCCTATCCGAGAGAAATGATTTAATGATAGAGAGAATATTTCCAGTTAAACCGTTGCTGGAGATCTTGTGAAGTAGGGCTTTATGCCATACCTTGTCGAAGGCCTTTGATATGTCGAGAGCAAGTGCCCTTAAAACGAAGCCTTTGTCAAGAGATTCACTAATCCTATGAGATATAACCGTTAGCACATCTGCGGTAGATCTTGCAGAACGGAAACTATATTGCGTGTCACTAAGAAGGTTATTTCTGCTGAGGTGGTTGACTATTTCTCTATTTAATATGGATTCCAGCAACTTACTCATGACACACAGGAGACTTATTGGTCTGTACTGAGACAGAGATGACTTATCACCTGAATTCTTAAATACAGGGCATACTGGTGAGGGTTTCCAGGGTGTTGGAAAGCACTTCTCCTTAAGACAACGCTTAAACAGTTTCGTAAGTATGGGAGCAAGTTCTGGTTGAAGCTTTTTTAACACTATAATTGGGATGCCGTCAAGGCCAGTAGCTTTACTGGAATCAAGGTTCTTGATTAACTTGGCAACCTCATGCTCAGATATTTGTATGTTACCTAGCGTGTTCTGTGTTATAGGAGGAAATATGGGGAGTTGATGGCCTTCGTCGCATAGGGTAGAATTAGCTGCAAAGTTCTTTGCAAATAGTTTGGCCTTGTCTGAAGCTGACGAGATGACCTCAGGTCCGTTGATAATGGTTGGGATAGAACGCGCACTTCTGTTCAGGATCTTATTTGTTATTTGTCAAAACTGGTGGGATCCAAGCCGCTGATCAGCTACTTTGGATTTAACTGACTGGGCATATAGCTCTCTTGTATTTTTTATTACTCTTTTACAACGGTTGCTGGCGTTCCTGAAAGCAGCTTTAGTCTCAGTGCATCTATTATGTTGGTAGCTATGGAAAAAGTGATTTCTGTGCGCGATGGCAGCAGCACATTCTGAGGAGAACCATGGCTGGCTGTTAGGCTTTTGTTGGAATTTTTTAGATGGTATGAATCGGTCTATGCCTACAATTAATCATTCGGTCAGGTCTGATACTATAGAGGCCACATCCTTTTTAAACATGGAATGCAGAGGTAGATCAGATATAAATGTATGGAAGCTATCTCAGTCAGCCATGGAGTATTGGTATACAGTACGGTGGAGGGGTACGTCTGGGGACTTATTACATTTCATTTTTATCTTAACTGATATGATGGAGTGGTCGGAGGATCCTACAGGAGAAAGAACGGAACATGAACATAGCTCAGGGGAAGTTGTGAGAAAAGGTCTAGGAGGCTTGCTTATTGACCTGTAGTATCGGGCACACGGGTGGGCTCGCAAACAATCTGAGTAAGGTCATAAGCAATAGCAAAATCATGACAAAACCTCCCCTCATCGTCCGTCTTATTTGAGTGGGTCAGCCATTCCACGTTATGGACATTGAAGTCACCACAGATGTGGATGTTAGCCGAGGGATGTGCAGACAGGATGTGGTTAATTTTCTCAGATATGCTCTTAAAGATAGTAACTCTGCTGTTGTGGGGCTGATAGAGGGCAAATATAAATGCAGTGGTGTAAGCAAGTGTAACCCGGAAGCACATATTAGGTAAATTAGGATCTTCTCTGGAGATATCCCTGCCACATGGGAAGCCATCTTTAATGTAGGCACATATTCCATGCCCATGGCGATCTTGGGGGTCAGATTTAGATGTTAAGTTAGTGTATCCGTTAATTATAAACTCATCTAGGGAAATGTTCGGCCCTATTCCAGTTTCGCTTAGAAAGAATATGTCCAGTTTCATCTACTGTAATTGGGTTTCAACCTCTGGAAGGTTGGAACGTATTTCCCTTTACTCAGTTTCGCAAATATCTCTTCAGGGCTCGGAAGATGATAATGGTGATCTTTTAATGCCCTGTTGAAGCCTGTCGCGAAATCGGCGCAAACCCAGATCTCTTTACTCTTCTTTTGCATGTACACCGTTGGTGCAGCCCACTCACTGTGATCAATTTTTCCGATGACACGCATGTTTTCGAGTCTTTCTAATTCACCGTCTATCTGTTCTATAGCGGCGTATGGAACATTTCTTTTCTTTATGAACACTCGCTGTTCATTTCCTTTACGTCAAATTTTGCTACCGCTTTTGTACACTTTCCTAAACCGCCTGAAAATACGTCTAGGAAATTCTCTTTTAAGTCCCTCTGAAGTTTTTCTGCCTCTACATTCGAATCCTCAACCTTTTGGCAAAATGAGCTTAAAGGCACTCGGCTAGCAGTTGATGTGCAGTCACATCTCTCTCACTGGTGTTGGAATTACTAGCGCTATTTTTAGTGCTAATCAGTGTAAATTCCTCTGTTCAAGGAACGCCGGTATAACAGTTACCGTATTGTAAATTGGCCAAGAAGCAGGCGAATGGAACAGTGTTCCACATGCAGGTAGTTCTAGGAAAGAAGCTTTGTTCATGGAATCTGCGTTTAGAATTAAGCATAGATAGAGAGTAGGAGAAATCGTTTATAGTAGTTGTAACTAGTCGAGTGTTTTTTTTGTGAAAGTTTGGCAAAAGGAAATCTTAGATTAAAGATCAGACAAACACTTGCCATGAAAATAATGATAGATAGACAGGCTTTCTGTGAGAAAAAGGTTAAAGGAAAGAGAAAAGGTCATCACCTACTAGGTTTTGAATCCAGTTTTGAACTCTATCAAGACAAAAGAAGACACGTCGAGCAGCTCCTGCCCAGATGTGGCAACAGTATTACATTTTAGGACGTATCTATGAATATGAACGCTTCTTTGTAAATAAAATATTTTAAAAACAAATTGTGATTTATATAAGTAATATCAACCTATAGAGTGAATGTGGTATTTTGGTCAAAAAAGCATAGCACCAACACCTAAACGATTTAAGCTTCATATCTAAGGTAACAAATGAACTTTTATAGTTCATGTGATTGTTAGATTGTCCAAATTGTTTAACATTTTAAAAGCATTTTTATAACTCTATCATTTTTTACCTAAATAAATTCATTAAGATGTTTATATTTTGTATTAAAAATGTCATATCTTTTAATCTTGCCATCCTGTAGAAGTGCTCCTACCTTAGAGGGTTCAACACTACCTATTTTGGGAAATAAAGGTTGAGCATGCCAGGGACTACATTTATAGTTTTAAATAGCACAACAATTTATTTAAGCTGTTGAAAGAATGAAAAAAAATTTATATTTCTCACTTGTGAGTTTATTGTCATCAGAGACTTTAATGTGACGGATGTGTTTCGTGCACGGATATCAGCTTTCTTGACATCAGGTTTGAAAGTACTAAGATTTCTGGTCATATGCATTTTGTTGAAAGAAATCTTTTAAAGAAAGGAAAAAGAAATAACTATCAACAACCAAGCCAGACACTATAAGTGAATGTTTGAAAATGTAAGAAACTTGAAACATAAAAACTTTTACCAAAATAATTGAATTCGGCATTCACCTGAAAAGTGTCGATATGCTGTAAAAAAAAAAAAAAAAAAAAAAAGATGTGTTCAAAAAGTATCCAGACGGATAGAACAATGTGTATAGATTGGTAGACCATGCCGGATCTATTTTATGAAACTTGTTGAAAGAGAAGAGCCTAGTGGTTGGTGCACCAGCCGAGATGTGGCAACAATATTCCATGTATGAGTGAATGGTGGCTTTACAGAAATTTAGTATGAAATAATTAAGTTAATATTAAAAAATACATAAAATATAGTATAGAATTAATAAGTATAATACAAAAATATATAAAACATAAATTATAGAATTAATAATTTAATATAAAATAAAATACATAAAATATAGTATACAATTAATAAGTTAGTATAAAATAAAAATGCATAAAATATATAGAATTAATAAGTTAATAAAAACTACATCAAATGTAGTATAGAAGTGATAGCTTTATATGGAATTAAAATAACGTAAAATATAGTATAAAGAATATAGAATAAAAAAGTTTATATAAAATAAACTAAACATAAAACACTGTGCAGATGTAATAAGTTAATATAAAAAAATTATATTATAATTATAGTAAAAAATGATTAAGATAATAAAAAATTTAAAATACATAAAATATAATATAGAATTCATAAGTTGATATAAACCCAAAAATATGAAAATCTAGTATAGAATTAATAATATAAAATAAAAATACATTTAATATAGTATAGTATTAATAAGTTTAAAAAATAGTATAGAGTTAAAAAGGGAGTATAAAATAAAAATACGTATAATACAGTATAGAAATTATAAGTATGAAATAAAAAAATTTATAATATACAATATAGTATTAATGCATTAGTATAAAGTATAAAATATACCATAGTATTAATGAGTTTTTAAAAAATAAATAATACATAAAATATAGCATAGTATTAATGAGTTTTTTTTAAATAAATAATACATAAAATATAGCATAGTATTAATGAGTTTTAAAAAAATAAATAATACATAAAATATAGCATAGTATTAATGACTTTTTTAAAAATAAATAATACATAAAATATAGCATAGTATTAATGAGTTTTTTAAAAATAAATAATACATAAAATATAGCATAGTATTAATGAGTTTTTAAAAAATAAATAATACATAAAATATAGCATAGTATTAATGAGTTTTTTAAAAATAAATAATACATAAAATATAGCATAGTATTAATGAGTTTTGTAAAAATAAATAATACATAAAATATAGTATAGTATTAATGAGTTTTTTTAAAAATAAATAATACATAAAATTTAGCATAGTATTAATGAGTTTTTTTAAAAATAAATACTACATAAAATATAGCATAGTATTAATGAGTTTTTTAAAAAATAAATAATACATAAAATATAGCATAGTATTAATGTGTTTTTAAAAAATAAATAATACATAAAATATAGCATAGTATTAATGTGTTGTTTAAAAATAAATAATACATAAAATATAGCATAGTATTAATGTGTTTTTTAAAAATAAATAATACATAAAATATAGCATAGTATTAATGTGTTTTTTTAAAAATAAATAATACATAAAATATAGCATAGTATTAATGTGTTTTTTAAAAATTAATAATACATAAAATATAGCATAGTATTAATGTGTTTTTTTTAAATAAATAATACATAAAATATAGCATAGTATTAATGTGTTTTTTAAAAATTAATAATACATAAAATATAGCATAGTATTAATGTGTTTTTTAAAAATAAATAATACATAAAATATAGCATATTATTAATGAGTTTTTTTTAAAAATAAATAATACATAAAATATAGCATAGTATAAATGTGTTTTTTTTAAAAATAAATAATACATAAAATATAACATAGTATTAATGAGTTTTTAAAAATAAATAATACATAAAATATAGCATAGTATTAATGAGTTTTTTAAAAATAAATAATACATAAAATATAGCATAGTATTAATGAGTTTTTAAAAAATAAATAATACATAAAATATAGCATAGTATTAATGTGTTTTTTTTAAATAAATAATACATAAAATATAGCATAGTATTAATGTGTTTTTTAAAAATAAATACTACATAAACTATAGCATAGTATTAATGAGTTTTTAAAAAAATAAAAAATACATAAAATATAGCATAGTATTAATGTGTTTTTTAAAAATAAATAATACATAAAATTTAGCATAGTATTAATGAGTTTTTTTTAAAATAAATAATACATAAAATATCACATAGTATTAATGAGTTTTTTTAAAAATAAATAATACATAAAATATAGCATACTATTAATGTGTTTTTTAAAAATAAATAATACATAAAATATAGCATAGTATTAATGAGTTTTTTAAAAATAAATAATACATAAAATATAGCATAGTATGAATGTGTTTTTTTAAAAATAAATAATACATAAAATATAGCATAGTATTAATGTGTTTTTTAAAAATAAATAATACATAAAATATAGCATAGTATTAATGTGTTTTTTTAAAATAAATAATACATAAAATATAGCATAGTATTAATGTGTTTTTTTAAAAATAAATAATACATAAAATATAGCATAGTATTAATGTGTTTTTTAAAATTAATAATACATAAAATATAGCATAGTATTAATGAGTTTTGTAAAAATAAATAATACATAAAATATAGCATAGTATTAATGAGTTTTTTTAAAATAAATAATACATAAAATATAGCATAGTATTAATGTGTTTTTTAAAAATAAATAATACATGAAATATAGCATAGTATTAATGTGTTTTTTAAAAAATAAATAATACATAAAATATAGCATAGTATTAATGAGTTTTTTTTAAAATAAATAATACATAAACTATAGCATAGTATTAATGAGTTTTTTTAAAAATAAATAATACATAAAATATAGCATAGTATTAATGTGTTTTTTGAAAATAAATAATACATAAAATATAGCATAGTATTAATGAGTTTTTTTAAAAAATAAATAATACATAAAATATAGCATAGTATTAATGTGTTTTTTTTAAAATAAATAATACATAAAATATAACATAGTATTAATGAGTTTTTTTTAAAATAAATAATACATAAAATATAGCATAGTATTAGTGTGTTTTTTGTAAAAATAAATAATACATAAAATATAACATAGTATTAATTAGTTTTTTAAAAATAAATAATACATAAAATATAGCATAGTATTAATGTGTTTTTTTAAAAATAAATAATACATAAAATATAGCATAGTATTAATGTGTTTTTAAAAAATAAATAATACATAAAATATAGCATAGTATTAATGAGTTTTTTAAAAATAAATAATACATAAAATATAGCATAGTATTAATGAGTTTTTTTTAAAATAAATAATACATAAAATATGGCATAGTATTAATGTGTTTTTAAAAATAAATAATACATAAAATGTAGCATAGTATTAATGTGTTTTTTAAAAATAAATAATACATAAAATATAGCATATTATTAATGAGTTTTTTTTAAAAATAAATAATACATAAAATATAGCATAGTATTAATGTGTTTTTTTTTAAATAAATAATACATAAAATATAACATAGTATTAATGAGTTTTTAAAAATAAATAATACATAAAATATAGCATAGTATTAATGAGTTTTTTAAAAATAAATAATACATAAAATATAGCATAGTATTAATGTGTTTTTTTTAAATAAATAATACATAAAATATAGCATAGTATTAATGTGTTTTTTGAAAATAAATAATACATAAAATATAGCATAGTATTAATGAGTTTTTAAAAAAATAAAAAATACATAAAATATAGCATAGTATTAATGTGTTTTTTAAAAATAAATAATACATAAAATTTAGCATAGTATTAATGAGTTTTTTTTTAAATAAATAATACATAAAATATCACATAGTATTAATGAGTTTTTTTTAAAATAAATAATACATAAAATATAGCATACTATTAATGTGTTTTTTAAAAATAAATAATACATAAAATATAGCATAGTATTAATGAGTTTTTTAAAAATAAATAATACATAAAATATCACATAGTATTAATGAGTTTTTTTAAAATAAATAATACATAAAATATAGCATAGTATTAATGAGTTTTTTTTAAAATAAATAATACATAAAATATAGCATAGTATTAATGTGTTTTTTAAAAAATAAATAATACATAAAATATAGCATAGTATTAATGTGTTTTTTAAAAATAAATAATACATAAACTATAGCATAGTATTAATGTGTTTTTTAAAAATAAATAATACATAAAATATAGCATAGTATTAATGAGTTTTTTAAAAATAAATAATACATAAAATATAGCATAGTATTAATGAGTTTTTTAAAAATAAATAATACATAAAATATAGCAAAGTATTAATGAGTTTTTAAAAAATAAATAATACATAAAATATAGCATAGTATTAATGAGTTTTTTAAAAATAAATAATACATAAAATATAGCATAGTGTTAATGAGTTTTTTAAAAATAAATAATACATAAAATATAGCATAGTATTAATGTGTTTTTTAAAAAGAAATAATACATAAAATATAGCATAGTATTAATGAGTTTTTTAAAAATAAATAATACATAAAATATAGCATAGTATTAATGAGTTTTTTAAAAATAAATAATACATAACATATAGTATAGTATTAATGAGTTTTTAAAAAATAAGTAATACATAAAATATAGCATAGTATTAATGAGTTTTTAAAAAATAAATAATACATAAAATATAGCATAGTATTAATGAGTTTTTAAAAAATAAATAATACATAAAATATAGCATCGTATTAATGAGTTTTTTAAAAATAAATAATACATAAAATATAGCATAGTATTAATGAGTTTTTTAAAAATAAATAATACATAAAATATAGCATAGTATTAATGAGTTTTTTAAAAATAAATAATACATAAAATATAACATAGTATTAATGAGTTTTGTAAAAATAAATAATGCATAAAATATAGCATAGTATTAATGAGTGTTTTAAAAATAAATAATACATAAAATATAGCATAGTATTAATGTGTTTTTTAAAAATAAATAATACATAAAATATAGCATAGTATTAATGTGTTTTTTAAAAATAAATAATACATAAAATATAGCATAGTATTAATGAGTTTTGTAAAAATAAATAATACATAAAATATAGCGTAGTATTAATTAGTTTTGTAAAAATAAATAATACATAAAATATAGCATAGTATTAATGAGGTTTGTAAAAATAAATAATACATAAAATATAGCATAGTATTAATGTGTTTTTTAAAAATAAATAATACATAAAATATAGCATAGTATTAATGTGTTTTTTTAAAATAAATAATACATAAAATATAGCATAGTATTAATGTGTTTTTTTAAAATAAATAATACATAAAATATAGCATAGTTTTAATGAGTTTTTTAAAAATAAATAATACATAAAATATAGCATAGTATTAATGAGTTTTTTAAAAATAAATAATACATAACATATAGTATAGTATTAATGAGTTTTTAAAAAATAAGTAATACATAAAATATAGCATAGTATTAATGAGTTTTTAAAAAATAAATAATACATAAAATATAGCATAGTATTAATGAGTTTTTAAAAAATAAATAATACATAAAATATAGCATCGTATTAATGAGTTTTTTTAAAATAAATAATACATAAAATATAGCATAGTATTAATGAGTTTTTTAAAAATAAATAATACATAAAATATAACATAGTATTAATGAGTTTTGTAAAAATAAATAATGCATAAAATATAGCATAGTATTAATGTGTTTTTTAAAAATAAATAATACATAAAATATAACATAGTATTAATGAGTTTTTTAAAAATAAATAATACATAAAATATAGCATAGTATTAATGTGTTTTTTAAAAATAAATAATACATAAAATATAACATAGTATTAATGTGTTTTTTAAAAATAAATAATACATAAAATATAGCATAGTATTAATGAGTTTTGTAAAAATAAATAATACATAAAATATAGCGTAGTATTAATTAGTTTTGTAAAAATAAATAATACATAAAATATAGCATAGTATAAATGAGGTTTGTAAAAATAAATAATACATAAAATATAGCATAGTATTAATGTGTTTTTTAAAAATAAATAATACATAAAATATAGCATAGTATTAATGTGTTTTTTAAAAATAAATAATACATAAAATATAACATAGTATTAATGAGTTTTTTTAAAATAAATAATACATAAAATATAGCATAGTATTAATGAGTTTTTTAAAAATAAATAATACATAAAATATAACATAGTATTAATGAGTTTTGTAAAAATAAATAATGCATAAAATATAGCATAGTATTAATGTGTTTTTTAAAAATAAATAATACATAAAATATAACATAGTATTAATGAGTTTTTTAAAAATAAATAATACATAAAATATAGCATAGTATTAATGTGTTTTTTAAAAATAAATAATACATAAAATATAGCATAGTATTAATGTGTTTTTTAAAAATAAATAATACATAAAATATAACATAGTATTAATGAGTTTTTTTAAAATAAATAATACATAAAATATAGCATAGTATTAATGAGTTTTTTAAAAATAAATAATACATAAAATATAACATAGTATTAATGAGTTTTGTAAAAATAAATAATGCATAAAATATAGCATAGTATTAATGTGTTTTTTAAAAATAAATAATACATAAAATATAACATAGTATTAATGAGTTTTTTAAAAATAAATAATACATAAAATATAGCATAGTATTAATGTGTTTTTTAAAAATAAATAATACATAAAATATAACATAGTATTAATGTGTTTTTTAAAAATAAATAATACATAAAATATAGCATAGTATTAATGAGTTTTGTAAAAATAAATAATACATAAAATATAGCGTAGTATTAATTAGTTTTGTAAAAATAAATAATACATAAAATATAGCATAGTATTAATGAGGTTTGTAAAAATAAATAATACATAAAATATAGCATAGTATTAATGTGTTTTTTAAAAATAAATAATACATAAAATATAGCATAGTATTAATGTGTTTTTTAAAAATAAATAATACATAAAATATAGCATAGTATTAATGTGTTTTTTAAAAAGAAATAATACATAAAATATAGCATAGTATTAATGAGTTTTTTAAAAATAAATAATACATAAAATATAGCATAGTATTAATGAGTTTTTTAAAAATAAATAATACATAACATATAGTATAGTATTAATGAGTTTTGTAAAAATAAATAATGCATAAAATATAGCATAGTATTAATGAGTTTTTTAAAAATAAATAATACATAAAATATAGCATAGTATTAATGTGTTTTTTAAAAATAAATAATACATAAAATATAGCATAGTATTAATGTGATTTTTAAAAATAAATAATACATAAAATATAGCATAGTATTAATGAGTTTTGTAAAAATAAATAATACATAAAATATAGCGTAGTATTAATTAGTTTTGTAAAAATAAATAATACATAAAATATAGCATAGTATTAATGAGGTTTGTAAAAATAAATAATACATAAAATATAGCATAGTATTAATGTGTTTTTTAAAAATAAATAATACATAAAATATAGCATAGTATTAATGTGTTTTTTAAAAATAAATAATACATAAAATATAGCATAGTATTAATGAGTTTTTTAAAAATAAATAATACATAAAATATAGCATAGTATTAATGAGTTTTTTAAAAATAAATAATACATAAAATATAGCATAGTATTAATGAGTTTTTAAAAAATAAATAATACATAACATATAGTATAGTATTAATGAGTTTTTAAAAAATAAGTAATACATAAAATATAGCATAGTATTAATGAGTTTTTAAAAAATAAATAATACATAAAATATAGCATAGTATTAATGAGTTTTTAAAAAATAAATAATACATAAAATATAGCATCGTATTAATGAGTTTTTTAAAAATAAATAATACATAAAATATAACATAGTATTAATGAGTTTTGTAAAAATAAATAATGCATAAAATATAGCATAGTATTAATGAGTTTTTTAAAAATAAATAATACATAAAATATAGCATAGTATTAATGTGTTTTTTAAAAATAAATAATACATAAAATATAGCATAGTATTAATGTGTTTTTTAAAAATAAATAATACATAAAATATAGCATAGTATTAATGAGTTTTGTAAAAATAAATAATACATAAAATATAGCGTAGTATTAATTAGTTTTGTAAAAATAAATAATACATAAAATATAGCATAGTATTAATGAGGTTTGTAAAAATAAATAATACATAAAATATAGCATAGTATTAATGTGTTTTGTAAAAATAAATAATACATAAAATATAGCATAGTATTAATGTGTTTTTTTTAAATAAATAATACATAAAATATAGCATAGTATTAATGTGTTTTTTTTAAATAAATAATACATAAAATATAGCATAATATTAATGAGTTGTTTAAAAATAAATAATACATAAAATATAGCATAGTATTAATGAGTTGTTTAAAAATAAATAATACATAAAATATAGCATAGTATTAATGTGTTTTTTAAAAATAAATAATACATAAAATATAGCATAGTTTTAATGAGTTTTTTAAAAATAAATAATACATAAAATATAGCATAGTATTAATGAGTTTTTAAAAAATAAATAATACATAAAATATAGCATAGTATTAATGAGTTTTTTAAAAATAAATAATACATAAAATATAACATAGTATTAATGAGTTTTTTAAAAATAAATAATACATAAAATATAGCATAGTATTAATGAGTTTTTTAAAAATAAATAATACATAAAATATAGCATAGTATTAATGAGTGTTTTAAAAATAAATAATACATAAAATATCACATAGTATTAATGAGTTTTTTAAAAATAAATAATACATAAAATATAGCATCGTATTAATAATTTTTTTAAAAATAAATAATGCATAAAATATAGCATAGTATTAATGTGTTTTTTAAAAATAAATAATACATAAAATATCACATAGTATTAATGAGTTTTTTAAAAATAAATAATACATAAAATATAGCATCGTATTAATGAGTTTTTTAAAAATAAATAATGCATAAAATATAGCATAGTATTAATGTGTTTTTTAAAAATAAATAATACATAAAATATAGCATAGTATTAATGAGTTTTTTTTTAAATAAATAATACATAAAATATAGCATAGTATTAATAGGTTAATATAAAGTAAAAAGATACATAAAATATAATATAGTATTTATAAGTTAGTATAAAATACAAAATATAATATCGTGTAGTATTAATAAATTAGTTTAAAGTAAAAATACATAAAATATAGTAGAGTATTAATAAGTTAGTATCATATTAGATATACATAAAACTTGAAAAGTCCCGACTTTAACCTTTGACCTTTGACCTTGACATTTAAAAATCGTGTCACTATCCCTAAGTCGGTTATCATTATCATATCAGGTTTGGTCATTATTTGTCCAGTGGTGTGGGCTGTAAGAGAGTGTACATACGTAGGCTATGCCCTTGACCTTCACCTTTAAAAATGGTGTGCATCATTCTTTGGTGGGGAGTTATGATCATGTCAGGTTTGGTCATTATTTGTCCAGTGGTGTGGGCTGTAGGAGAGTTGTACACACACAAACATTACTACTTTGCACAAAATGAATGACAACCAAACAAAATGCCAATATGAAGTGCCATCTTTCCTTTTTTTATGCAACAAGAATGACCCGTTTCTTGACTAGGTTGTTACTTGCAATGAAAAGTAGGTTCTTTACGACAGCTCAGTATTTAGATGCCGATGAAGCTCCATGACACTTCCAGAAGCCAGAGTTGCACTAAAATAATATCATGCTGTTTGGTGGTCTGCAACCGATCTCATCCATTATACTTCAACAACAACAACAACACCAGCATTAGTCAACAGAAAAGGCCCAATTCTTCTCCACAACAATGCTTGACTGCACGTTGCTAAACCGACCCTGAAGAAGTTAAACGAATTGAGCTGCAAAACTCTGCCTCATCTGACATACTTTCCAGACCTCTCACCTACCGTCTACCACTTTTTTCAAGCGTCTCACTAAATTTTTGCATGGGAAATGCTTCAAAAACCTAAGCGATTGAAGAAACACCAGAACGCAAGATTTTACGTCACTCGCATAAATACACTTGTTTTGTGTTGGCAAAAGTGTGTTCATTCTGATGTGCTTATTTCGATCAACAAATTTTTCTTTGAACCGAGGTATGTTCATCTGAATTTAAAAGTTAAAAACTGCAGGAACTTTTTTGTCAACCTGATATAATTCCCAATTCCGATTAAATGTCCTCTAACACTAATATCAATACAACCGCTATAGTCTAAGAATTTTTTGAACACAACTCGTATTTTGCACCAAAAGAACGTTTCGTTAATTTTTTAATCTCTTTCTTTATAAATACAGATGTTACTGTCTGGCCACTTTTACAAAACAGAATCGTGTTTTTAAGAAAATAAAGTTTTATTCATCAATATTTCTATCTTGGTAAAGCTGTTGTTGTAATCTGAGTAGTTTTTTGATCACGCAATCGAATTTCCAAGTGAAAAACAAAAAATTTTTTCATTCAATTTTTCATTTCTTTCTTACTAAACACACCTGCTGCCATGCAGGTACGTTTCAATCGTGAAACAATCATATTTTCAGTTAGAACAATATTTTATTCATTGTAGATTTCTTAAGTAAATACAGCTGTTTAAGTCTGCCTTATTTCCCCCCCCCCCCCCCGACGTATTTTGACGTAAGAGAAAGTTTCATTCATACTTCTCTATTGGTAAAGGCAGATTGTCAATCTGAATACTTTTTGAACACTAGTGTCTTGGGTTAAAGGACCCCACCCCCACCCCGCCCCATTTGCTGTTAATTCCTTTATTGTCAGATACAGCTTCTATAATCTGGGTATTTTTTGGATCGAATTGTTTCTATGAAGTAAGGAAAAATTCATCCATTATCCATTTCTCTCTTCGTAAATACAGCTGCTGTATTCTGGATATTTTTTTGGATACATTTGCAGATTTTCAAGTAGAAGCAAGTTTCGTTCTTTCCTTTCTTAGTAAATACAGCTGTCGCGTTCCGGGTACTTTTTAAACACGTGCAAATTTTGAAGTGAAAGAAAGTTGCATTCATCATTCCATTCCTTTCTTGGTAAATACAACTACCATATTCTGAGTACTTTTTGAACACAATTTGTATTTTGTAATCACCTCAAATGTTCATTTTTTTTTTTGTAAATTTCATTCTTGATAAATACACTGTAATCTCATTATTTTTTTTTAAATGCAATTTGTATTTGTCGTTCATTTCTAAGTTAATATAGCTGGTATGTTTTGAACACAACTTATGTTACGTCATCACCTGTGGTTTCTCGAGCGTTTCCACCAGTGCTACCTTCGTACCATCTTCAACATTCACTGGAGTGACTTCACCACCAACCTTGAAGTGCTCAAACAGGCCAAAATCAGCAGTATTGCGGCGATGCTGCTGAAATCACAACTACGCTGGGCTGGCCACATCTCCAGGATGGAAGATCAACCCTTTTCTAAAATCATCTTATATAGCGAAATTTCCTCTGGCCACCGCCACAAAGGAACACCAAAGAAACGGTACAAAAACTGTTTGAAGAAATCTCTTAGTGTCTGTGGCATCAACTACCACTAGTGGTCAACCCTTACAGCGGACTGAGGTGTCCTGCCATCTGTTGTGTACTTTTCAACAAATCTTTCATTTACAAGGTGCCTTAATAAGTTTTCAGACTTTTTCATATGGCCACTTACAATGTGAAACTCTTGTCTCCTTTGAAGTAATTTCAATGCACTTGTACCATTCCAGCAACTTCTGGAAGGTTTCATGAAAGTTCTCTTGTGTGAGCATCTTAATGACCCTCGTCACAGCCTCTTTCACCTCTTCAATTGTCTCATAATGACAGTTTTTAAGATTTCCCTTGAGCTTAGGAAATAAGTCATAGGGAGCAAAGTCAGGACTATAAGGAGGGTGAGGAACTGTCTTGATGTCCATCTTGGTTGAATAGTTTATGACAAGAATCATGCACATCTTCAGTTCCTCAAGAATAATTGTGTGTACAGTTCCCACACTGACATCAAACTTTCTTTTTTATTCAATTTTCACCCCAAACAAGGGACAGTGCCACTTTGATGTAGAGGGCTACTATCGGCGACATAAGTTGCATGGATACAATGTAGGGGGTTGAGCAGCAAGATGTCTGTTCACATTACACTTGAACTTCTGCATGTCAGTACAGTTGGGAAAACAGGAACCTGGAAGGGAGTTCCAGAGTCTAGCAATTCTGGGGAAGAAATTATTAGAGTAAAAAGCCTTCTTACATCTAGGGATCTCTACTGTGTAGGGGTGGGATTTAACTGCTTATCGGGGTTGCCAGGGGAATTTACGTTCAGGGGATACAAGGGCTTGTAGTTCGTCAGAGCATTCATCATTAAAATACTTGTAAAACAGGCAGAAGGATGCAACATTTCGTTGATGGGACAGAGGTTGAAACTTGAATGACAGTTCAGGACCATCAGGTTGGCAACTCTCTTTTGAACTCTGTTTACGAGCAAGAGACTAGTAGCAGATGCACCAGCTTAAATGTGAGAACAGTACTTCATACATGGGTGAATGGTGGCTTTGTAGAGGTACAGGATACTTTCAGGCGTCAGTAACTTTCTAGCACGGTAGAGAGAACCAACCTTACTTGCAGCGGCCTTGGCAATGTTCTCAATGTATCTGTTCCAACTCATGTTCCCTGTGAATGTTAAGCTGAGGAGTTTGAAAGAAGTACTTTCAGGTAATGTGTCTTTAGCCATGGCTATTGGTGGTTGAGAAGGTTTCTTGTATTTATTGATGTAAACAAGCTTCGTCTTGGTAGTGTTGAATGTGACCATCTATTTTTGTCCCTATTACACTACAGATTGGAGGTCTTCCTCTAGTGTTTCTGCCATTGCCTTAGATATGTGCTCATTTGTTTTCCCCTCGTGCCTATCAGCAAATATATCCATCTCAGAGACAATTTTATCAGGGAGGTCATTTATGAATATTAGGAATAATAAAGGTCCCAGGATAGACCCCTGAAGTACATCGATCGTCAATGCCTCCGTTCAGTACTTGATGTAGGGGAAGCTGCACGTGTAACTGTGAGGCAAGGGTTGCGCAATCTTCAACCACACCTCTCCTGAATCGGCACTGCTTGAGTCCAGTGGCAAGAGGAAGTCCAGGACGACTGGAAACCATGCCGTGATCGAGCAGGAACCGGTGTGTCAGCATGATTATGCCATACACCTGAGGTACATCTGCATTTATATCATTGTTCAGATGTGCGACCGTCGAGGACAACCTGGATTCTTCTCTTATTTAAGAAGGATTTAATTATGCTAAGTATTTGTCCAGACTATATGATCTGATTTTCCTGAAAGGACCATCATGCCATACCCTGTCAAAAGCCTTAGATATATCGAG
This sequence comes from Euprymna scolopes, assembly GCF_053919585.1. NCBI lineage: Eukaryota > Metazoa > Mollusca > Cephalopoda > Sepiida > Sepiolidae > Euprymna > Euprymna scolopes. The sequence goes on along the minus strand of NC_136486.1, from coordinate 175,648,506 downwards.
AACTACTGCTCTACCCTCCCCTGCTTTTTCCAGTGTATAGTATATATATTCAGAGATTACATTTAGGATATCTGTTGTAGAACGGACTTGCTTGAATCCATATTGTTGGTCGGTCAGAAGTTTAGCACCTGTAAGATGATGGACTAGAGCTTGATTAATTATCGACTCAAATATTTTGGCGAAAAGTGGGAGGAAGCTAATGGGACGATAATTGAATGGAGCAGTTCTTTCACCAGAATTCTGGTACCACAAATGCAGTTTTCCAGCAGTCAGGAAAACAAGATTCATTAAGGCATTTGTTGAAAAGTTTGGAGAGAACTGGAGCAATCTCAGCAGAGCATTTTTTTAATAGTACAGCCGGGATGAGATTGGGTCCACATACTTTTGAGGTGTCTAGGATTTTTATGATATCATGTACTTGAGAAGGGGTAATTTTCAGATCATTCAGTATGGCGGCAGTCCGCAAAGGAAAGTCAGGGAGGGAGTGGTTTGCTGGATCCAATGTGGAGTTTGAGGCAAACTTACTGGCAAGCCTTCTTGTTTGCCGTGAAAAGAACCTCATGATTGTTGGATAGTGGGGGAATTGTTGATTGCCTATTATTTATTTTGGTGTTCTGACTTCCTTACTCTTCCCAAACCTCTCATCAACCCTCACAGTCTCCTTGCCATCCTTGAATCTCTTATGCCACTCAAAAATTGATGCTCAATTCATGCAAGATGGTCCAAAAGCAGTCTGAAGCATTCCATACGTTTCTGTAGCATTTTCTCCAAGTTTGAAACAAAAAATTTCATGGCATATCGTTCTTCTACAGAGTCCTCACGTCCAGATTGCATTTATGAAATTCATCAGTTGTGACAATCAGGCTTTAGTAGGGTGTATTCCATTTCCTGTTATAACTGTTTATTTAGACCTGAAATCATAAAAATTGGCCAGTCATCTAATAAGATGTATAGCAATAACATATTGAATTTTCAACTCTACAAAAAAATGCACGGAAACTTATTGAAAGTACCTTTTAAGATTGACCAGATACCTTACACACTAATTTGATATGTGAATTATGAAGAAGTGTTTATACATATTATTCTTTGTCAAAGTTTGACTCATGTCATTATTTAGCAACATGGTTAATCACTGTTTTCCGGAATCTATGAATTACATAAGTAAAAAAATAAATAACAAACTAATTCGTATTATTTCGATTCATTGCACTACTGTTCTCATCCTGCGTGTGATTTTCACGTTTTTAATGTAACCGGCGATGTGTTGTTGAATGGAATTTCGAATGGAACCCTTTATTTACTTCATGGGGTAGCATTAACTTGTTCCATCGGTCATGACTGGATAGAGGTCCTAAGTAATTCACGGACCCGTGTCGCAGTGAGAATACTTGGCAAAATCAATTACAAGAAGTGATATTCTCCTGCAAGTCGAAAGTTCAATTCTGAGTGTATGTGACCAAAAAATACAATTGTGAATTACTTAGGACCTTTATCCAGTCATGGCTGACAGAATAAGAGCATGCTACCCCCATGAAGAAAAAAATTAATTATTAATTCCGCAAAGACAGTTGCGTTCTTTTCAATGAAGTCGGGGTCGTTTCTGTTTTCAGGTTGTGTTTGAAGTACTTTGTGTAGCTTTCGGATTTGTAGATATCCTAGAAATTTAACTTGCCACAATTAGAATTTTGATTCGGATCCATCGAAATAAAGACGCACGCTGGGCGCATAACCTCTAGAAGTGTAAGCCATGTTTAGTTTCAGAACAGTTTCCGATGGTTCGTTGTTACACACAAGTCCTGAGAGGTGACTGGTTTGCAGTAGACAGTTCCACAGAGCAAAATATTCTTACCGTGTCGAGACGGAAAAAACATGCGAAATTACTACAGAAAAGGTTCAATATTTATGGAGCAATTCTGGTTTCTTATTGGTTTGTAGCAGAACGTGAATTAATTCGATTTGTCAGTTCCTAGCAGCATCGTTTATAAATAGAATCGTCCGACTGTGTGGGATCATACCCCATTACACGTCTTGTGTGATGGGATGTGTCTCCTAGCGGCTCCGGCTGCAGGCAGACAGGGTAGTAGTACTCGTCAAGGATTCGTCACTTGACACTCAGTCCGGCAGATGAGAGGCCGGGAACCGGCCCAGCACCTGTTGGACTGAGGTACGCCGCCTGGGTACTACCTAGGAGGTCCACCCTCCCAGGCCTTGTCACTGGGCTTTCTGGTGGGGCAAGTTAATTGCTTGCCACCTGAGGCGCCCCTACCCAGGAATGCCGACGGGGGTGCCCAGGCAATTTTTGATGAGGCAAGAGTGACCCTGCTTTAGGGGAGCTTGCGTATTTCCATCTTCCGGCCTTGTGCCACATTTTGGTGTGGTGGACACCAAATAAATAGCTACCTCATTACACATCCAAAATATTGCAATAGTTCCATTTGAAATTCTGTCCAAATTCCAGAGTTTTACAGAAACCTTCGCAAGTTCAAGGAGATACACCTGAAGAAGGTCGGAAGTTAATCAACCGAAACGTGAAAATGACACCAAGATGAGAACAGTAGTCCAATGAATACAAGCAATACGAATAACGAATCCTCATCTCAACAATTAAAAAGTCAACAAAATTGTAAAACTAAACAATTTTAGTGATTGTACTTTTAATAAAAAATAATTAATTTAAGTTCTAGTAAAACAAAAACACAATTGTAGTTTCACTAAAAGATCGTGTTTGTAGTTTTACTAAAAACACGATTACAGTTCTACTAAAATAAATCGATTGTAGTTTTAGTAAAAAAAAATGATTGTAGTTTTAGTAAAAAAAAAGTGATTTTAGTTTTAGTAAAAAAAAAGTGATTTTAGTTTTAGTAAAAAAAAGTGATTTTAGTTTTAGTAAAAAAAAAGTGATTTTAGTTTTAGTAAAAAAAAAGTGATTTTAGTTTTAGTAAAAAAAAGTGATTTTAGTTTTAGTAAAAAAAAAGTGATTTTAGTTTTAGTAAAAAATAAGTGATTGTAGTTTTAGTAAAAAAAAGTGATTGTAGTCTTAGTAAAAACAAGTGATTTTAGTTTTAGTAAAAAAAAAGTGATTGTAGTTTCAGTAAAAATAAAGTGATTGTAGTTTTAGTAAAAAAAAGTGATTGTAGTTTTAGTAAAAAAAAAGTGATTTTAGTTTTAGTAAAAAAAGGTGATTTTAGTTTTAGTAAAAAAAAGTGATTTTAGTTTTAGTAAAAAAAAGTGATTGTAGTTTTAGTAAAAATAAAGTGATTGTAGTTTTAGTAAAAAAAAGTGATTGTAGTTTTAGTAAAAATAAAGTGATTGTAGTTTTAGTAAAAAAAAGTGATTTTAGTTTTAGTAAAAAAAAGTGATTTTAGTTTTAGTAAAAAAAAGTGATTGTAGTTTTAGTAAAAAAAAAGTGATTTTAGTTTTAGTAAAAAAAAGTGATTGTAGTTTTAGTAAAAAAAAGTGATTTTAGTTTTAGTAAAAAAAAGTGATTGTAGTTTTAGTAAAAAAAAAAGTGATTGTAGTTTTAGCAAAAAAAAGTGATTGTAGTTTTAGTAAAAGAAAAAGTGATTTTAGTTTTATAAAGAAAATTGATTGTAGTTTTAGTAAATAAAAGAGATTGTAGTTTTAGTAAAAAAAAGAGATTGTAGTTTTAGTAAATAAAGAGATTGTAGTTTTAGTAAAAAAAAAAGATTGTAGTTTTAGTAAAAAAAAAAGATTGTAGTTTTCGTAAAAAAAGTGATTGTAGTTTTAGTAAAAAAAGGGATTTTAGTTTTAGTAAAAAAAAGTGATTGTAGTTTTAGTAAAAAAAAAGTGATTGTAGTTTTATTAAAAAAATGATTGTAGTTTTAGTAAAAAAAAGTGATTGTAGTTTTAGTAAAAAAAAGTGATTATATTTTAAGTAAAAAAAAAATGTAGTTTTAGTAAAAAAAAAGAGATTGTAGTTTTAGTAAATAAAGAGATTGTAGTTTTAGTAAAAAAAAAGATTGTAGTTTTCCTAAAAAAAAGCGATTGTAGTTTTAGTAAAAAAAAGGGATTTTAGTTTTAGTAAAAAAAAAGTGATTGTAGTTTTAGTAAAAAAAGTGCTTGTTGTTTTAGTAAAAAAAGTGATTGTTGTTTTAGTAAAAAAAGTGATTGTAGTTTTAGTAAAAAAGTGATTGTAGTTTTAGTAAAAAAAGTGATTGTAGTTTTAGTAAAAAAAAGTGATTGTAGTTTTAGTAAAAAAAAGTGATTGTAGTTTTAGTAAAAATAAAAGATTGTAGTTTTAGTAAAAAAAGTGATTGTAGTTTTAGTAAAAAAAAAAGTGATTGTAGTTTTAGTAAAAAAAAGTGATTGTAGTTTTAGTAAAAAAAGTGATTGTAGTTTTAGTAAAAAAAAGTGATTGTAGTTTTAGTAAGAAAAGTGATTGTAGTTTTAGTAAAAAAAGTGATTGTAGTTTTAGTAAAAAAAGTGATTGTAGTTTTAGTAAAAAAAAGTGATTGTAGTTTTAGTAAAAAAAAGTGATTGTAGTTTTAGTAAAAAAAAAAGATTGTAGTTTTAGTAAAAATAAAAGATTGTAGTTTTAATAAAAAAAAGTGATTGTTGTTTTAGTAAAAAAAAAGATTGTAGTGTTAGTAAAAAATAAGTGATTGTCGTTTTAGTAAAAAAAAAGATTTTAGTTTTAGTTAAAAAAAGTGATTGTAGTTTTAGTAAAAAACAGTGCTTGCAGTTTTAGTAAAAAAAAAGTGATTGTAGTTTTCGTAAAAAAAAGATTTTAGTTTTAGTTAAAAAAAGTGATTGTAGTTTTAGTAAAAAACAGTGCTTGCAGTTTTAGTAAAAAAAAAGTGATTGTAGTTTTCGTAAAAAAAAGTGATTGTAGTTTTCGTAAAAAAAAAAGTGATTGTAGTTTTAGTAAAAAAAAGTGATTGTAGTTTTAGTAAAAAAAAAGATTGTAGTTTTAGTAAAAAAAGTGATTGTAGTTTTAGTAAAAAAAGTGATTGTAGTTTTAGTAAAAAAAAGTGATTGTAGTTTTAGTAAAAAAAGTGATTGTAGTTTTAGTAAATAAAAAAGTAATTGTAGTTTTAGTAAAAAAAAAGTGATTGTAGTTTTAGTAAAAAAAAGTGATTGTAGTTGTAGTAAAAAAAGTGATTGTAGTTTTAGTAAAAAAAAGTGATTGTAGTTTTAGTAAATAAAAAATGATTGTAGTTTTAGCAAAAAAAAGTAATTGTAGTTTTAGTAAAAAAAAAAGTGATTGTAGTTTTAGTAAAAAATAAGTGATTGTAGTTTTAGTTAAAAAAAAGTGGTTGTCATTTTAGTTAAAAAAAAGAAGTGATTTTAGTTTTAGTAAAAAAGTGATTGTAGTCTTTGTAAAAAAAAGTGATTGTAGTTTTAGTAAAAAAAGTGATTGTAGTTTTCGTAAAAAATAGTGATTGTAGTTTTAGTAAAAAAAAGTGATTGTAGTTTTAGTAAAAAAAAGTTTGTAGTTTTAGTAAAAAGAAAAGATTGTAGTTTTAGTAAAAAAAAAGTGATTGTAGTTTTAGTAAAAGAAAAAATGATTGTAGTTTTAGTAAAAAAAAAGTGATTGTAGTTTTAGTAAAAAAAAAAGTGACTGTAGTTTTAGTAAAAAATAAGTGATTGTAGTTTTAGTAAAAAAAAGTGATTGTAGTTTTAGTAAAAAAAAGTGATTGTAGTTTTAGTAAAAAAAAGTGATTGTAGTTTTATTTAAAAAAAAGTGATTGTAGTTTTAGTAAAAAAAAGTGATTGTAGTTTTCGTAAAAAAATAGTGATTGCAGTTTTAGTAAAAAAAAGTGATTGTAGTTTTAGTAAAAAAAAGTGATTGTAGTTTTATTTAAAAAAAGTGATTGTAGTTTTAGTAAAAAAAAGTGATTGTAGTTTTCGTAAAAAAATAGTGATTGCAGTTTTAGTAAAAAAAAGTGATTGTAGTTTTATTTAAAAAAAGTGATTGTAGTTTTAGTAAAAAAAAGTGATTGTAGTTTTAGTAAAAAAAGTGATTGTAGTTTTATTTAAAAAAAAGTGATTGCAGTTTTAGTAAAAAAAAAAGTGATTGTAGTTTTAGTAAAAAAAAGTGATTGTAGTTTTAGTAAAAAAAAAGTGATTGTAGTTTTAGTAAAAAAAAAGTGATTGTAGTTTTAGTAAAAATAAAGTGATTGTAGTTTTAGCAAAAAAAAGTAATTGTAGTTTTAGTAAAAAAAAAGTGATTGTAGTTTTCGTAAAAAAAAAGTGATTGTAGTTTTCGTAAAAAAAAAGTGATTGTAGTTTTCGTAAAAAAAAAGTGATTGCAGTTTTAGTAAAGAAAAAGTGATTGTAGTTTTAGTAAAAAAAAAGTGATTGTAGTTTTAGTAAAAAAAAAGTGATTGTAGTTTTATTTAAAAAAAAGTGATTGTAGTTTTAGTAAAAAAAAAAGTGATTGTAGTTTTAGTAAAAAAAGTGATTGTAGTTTTATTTTTAAAAAAGTGATTGTAGTTTTCGTAAAAAAAAGGTGATTGTAGTTTTCGTAAAAAAAAAGTGATTGTAGTTTTCGTAAAAAAAAAGTGATTGTAGTTTTCGTAAAAAAAAAGTGATTGCAGTTTTAGTAAAAAAAGGTGATTTTAGTTTTAGTAAAAAAAAGTGATTTTAGTTTTAGTAAAAAAAAGTGATTGTAGTTTTAGTAAAAAAAGTGATTGTAGTTTTAGTAAAAAAAAGTGATTGTAGTTTTAGTAAAAATAAAGTGATTTTAGTTTTAGTAAAAAAAAGTGATTGTAGTTTTAGTAAAAATAAAGTGATTGTAGTTTTAGTAAAAAAAAGTGATTTTAGTTTTAGTAAAAAAAAGTGATTTTAGTTTTAGTAAAAAAAAGTGATTGTAGTTTTAGTAAAAAAAAAGTGATTTTAGTTTTAGTAAAAAAAAGTGATTGTAGTTTTAGTAAAAAAAAGTGATTTTAGTTTTAGTAAAAAAAAGTGATTGTAGTTTTAGTAAAAAAAAAGTGATTGTAGTTTTAGTAAAAGAAAAAGTGATTTTAGTTTTATAAAGAAAATTGATTGTAGTTTTAGTAAAAAAAAGAGATTGTAGTTTTAGTAAATAAAGAGATTGTAGTTTTAGTAAAAAAAAAGATTGTAGTTTTCGTAAAAAAAGCGATTGTAGTTTTAGTAAAAAAAGGGATTTTAGTTTTAGTAAAAAAAAGTGATTGTAGTTTTAGTAAAAAAAAAGTGATTGTAGTTTTATTAAAAAAATGATTGTAGTTTTAGTAAAAAAAAGTGATTGTAGTTTTAGTAAAAAAAAGTGATTATATTTTAAGTAAAAAAAAATGTAGTTTTAGTAAAAAAAAAGAGATTGTAGTTTTAGTAAATAAAGAGATTGTAGTTTTAGTAAAAAAAAAGATTGTAGTTTTCCTAAAAAAAAGCGATTGTAGTTTTAGTAAAATAAAGGGATTTTAGTTTTAGTAAAAAAAAAGTGATTGTAGTTTTAGTAAAAAAAGTGCTTGTTGTTTTAGTAAAAAAAAGTGATTGTTGTTTTAGTAAAAAAAGTGATTGTAGTTTAAGTAAAAAAGTGATTGTAGTTTTAGTAAAAAAGTGATTGTAGTTTTAGTAAAAAAAGTGATTGTAGTTTTAGTAAAAAAAAGTGATTGTAGTTTTAGTAAAAAAAAGTGATTGTAGTTTTAGTAAAAAAAAGTGATTGTAGTTTTTGTAAAAAAAAAAGATTGTAGTTTTAGTAAAAATAAAAGATTGTAGTTTTAGTAAAAAAAGTGATTGTAGTTTTAGTAAAAAAAAGTGATTGTAGTTTTAGTAAAAAAAAGTGATTGTAGTTTTAGTAAAAAAAGTGATTGTAGTTTTAGTAAAAAAAAGTGATTGTAGTTTTAGTAAGAAAAGTGATTGTAGTTTTAGTAAAAAAAGTGATTGTAGTTTTAGTAAAAAAAGTGATTGTAGTTTTAGTAAAAAAAAGTGATTGTAGTTTTAGTAAAAAAAAGTGATTGTAGTTTTAGTAAAAAAAAAAGATTGTAGTTTTAGTAAAAATAAAAGATTGTAGTTTTAGTAAAAAAAAAGTGATTGTTGTTTTAGTAAAAAAAAAGATTGTAGTGTTAGTAAAAAATAAGTGATTGTCGTTTTAGTAAAAAAAAAGATTTTAGTTTTAGTTAAAAAAAGTGATTGTAGTTTTAGTAAAAAACAGTGCTTGCAGTTTTAGTAAAAAAAAAGTGATTGTAGTTTTCGTAAAAAAAAGATTTTAGTTTTAGTTAAAAAAAGTGATTGTAGTTTTAGTAAAAAACAGTGCTTGCAGTTTTAGTAAAAAAAAAGTGATTGTAGTTTTCGTAAAAAAAAGTGATTGTAGTTTTCGTAAAAAAAAAAGTGATTGTAGTTTTAGTAAAAAAAAGTGATTGTAGTTTTAGTAAAAAAAAAGATTGTAGTTTTAGTAAAAAAAAAGCGATTGTAGTTTTAGTAAAAAAAGTGATTGTAGTTTTAGTAAAAAAAAGTGATTGTAGTTTTAGTAAAAAAAGTGATTGTAGTTTTAGTAAATAAAAAAGTAATTGTAGTTTTAGTAAAAAAAAAGTGATTGTAGTTTTAGTAAAAAAAAGTGATTGTAGTTGTAGTAAAAAAAGTGATTGTAGTTTTAGTAAAAAAAAGTGATTGTAGTTTTAGTAAATAAAAAATGATTGTAGTTTTAGCAAAAAAAAGTAATTGTAGTTTTAGTAAAAAAAAAGTGATTGTAGTTTTAGTAAAAAATAAGTGATTGTAGTTTTAGTTAAAAAAAAGTGGTTGTCATTTTAGTTAAAAAAAAGAAGTGATTTTAGTTTTAGTAAAAAAAGTGATTGTAGTCTTTGTAAAAAAAAAGTGATTGTAGTTTTAGTAAAAAAAGTGATTGTAGTTTTCGTAAAAAATAGTGATTGTAGTTTTAGTAAAAAAAAGTGATTGTAGTTTTAGTAAAAAAAAGTTTGTAGTTTTAGTAAAAAGAAAAGATTGTAGTTTTAGTAAAAAAAAAGTGATTGTAGTTTTAGTAAAAGAAAATTTAGTAAAAAAAAAGTGATTGTAGTTTTAGTAAAAAAAAAAGTGACTGTAGTTTTAGTAAAAAATAAGTGATTGTAGTTTTAGTAAAAAAAAGTGATTGTTGTTTTAGTAAAAAAAAGTGATTGTAGTTTTAGTAAAAAAAAGTGATTGTAGTTTTATTTAAAAAAAGTGATTGTAGTTTTAGTAAAAAAAAGTGATTGTAGTTTTCGTAAAAAAATAGTGATTGCAGTTTTAGTAAAAAAAAGTGATTGTAGTTTTAGTAAAAAAAAGTGATTGTAGTTTTATTTAAAAAAAGTGATTGTAGTTTTAGTAAAAAAAAGTGATTGTAGTTTTCGTAAAAAAATAGTGATTGCAGTTTTAGTAAAAAAAAGTGATTGTAGTTTTATTTAAAAAAGTGATTGTAGTTTTAGTAAAAAAAAGTGATTGTAGTTTTAGTAAAAAAAGTAATTGTAGTTTTATTTAAAAAAAAGTGATTGCAGTTTTAGTAAAAAAAAAAGTGATTGTAGTTTTAGTAAAAAAAAGTGATTGTAGTTTTAGTAAAAAAAAAGTGATTGTAGTTTTAGTAAAAAAAAGTGATTGTAGTTTTAGTAAAAATAAAGTGATTGTAGTTTTAGCAAAAAAAAGTAATTGTAGTTTTAGTAAAAAAAAAGTGATTGTAGTTTTCGTAAAAAAAAAGTGATTGTAGTTTTCGTAAAAAAAAAGTGATTGTAGTTTTCGTAAAAAAAAAGTGATTGCAGTTTTAGTAAAGAAAAAGTGATTGTAGTTTTAGTAAAAAAAAAGTGATTGTAGTTTTAGTAAAAAAAAAGTGATTGTAGTTTTATTTAAAAAAAAGTGATTGTAGTTTTAGTATAAAAAAAGTGATTGTAGTTTTAGTAAAAAAAGTGATTGTAGTTTTATTTTTAAAAAAGTGATTGTAGTTTTCGTAAAAAAAAAAGTGATTGTAGTTTTCGTAAAAAAAAAGTGATTGTAGTTTTCGTAAAAAAAAAGTGATTGTAGTTTTCGTAAAAAAAAAGTGATTGCAGTTTTAGTAAAAAAAAAGTGATTGTAGTTTTAGTAAAAAAAAAGTGATTGCAGTTTTAGTAAAAAAAAAAAGTGATTGTAGTTTTAGTAAAAAATACATATACATTTGCAGCAGTTTTGAAATTTTTGTAAAGAAGGAAAGTCGAAAATACTTTTGTGGTTACCAACTTATGATAGAAAACGATTACAGTGAAAGTGTTACTCCCGATTTAACCGTACATCAACTTGAAGGGAAGCATTAACATCTTACATCCCGTTAATGACGTTACTTATTTATGGGTCGAAATCTATCCATGTAACATTAATTGTTTTGGAGTAGTATTTTTTAGCTCCTTATATCAAGTAGTTTCATGCCTTGTCTCGGGCTATTTCCACCAAAAAAAGTGCAAAAATGTGAAAATTCAAGGAATGTCTGCATCAGTAAATATCGGCTTCTTCTTGCCTTTCGCTTTGTGTCAGTGAATAATCTGCGGCATGAACAGATATAAAACTGACAAGCAGCAAAATCCCACCTCTTTATTATCGTGGCCCCTAGATTCACAAAAGTTTTCTACTCTAATAGTTTCTTCCTTCAGACAGCTGGACTTGGGAGTTCCCACCCTGACTGTACTAATATGCTAAAGTTTAAATGTAATGTGAACAAATATCTTGCAGCTCAACTCCACAGATAGTTCCATGTACATCTTGTTTGTGGTGAAAAAAGAGTAAAAAAAAGTCAACGACGAAAAACAAAAGAAAAATGACTGGCTTTACTTTATTACGTAGGAAAAGAACAAAGATTACTGTTTAACCAAGTATTTATATTTATATTATTTACTTGTCCGTACGTCCAGTGTCACACAAAAAAAAACTATCATCATCGCAAACATTAATGAGAAACGAATTACTTCCCTTTATAGTCGCACTTTATCAGTTGAAATCATTAAACTAAAAAAAACAAACAAACAAACAAAAAAAAACAACAACAAAAAAACAAATAAACATGGTTGGCTGTTTTATTTTACAATTTTTAAGAGTCTATGACACTTAAATGCCTGTACGAAAAAGTCTGGAAAGTTATTAAAGGCACTTCGTAACGCATTAATAGAAAAAAAAAATTGTAATGAATTCAATTTATTCACTTGCGTTGATCATTGTATCACACATTGAAAAGATCTGTTTATAGGAGTAGCAACATTTCCGGATCAGTCTTTTTGGTAGGACGTGACAATGGATTCGATATTTATCACATGCCTAGATCAAATTGCAAGTATAGATTTAATAAAAAAATTGCATATCATATTTTTTGCTAATGAGTCATTGCTTCTCAAGGCTAAAAAAAGTCGCTGATAAAGGTTAATGAGATGGATAGATTATAGAGAAAGGAGTCATACAGTAAGGCAAAACACATACCATTAATTCATTTTGTTCACTTACAAAAACATAAAAAGAAAATGAGAAAATAGAAGAACAAGTAATAAAGATGTGACACAAGGTAGGGTTGGGTTCAGAAAGCCAAGACACAAGAGGATGTGGCCTATGAAAAAACAAATGTAATTTTCACAAAGTTTTTATTTTATTTAATTATTCATACTCTTTTTCACTCTAAAGAAAACTTGAATGCCTACCAAACACTATCCTCGAGTGTTTAAGGTTTCTCTATACAGGGGTTTGTGAAATTAACCTGGCATGAGGATATTTTGCTCTAGAAGTATACCCTGACCAAATATTCAAAATCACATTTTGTATTCGCTGCCCAAATAAGATCTCCTCACTATGGCTAACTCACATTAGCTTTTACGAGGAATGGTGCACCTTCTCCAAGTGATGTTACCTCAAGTAATAGCACAAAGCTGGATACTCCACCAGACTAGATAAATTCTTGTCCTGGAATCCAGTAAGACCAAGAGACCAAAACGTGAGATATACTACAACATATGAAAATGGTTAATTGGGAAGAATGTTCTCAATTTCTTTACTCAGTGTTTGAGAGATAAAGAAGATTGATGGACCATTCGAATATCTATGTATCTCGTACAGAGTTCAAGTGTAGCCCCGGGTAGCGGGCCCCTTGACTTCTGAGAACTTCGACTGAAGTAAAATGAAATAAAAAAAGAAAGAGGCATCTTGTCACTTTGACGTAAGAGGTTTGATGAGCTAAAATAAATTAATTTCCATCCAATTTCCACCATAACTGATCACCATGGTGATGTATCACAATAGACTCATGAACTTTTATCCTTGATAAGACATAGGTACGTGCAAAATTCAAAATGGTATGCTCAAAATGTACATTTTGATCTCTACCTTTACTTAAAAATGCACCAAAAATCAGGAAATTAACCAATTGTAATGAAATTTTCAGTATTTATCAAATAATGATCAAAGAATATAATGAACCCGTTAATTTTTTTTATCTAAATCTTAGTGGAAATGTATTATTTCGGTTTAACAAAAAATACGTTTATTAAATTATCGTTTTCAGTAGTAAAGAAAATGAATGAATTTATTTTTGCTTTTTTATGAAAGTAAAGCATCATAAAATGTAATTTTAAAAAAAGAAAAATTCAGTTTTACAGGAACATTAAGAAAAACAAAGCCCCGAAAGTCTGTATTAATAAATTTGGTATAACTCGAAGAAAAATTAATTTCTCGAACTACCAATATTATCATTAAATAAAGCAGTGTTTATTTAATGTTTTCGCACAAAAAAATTATAATTGCAAAAAATATTTCTACTTTTTTTTTTTTAATTACATATTTCACATAATTTTTATATGTAAGATTCTAACATTTTCCTTGCTTGAATGAACTTTTGGCGTATCATAATTTTTATATGATCTTGAAAAATAAAAATAATTTTTTTTTTTCTTTAAAAGCAGAAACAGAAAAATAATTAAATTAAAAAATGGTAAAAATTATATGAACGTTCGTTATAGGAATGTATAGATGCGCGTCTGGGAAAAAAAAAAAAAAAGAAAACCAGTACTACCTACCTCGATCCAACTACCTGACGTCATTTTCAGACAGCCTTTTGACTTTCTGACATCATGGGCTTCTGTAGAACGCATTTTTAGACGACTTCATCTGTTTTTGCAAAGCCAGAATCTCTCGCTTTTAGGGGCTAATTATTTCTTTTTTTTATAAACAAATTTTTTTTTTTATTTAGTTCAATATCTTAGGATTTTATTAATTATCTTTGAAATAGATCCAGAAAACTAATATTTATCTTTCAAGGGATTTTTACAATTAATTTATTTAACTTCAAAATTTAGCTGAATTTGTTAACCCACCAAGAAAACATTTTTCATAACTTTTTTTTTTACGTGTACAAATATTTTTTTCCCTTTGGAAATTAACTTTAGTCTTTATTCTTTCAAATACAATAAAAAATTAGTCAGAAACCTACAAAAAAATTATGATAAACCGGCTTTCAAAAGTATGCCCCTCCCTATTTTTTCTGTCATTATTGCCCGTACCTATATGTGTATATATAGTAAAACAAAAAAAGTCATCCAGCTTTTAGAAATTGAATCTAAATTTTATCAGACAAATTAAATTTTGCTTCTATTTAATTTTTACTTTGATCCACATACTCCCAATTAACCTGACAACAACCAAAACTCCCAATTAACCTGACAACAACCAAAACTCCCAATTAACCTGACAACAACCAAAACTCCCAATTAACCTGACAACAACCAAAACTCCCAATTAACCTGACAACAACCAAAACTTCCAAGTAACCTGACAACAACCAAAACTCCCAATTAACCTGACAACAACCAAAACTCCCAATTAACCTGACAACAACCAAAACTCCCAATTAACCTGACAACAACCAAAACTCCCAATTAACCTGACAACAACCAAAACTCCCAATTAACCTGACAACAACCAAAACTCCCAGCTCTTTGTTGAAGTCTGTAGATGTAGGAAAGCCTTCTACTCTGTTTCTTTCCTTGGACTGCTAGATTTTGGAATTCTCTTCCTGTTTCTTGCTTCTCTTACTGTACTAACCTGATGAAGTTTAAATGTAATGTGAACAGACATCTTGCTGCTCAACTCCCCACAGTCCCTTGTTAGACACAAATCCAAATAGTATCCCCTTACGTTTCAAGTGGCGATATGCCTTGTTTGGAGTTTAAAAAAGATGTTATTTGGCCCGAATTAGAGTTACAATTTATTAATATTTGATTTCAAAATCTTCAAATTCCATCCAATTTCTCCGGTATAATAAAATGATTGCAAAAATTCCCCTCTTGATTAAAACATCGTAGGTTTGCAACAACAGATGCCACATAAAAATACAATACATCAAGCCTAATAGCTAATATCTTATATAGCTTTTGAACACCGTTTTAGACACATTCAGTTCTGATAATAAAATGCTACATTGCATCCAACGAGCAACTCCATCACAATCGTACATCTTTAGAGGAAGAAGTCCCTACTTTTCTTTACCACTATTTAATCCTAACACTACTTCCAGTTGTCAGAGTACATTTTCCACAGATATTGTGATTACATGCATCATAATTGGCTCATAAACACATCGACATAACATAATCTTTCCGATTTCCAACTCATAAATAATAACGGCTTCCTTCCAAAGTCCATACATTCTGATTGGCTGAGCACTGAAAATTCTCATATTCTGGAATTCAATTCTTATAAATAAACAAAAAGTTACTAAAATTAAAATATGGTGTCACTAAGAGACATGTTTTTCGCACTGCGCCAAGTTCATTACATGCTTAGATTATTACAGTTGTGTGTGTGTGTGTGTGTGCGTTGATACAAATCACTCTAATACTTGCTTTAACAAAACTGAGCAACAGCAACGCGTGGCCGGGTACAGCTATTAAATATAAAATATTAACATTTGGACAGTAATCATTGAAAAAAAAAAAGAACTACAATAAAATGGGCTAAAATTATTTTTATTTTTCATTAAATAATTTGTAGATGTTAATAATAAAACTGGTACTTATGCACTTATGTTACCGTGCTATTTTTTAAATATCGTATTTACAAGTTATTACAGTCATGTTTTTGTGCGTATGATACAAATCACTCTAAAAGTTGCTTTAACCAACCTGAGCCACAACACGTGGCCGTGTACAGTTAGTTTCAAATAATTCCTTTGGAATTTTTATTACTTACTAAAATATGTACCCGGCGTTGCCCAGTATTAAATGTAACGTTCAATTCTTTAAAGAAAATTAAGTAAAAAAGTAAAAAAAAAACAAAAAAAAAAAAACGGAAAGAAACAGAGACATGTATACGTGAGTATTATGTTTTTTAGCAGTTCATTTGTAATTAAAAAAAATGCTCAACCTGCGATCAAAATCTAAAGACTAGGCACGGCCAAAACGGAGAGAGGGAATAAGTATTTTTTTACAGGGTTTCTCTTTAATAATCTATTAAAAATCAAGTAATTATTCAATCGATACAAAATTTTCACCAATTACTAAGTGAAGAATAAACTTTATAATGGTGTACTTTTTTTTTTCACAATCGATATTTATGGGGTTTTTTTTTGCCTATAACATCCCCTTTCTTTATTTGTAGTTACAAATATGCTCCAAATAATCAGCCGAAACTGAACAAAATATATTGTATTATGGAGAGGTTGATGATTGTAGATAAAACAAACAAGATAAACAGTTGTGCACGTATCGGATTTTAAGGTTGAAAATCCGAATTTTGAATGCGTTTTATTTTTCATCTTTTGTGTTTTGAAATGTGAAATTCGTTAATTATGTTGGTAATTATTATCTTTCAGGTTAGCAATAAAAACAAAACAAAATATATATATATTTATTATTTTTACGAAAAAGCAATACTTTTAACTCTTTGAAAAATAAATTAATAATTTTCTTTTAGTGATTCCAATATTGCTGATATACCATCAAATAGGAAATGCTTTGAAGAATCGATACCAAAAAAAGAAAAATCGATAAATAATTGCGCATTTTGTTGCTACATGATATTACCCCAGCTATTGTAGATGGTTTACAAACAGTTATCTCCCTCTTTTCCAAAATTATGTCAAATTCTAATGAAAATCTTTTTCACAAATTATTCAATAAAAAATTGGGGGAAAACCAATTTTTTACGGTTCATGAAAAAAAAAAACCGGTTTTCGATGGTTTATGGAACAAGTATATGGTTCACTTGAAATTAAAAATACATTCAATTTATGAAAATAAAAGAATTTATGGTTGAAAAAATACCAGAAAAAAAGTTTAAAATTTATTTTTGTTTCAGGTTTTTTTTTACTCAGAAAAATTTAGAGATTGATAGAAATTAGTGTGAAGAAAAAAAAATAAAGCAGTTTTAGTTTATTTTTATTTCAGTTTTTTTTTACTAAGAAAAATTTAGGGATTGATAGAAATTAGTGTGAAGAAAAAAAATAAAGCAGTTTTCGTTTATTTTTATTTCAGTTTTTTTTTACTAAGAAAAATTTAGGGATTGATAGAAATTAGTGTGAAGAAAAAAAATAAAGCAGTTTTAGTTTATTTTTATTTCAGTTTTTTTTTTACTAAGAAAAATTTAGAGATTGATAGAAATTAGTGTGAAGAAAAAACATAAAGCAGTTTTAGTTTATTTTTATTTCAGTTTTTTTTTTACTAAGAAAAATTTAGGGATTGATAGAAATTAGTGTGAAGAAAAAAAATAAAGCAGTTTTAGTTTATTTTTATTTCAGTTTTTTTTACTAAGAAAAATTTAGGGATTGATAGAAATTAGTGTGAAGAGAAAAAAATAAAGCAGTTTTAATTTATTTTTATTTCAGTTTTTTTTTACTAAGAAAAATTTAGAGATTGATAGAAATTAGTGTGAAGAGAAAAAAATAAAGCAGTTTTAGTTTATTTTTATTTAAGTTTTTTTTACTAAGAAAAATTTAGAGATTGATAGAAATTAGTGTGAAGAGAAAAAAATAAAGCAGTTTTAGTTTATTTTTATTTAAGTTTTTTTTACTAAGAAAAATTTAGAGATTGATAGAAATTAGTGTGAAGAGAAAAAAATAAAGCAGTTTTAGTTTATTTTTATTTAAGTTTTTTTTACTAAGAAAAATTTAGAGATTGATAGAAATTAGTGTGAAGAGAAAAAAATAAAGCAGTTTTAGTTTATTTTTATTTCAGTTTTTTTTTACTAAGAAAAATTTAGAGATTTATAGAAATTAGTGTGAAGAGAAAAAAATAAAGCAGTTTTAGTTTATTTTTATTTCAGTTTTGTTACTAAGAAAAATTTAGAGATTGATAGAAATTAGTGTGAAGAGAAAAAAATAAAGCAGTTTTAGTTTATTTTTATTTCAGTTTTTTTTACTAAGAAAAATTTAGAGATTGATAGAAATTAGTGTGAAGAGAAAAAAATAAAGCAGTTTTAGTTTATTTTTATTTCAGTTTTTTTACTTAGAAAAATTTAGAGATTGATAGAAATTAGTGTGAAGAGAAAAAAATAAAGCAGTTTTAGGTTATTTTTATTTAAGTTTTTTTTACTAAGAAAAATTTAGAGATTGATAGAAATTAGTGTTAAGAGAAAAAAATAAAGCAGTTTTAGTTTATTTTTAGTTCAGTTTTTTTTACTTAGAAAGATTTAGAGATTGATAGAAATTAGTGTGAAGAGTGAATTTATTTTTATTTCAGGTATTTTTTTACTAAGAAAAATTTAGAGATTGATAGAAATTAGTGTGAAGAGAAAAAAATAAAGCAGTTTTAGTTTATTTTTAGTTCAGTTTTTTTTACTAAGAAAAATTTAGAGATTGATAGAAATTAATGTGAAGAGAAAAAAATAAAGCAGTTTTAGTTTATTTTTATTTCAGTTTTTTTTACTAAGAAAAATTTAGGGATTGATAGAAATTAGTGTGAAGAGAAAAAAATAAAGCAGTTTTAGTTTATTTTTATTTCAGTTTTTTTTACTAAGAAAAATTTAGAGATTGATAGAAATTAGTGTGAAGAGAAAAAAATAAAGCAGTTTTAGTTTATTTTTATTTCAGTTTTTTTTACTAAGAAAAATTTAGAGATTGATAGAAATTAGTGTGAAGAGAAAAAAATAAAGCAGTTTTAGTTTATTTTTATTTCAGTTTTTTTTACTAAGAAAAATTTAGAGATTGATAGAAATTAGTGTTAAGAGAAAAAAATAAAGCAGTTTTAGTTTATTTTTAGTTCAGTTTTTTTTACTTAGAAAAATTTAGGGATTGATAGAAATTAGTGTGAAGAGTGAATTTATTTTTATTTCAGGTATTTTGTTACTAAGAAAAATTTAGAGATTGATAGAAATTAGTGTGAAGAGAAAAAAATAAAGCAGTTTTAGTTTATTTTTAGTTCAGTTTTTTTTACTAACAAAAATTTAGAGATTGATAGAAATTAATGTGAAGAGAAAAAAATAAAGCAGTTTTAGTTTATTTTTATTTCAGTTTTTTTTACTAAGAAAAATTTAGGGATTGATAGAAATTAGTGTGAAGAGAAAAAAATAAAGCAGTTTTAGTTTATTTTTATTTAAGTTTTTTTTACTAAGAAAAATTTAGAGATTGATAGAAATTAGTGTGAAGAGAAAAAAATAAAGCAGTTTTAGTTTATTTTTATTTCAGTTTTTTTTACTAACAAAAATTTAGAGATTGATAGAAATTAATGTGAAGAGAAAAAATAAAGCAGTTTTAGTTTATTTTTATTTCAGTTTTTTTTTACTAAGAAAAATTTAGGGATTGATAGAAATTAGTGTGAAGAGAAAAAAATAAAGCAGTTTTAGTTTATTTTTATTTCAATTTTTTTTACTAAGAAAAATTTAGAGATTGATAGAAATTAGTGTGAAGAGAAAAAAATAAAGCAGTTTCAGTGTATTTTTATTTCAGTTTTTTTTTACTAAGAAGAATTTAGAGATTGATAGAAATTAGTGTGAAGAGAAAAAAATAAAGCAGTTTTAGTTTATTTTTATTTCAATTTTTTTTTTACTAAGAAAAATTTAGAGATTGATAGAAATTAGTGTGAAGAGAAAAAAATAAAGCAGTTTTAGTTTATTTTTATTTCAGTTTTTTTTACTAAGAAAAATTTAGAGATTGATAGAAATTAGTGTGAAGAGAAAAAAATAAAGCAGTTTTAGTTTATTTTTATTTAAGTTTTTTTTTACTAAGAAAAATTTAGAGATTGATAGAAATTAGTGTGAAGAGAAAAAAATAAAGCAGTTTTAGTTTATTTTTATTTCAGTTTTTTTTTACTTAGAAAAATTTAGAGATTGATAGAAATTAGTGTGAAGAGAAAAAAATAAAGCAGTTTTAGGTTATTTTTATTTCAGTTTTTTTTACTAAGAAAAATTTAGAGATTGATAGAAATTAGTGTGAAGAGAAAAAAATAAAGCAGTTTTAGTTTATTTTTATTTAAGTTTTTTTTTACTAAGAAAAATTTAGAGATTGATAGAAATTAGTGTGAAGAAAAAAAATAAAGCGAAAATAAAATAATATTGAAACTAAGCAACTAGGCAACTATAATATATATATATATATATATATATATATATATATATATATATATATATCGCTTATGAAAAAAATTAAACCCTTATAAAGTTAATTCTTCTTAATCGTCAAGACATGTGTTAAAAATACACGGAAATTTACAAGACTAAATGAAGTTCATTTAGTCTTGTAAAGACTACCGTAGTTTCTTTCAAACTATCATTAAATTTTGGATTTTTTAATTTCGCCATGCGAAATCTATAGAGTAAGTTAAAAGATTGAATTATTTGAAATTCAGGTATTTATGGTATAATATTTTTGCATATTTTTATAGTAACTCATCCTAAATTCTACTTAGGCAAAAAAAGAAAAAAATTAATTGATTCAAAAAACTTTTCTAAAAAATATTTAAATCATCAAGACAAAAATAGTGGTGATTTTTTTTTTGTATCTAAAATTTATAATTCTATCAAAAATAGTAGAAATTTTTTTATATTATTCTGCTTTTCATGTGATAAAATTCAGGCTTTTATTTTTCTGGAAAAACAAGTTGCTCGAGAATAATGGATTTTAGTAGATTTTAATTTAAAAAACAAAACAAAACAAAGAAACTTGTTTTTTCTTCCATTTTTTGGCCATACTTACTACAGACAGTGAGTCAAGTACAATAACCATTAAGCTAGTTTAACATGATCTTAAAACAGTGTTTTCAAACCTACTTATAATGTGAGCGATTTGTGCATGTGTAGTCATGAAACAGTTGATAAGCTGATAAAAATCTGATGACCTCAAAGTACCACTTTTTCAATTTTGACCTTTATCAGCCCTTTTTTTTCTGAAAAAAAAATCGCTTAAAAAGTTTTTCACATGTCTGAATAACCTTTATACCAAATTTCAAGTCTGTAGATCAAAGATTCGTTGAGTATATAGGTTGAGAAGTGTCCTCACACACACATTTTCACTTTTATAGATTTAACCGTTATTTTAAATCTTTTCTTGTTCTGCTTTGTTTTGTTTGTTTTCAGTCACCACTTCTCAAGACCCAAAAACCACTCGAGGTTAAGGGTTAATGAGTATCAGGTGACAAGTGAGACAACACTGTGATCATTGGTAATGATGGTAGTGATTGGACAGGATTTGGTTATTTAAGAGAACAGCTCAACAAGAATTTATTTATATTGGACTTGAAAATGGGAAACAATCTCTGCAGTAAATTATTGGAGCACATTTCTTAGAAGTACTTGTAAAATGAGCATAGGGATGCTACGTGTTGATGAGACAGGGCGAGAATGTGATAAATAGTGTGAGACATATCAGGTTACAGACTTTTTTTCACCCTTCGAGAGAGAGAGAGAGAGAGAGAGAGAGAGAGAGAGAGAGAGAGAGAGAGAGAGAGAGAGTTAACAATGCTCCATGCAAAGTTAAGAAAAACGTGTAACCAAATTTATAAGTTTTACCAAAATATCTGGGTTCGGAATAAAATAACTCTAAAAAGGGTTGATATGCCGTAAGACAAGACAACAAAACGAATCCAGAGTTAATACTTACACACACACACACACACACACACACACACACACACACACACACACACACACACATCAATGAAGAATCGTTACATTGAAGACATTCATTCATTCACCATTTCATATTTTATCGACTCGCACGTGTGTGTGTGTGTGACCTCTCCTTTGTCGGTCTATGGCTGTAATTTATGCGGCCATGTCTATACATCAAGTCCAAATGTATATCCATACTTATTTCACATACGAAAATATCACCTACCTGCCTTACCTAGACCTGTTCCCTTCCCCCACACCTTGCTTTGGCTAAATCTTCCCCACCGCGCCCCTTAACACGCACGAGCGTGCACACCCCCTATGTCCACCCCACCCTTTCCACACTCTCCTGTCCTAGTTATGACTCATATACTAACGGTGTGTCTCCTCTGACTACTCCTCGCGATCCCCCCTACACCTTTCGCACCTTACCTCTCTCTCACTTTTTTCCCTTTCTCTTCTTTCTCTCCCCCTCTCACACCTCATTGATTACATGATATAAATGGGACAGTTATTTCTGACGGTGTCGGCAGCGCCGTCGCTGATTGATTGCAAGCAGTGAGAGAGAGAGAGAGAGAGAGAGAGAGAGAGAGAGAGAGAGAGAGAGAGATGGAAGTAGATAGACAGTATAAAAAGGGAGGAGGAGGAGGAGGAAAGATGGGTGTTGATTGAGGAATCAGGTTCTTCTTTCGTAGTTTTTTTTTCTTCTGTGGTTCCAGGAGTTCAGAAAAAGCTCTACTCTCACTACCTGTTTTAGTTTTATCATCATATTCTACAGCGTTTATTGTATTTTTTTGCTGAACGAGTTGGTGATTGTTTCATTTGTGTGTTTAGTTTGTTGGTTTTTTAGTTTATCGGTTTATTGCATTTTTTTTTTTAAGGGGGTGTAGAGAACCACCCGAGGGAGTGTGTTATGTTGGTTTACGCGTGCAGGCGCCTTGGTAATTAAAAAGAAATTCTTTTACTATGATTTTGGACCCTCACCACGAAGCCCCCTCTCCTCGGGTCTCATTTTTGAAAGGTGAAATTTCTTTCTTTCTTTTTTCTTTTCTTTTTTTTTTTTTTTTTTGACAGATCTGACCTTCAAAACTGTCGGAAGTTATTAGAGACGTTTATTAGTTCACAACCATCGCTCTCAGGCTGAATGGGTATCCTGGTGAGAACCGAACCGCTACTTCTCCAAGTGGGGAACCCCCATCGCTAATCTAGCCTTATTTGTTCGAGTTTAAGTTTAACGATTCCAACGACAGAAAAAAAAAGTTTGTGTGTGCGCGCACGCATTTGGCTTACAGACACCTTTTTTTCGCTTTTTATCGGTGCTTAGATCAGCCCCTATGGCTGGCAATATTGGCTCAGTATCAGGTTGAGAAGAAAGTTCTTGCGGTTAAAACTTTTCAGGCGAACACATCTCGGCTCAAACAAAAATTTATTGATCGAGAAAAGCACCATAAGAACCATCACATTTTTGCCAACGCAAAACAAGTTTATGTCAGTAACGTAAAAATCTGGTGAACATGAAGTTGCTGAAGGCGTTTTTAATATCGCTTAGGTTTTTGAAGCATTTCTCGTACAGAGAGTTGTCGAGATGCTTGAAAAAGTGGTTAGTCGGTAGGTGAAAGATCTGGAGAGTACGGCGGACGAGGCAGAGTTTTGAAACCCAATTCGTTCAACTTCTACAGGGTTGATTTAGCGACGTGCAGTTGGGCATTATCTTTTCTGTTAACTAATACTGGGCTTTGTTGTCGAAGTTTCTGGTGCATTCATCCACTTGTTGACTACTTCACGGCCATAATGGTTTCGTCTGCATTCAAAAATTGTAATGGATGAAACCGGTCGCAGACCACCATCACCAAACATTCAGCATGATCTTCTTTTGGTGCAACTCTGGCTTTAAGAAGTGTCATGGAGCTTCATTGGCGTCTAACCTCTGAGCTGAGCATCGCCGGTTGTCGTAAAGAATCTACTTTTCATCGCAAGTCACAACATGGTCGATAAATGGGTCATTCTTGTTGATTAAAAGAAGAGAAAATGACACTTCATAGCAGCGTTTCTTTTGATTGTCATTCAATTCGTAAGGCACCCTTTTATCAAGTGCTTTTATCTTTTCAATCTCTCTCCAGTCGTTAAAAATCATCGTATACGTTACGTCTAATTCAGAAGCAAGTTCTCGAACAGTTGTGCGTAGATTGGCTTCGACTAAGGCTCTTCTTAATTGATCGTTGTCAACATCCGATGGCCGACCACTACGCTCATCATCTTCAAAACTCGTCGCCGCCACGAAATTTCTTAAATCACCATTGTGCTGTGCGTTCAGTAGTGGTTCCTGTGCCAAACTCTTCGTTTATATCGCGAGCTGTTTCAGCAGCTTTTTGACCCAGCTTGGATTGAAATAAGAAAATTGTGCGAATTTGCTTTTTTTTCTATCGTATTAAACGTTTTGAAAAGAAAACATATTTGTTTTAAAACGATTGTAATTAAAACGATTAGATAGAGCGAAAAACGCTCTTTAAAATAATATATAAAGTAAAGGTATTCTAACGAAAACTTATTTAAAAATACATCATTTGAAATCAAAATTAAAAACCAAGAACTTTCTTCTCAACCTAATATTTCTTCAATCTAATATTTCTTCAATCTACAACAAACACTCATCTAGCTACAACCACTATCAACAATTTCCCCTACTCTCTATCTGTGCCTAAATCTAAACGCAAATTCCATGAACAAAGTTTCTTCCCTAGAACTGCCAGCTTGTGAAACTCTACACTGCAGAAATGCTTTCCAGCTGACTACAACATTACCTGTGTTCAAGTCCAATGTAAACAAGTTCTTGTTGAGCCATCTTCTTAAATAATCAAATTCTACCCGATTTCCACTACAACCGACCATTATGCTGTTGTCTCACTGACCACCTTACACTCATTGACTTTTGTCCTCAAGTGGCCTTCAGTGTGATAAGTGACGACTTCCATATATATATATATATATATATATATATATATATATATATATATATATATATATAAATTAAATCTATTTCTAAATTAGATTTTATCCGGTAGCACAAAAGCATTGTACATTGTCGGCCGTTAATAGCTATTAATTAAATACATGCTTAATTCTTCCACTAACCCTAAGTTCAAGTGGAAATACGAAAACAAAATCCCACTTTTTCATTCTAACATTTAAAACAACTTTATTGACTTTCTTGGTTGGCATGTTAAGCAAGAAGAAACGGGAAAGTTCGTCGACCGCCGAAAGTCTACGAGCAGTTTATCTTTGGGTGAATTTTGTTGATGCTCAGGAATTTAGTTGACAAAGGCAAAAGAGAGAAAGAGGGTTAGTAGCAGAGAATAATATGTCCAGAAGTCTGGACAAGAAAAAAAGGTTAGAAAGTTTTTATAGTGTTGAGTAAATGTCTCGTTAATAAGGAAGAGAGAAGAGTTCATATTACGAGGAAATCCGTAGATACGCACGCGCACGGGTTAAAGTTCCTGTTGCGGACCAGGATATAAATACCCTAACTCGCTACAAGGAAAAATAATGAAACGAATGGAATTGAAGGAAACAAAACTCAATTGATGGATAAGATAAACGTGTCGTTTATTTACTGTTGAAAGAATGAATGCTTTAGATATAACACGTGTTCATGTCCGCGCGGGTGTAACCATCGTTTGTTGCGGGACTGGTAGTATAGAAGGAAAAAGGAAATGTGTGTTCATCTCACTATCGTTTCTTCGCGCGTCGGAAAAGAAGTGAATAATGTAGTAGAAATGAGAATGATAGTCGAGCATATAGACAAAGACAAAGGATAGAGGGTTGACATCAGTTAGCAGTCAGCTCCGCGAAAGTATTCTCAGGGACAAGTTGTATATATAGAAAGAGAAAGAGTGTAAAGTGTACGTACTGTCTGTTGGCTTTTTGTCCCACATAGTAGCAAGCGGTGTGAGGTGCGCGCGCATACCGAAAAGGCACGCTGTCGGTCCGTAGACCGTCCAGCTAGGAAGCTGGTCCTAAAAGGGAGAAGCTGCTTATTGCTCTTGCTTTTATAGGTGCTTCCGCTGGTCTTTTGCGCATGTGTGAATTTCCTTTGAAAGGGGAAGTGACGTTGTCCTTGTGTGCGTACGCGTGTGCACGTTAGCGTGTGTGTATACACGTGAATGTGAGTGTATATACGCGAACGTGAATATATGTACGTGTGTGGACGTGGGCGCGTATGTTTGTGTGCGCGTATGTCTATGACAAGTAATATAGCTTGAAATGTGAACGCGTGTTTTTGTGTGAGACTAGAAAAAGGTTCGTGCAGTTTGTGTGTGTATGTAGATTATGTGTATGTTATATTATATAGATTATATGTATGTTATATGTCCACGGGAGTGTGGCTGTCACCATGTTGGGTCTTCTTATCGAACCCAGGACCAGACGGTGTCGGGGGGAGGGGCAAGAGAGATATGTTTGGGGGTTGAAAAAAGCGTTGTGCTGTAACGCCTCATGGTCAAAAAGTGCTGTAATGCCTCATGGTCAAAAAGAGGGAAAATGTGCGAAGCGTCGTGTTTTATAAGCTTTGATAAGATATTCAGCTCGCATGAGAGATCGCCCCTGATTGGCCAAACCAGAAAAAAATTGTTTGCCCCAACCAGAGGTTAGCTTAGAAATCAAGCACAAATTCAAAATATCACTAACCGCGGTTTGTTGCTGCTGCTGTTATTGCCGTTGTAGCTAATACTGCTGCATGTCGGTTGTATGTGTTTTTTCTTTTTCTAGTGTATGGTTAAGTAAGCTTTTTGGCACTTCTGCATTACATAGACGGCGCCATTATTTTTGGTGCGTTACATTAAATTGTCGCCAGTTGGCGCTTCTCAATCTGTAAAGTTTCAAGGCACTTCTGTATGTCTGTAACATATTAGCAACGGAAACGAGTTATCGACCCCTGTTCTTTTAAAGAGAGCTGACGTCTAGCGGCCATTATGTGAACCTCAAATATCAAGAAGTGTTTACGATAACGCAAAAATATATAATAGCAAAATAAATAACACAGAAATATGAAAATCGAAACATTTATTGAATAAAAAATAAATGTATAAAAATATAATTTTAATTCATTAATATAAGTTTTTTTTTTCAATTAGTGATTAATAACTGAAAATAAAATAATAAATATGATAAAAACATAAAACATTTATTGACTGTTTTTAATTTTTTTTTACGTTAAGGTTGTATAAAAATTAACAAAATATAATTTAAAAAACATGAAACATTTATAGATTGTTTTTAATTTTTTTTTTTGCGTTAAGGTTGTATAAAAATTAACAAAATATAATTAAAAAAATATAAAACATTTATAGAGGTTTAATAATAATTTTTTTTTTGTAGAGAAAGATTTTTAAAATTATAGCAAAATATATATTTAGTTTGCACGCACTGTTAAAGGAAGAGTGATCAACCCCTGTTCTTTGGCTGACAGTTGACATCTATTGGCAGTTCTTGAAACTAAAATACACACATTCGCCTTATGTTATTGACATGCAGAAGTGCCAGTTTCAACCTGATTTAAAGCGACAATAAGTCGACCAAGTTCATTCATTTCATTCCATTAAAATTGTTTATTAATTAAAAAAATAAAACTATAATATATATAACTCTGGTGTCCGAAGACTCGCCCAGGGAAAACTCGTCCATTTTTGCTAGGTAGGAAAACTGGTCTATTATTGAATAAATAAATCTCACCTGTCTGTTTATATGTATATATGTCTGCCTAAAACTTTCGACAGAGGCGACAGATTTTCACGAGATTGGCATTGTTTTGAAGCTCAACTCTTCGGACGACAAATATCGAAAAATTGGCTAAAAACATCAATTCCTTCATCCTCAACTGGACACTTTTCTACAGGCGCTTTTTTCGTCGATATTTTTGAAAGTCATCCCCTCTTTTTGATTGACTAGCCTTAATTTAAACCTTTGTCACTTCCAGTTTGACGATGGACGCAACAGCAAAGACGTCACATTTTTTTTTCACATTCTTTTCCTCCTTCGCGGTACGGGTTTGAGCTTGCCTTCCTACTACCACTTTTTTTTGTTTTTTGTTTTGCTCAACACACACCTCCAAACACCCAGGCTAGTCTATAATATAAATCTCACCTGTCTGTTTGTATGTATGTATGTATGTATGTATGTATGTATGTATGTATGTATGTCTGCCTAAAACTTTCGATAGAATCAATGAATTTTCACGAGATCAGTATCATTTTGAAGCTTGACATCTCGGACAACAGATATCGAAAAATTGGCAAAAAACATTAATTCCTTCATCCTCAACTTGGCAGTTTTCTACAAGGAGGGGTCGATTTTTTGCAAGTTATCATATCGGTTGGATTGGCTTTGCCTAATTTTAACGTACCAAACTTCCAGTCACGTCATGGAGTAGCGGTAAGACGTCAGATTTTTTTTCACTTTCCACCTTTGCGTCATGAGTTCGAGCCTGCCTGCCTACTAACACTTTTTTTTTGCTCAACACATGCCTCCAAACACCTGGGCAATGCCGGGTACCCAGGCTAGTTATTGAATAAATATCGATTGGAAACACATTTTATTGAAGGAGATGTTGTTTTTTAGAGAGAATACACACTCCATAATATTTTTTAAAATATTTTTACTTGTTTACTGTTGTTTAAAAAAATACAATTGATTTTTCTAAGTGTTCTATATTTATAGGGTTTTAGTGGTTCAACTTATTTTAAAAGCGTTTATTCAGTTAAAAAAAAAAAGAAAAAAAAACAAGTAGTGTCGAGTGTTACTTCAGAACAAAAAAATGTCCGACATGAGAGGATCACATGTTGGGAGTCTCGATAATCGCTCAAAAATAGAAAATTAAAGAAAATACTGAGGTAGGTATAGTTTTAAAAAGAGCCCCCCCCCCCTCCAAGAAAATAAATTTTCATATTTTTTAAATATAATTTAGGGAAGGGAGAGTTTT
Organism: Euprymna scolopes; assembly: GCF_053919585.1. Lineage (NCBI taxonomy): Eukaryota > Metazoa > Mollusca > Cephalopoda > Sepiida > Sepiolidae > Euprymna > Euprymna scolopes. Next base: position 175,620,548 of record NC_136486.1, on the reverse strand, counting down.
TTTAAAAAAAACTATATCCCCTTTCAAACCGAAAGATCTTTTTAAGATTCTAACAGTCTCTTTAGGCGTAATTGTTTGTATATCTCTTGCACTTTGTTCACCAGGTATAATTGGCATGTACTTTTTGAAATTCTTTTTCATGAGTCTGGTTGCTTCTATAATTACTGGAATAATAGAGATTTTCCAAAGGTTCCAGTTTCTGTTTATGTCGTAAATAAGAATTTGGTATCAGATTGAAGTCTGTCTTATAAAACTCACATTACACACCCATAGTATAATTCTTGTATCATTTCTCCCCAGGCAACGCATGTCCTCAACCCTCACTGGTCAGGTTTTATCATCACACACTGAGTACACACACCTGATAGACTCTTCCCTTTATCAATAACAGTAACACCTTTAAGAATTAAGTCTTATTTATTTTTCATGGCGTTTGTCGTGGATATCAATTTGGTGTCCAGTGCGCGCATTAGAAGATGTTGGTTTTAATCCAAGTATTTACAAACCTGCCACAGCGATAATGTTTTTGCAGTACAAAACAATTAAATCTTCCCTGAAGTCAATAAACAAGAAGGTTTCTTACAAGTGTACGATACAAAACTAAGCAACTCACCCGTAGCGGCTTGTTTGTAACCGATATGCAACTGCATCTTATCGGATTAAGGATGACCGAAATATAAACTCATCGCAAGACGGATCTTCTTATCACCATCGTATTGAGTTCAATGATCATTTTACAAGCTGTCATGTGTTGGATAGCTTTTAGAAAATTACTTGCAAGCTAACCTATCTCTACCCAGGTGTTTATCTATCCTTCTTTCTCTCAATCCTTATCACTTCCTCCCATGTTGCTTCTTTTCTTTTTTTCTTTTTTTTTTTTACCTTCCCCTACAAACTGGACCTGTTTCTTCTACAATTCAACTGAAAATTAAATAAATTTCACAATTTTGAACAACTTTTATGTCCCCTTATGATTAAAATTAAAATGTTAGTATATAGGATACCATATTTATTTAGGATAAACTTTTATTCATCCAAACATGTTGGCTACATATTTGCAGACATGTTTCAGTTCTAGCTGATAATTAGTGGAACAAGTTCTTAGTATTGAAGTGAAGATAAAATTAAAAGTAAATGTATAATTCTATATCTTATTGAGCACTGTTGTATAAACGCAGTAAGGATTCACAGGATTAACTCATGGAAATTATAGTATACTAATATACATATATATATTAGGTTGGTGCAAAAATAATGTCGTTTTTTGGTGTTCAACTTCAAAAGGTCATAACTCCTTTCATAATAAACTTTATTAATCAAAATAAGAACCATTAGAATCGACACATTTTTTGCAAACAAGAAACAAGTTTATTTATCCAATTAGCAAAGAAATCCAGACTTCTGGAAGCAATGAAGTCATTGAAGGCTGATTCGGCTTTTGAAGCATTTTTCATGCAGGAAGTGGCGAGATGCTTGAAAAAGTGATAGTCGGTGGGTGAGAGGTCTGGTGAATATGGTGGATGAGGCAATTCGTTCAGTTTCTGCAGGGTCAATTGAGCATTATCATGAATGAGAATTGGTCCCTTCATATTGACCAATCTCGACCACATACGTTGGAGCTTCTCATGCATTTTGTCAATTTGTCAGCAGTACTTCTTCGCTGTAATTGTTTCGCCTGGATTCAAGAGGTTGTGATGGATGAGACAGGCTGCAGACCACCAAACAGTCACCATAACCTTTTTTTTTTTTGCAATTTTGGCTTCAGGAAGTGCTGTGGAACTTTTTCCAGCATCCAACCACTGTGTCAAATGTCGCCTTTTGTCATAGAGTATTCACTTCTCATCACACGTCACAATCCGCTCAGGAAATGGGTCGTTTTTGTTGCGCAGAAGGAGCGTAGAAGACACCTCAAAATGATGATTTTTTTTATTACCATTCAATTCATGCGGCACCGATTTATCCAACTTTTTTGAGTTCCCGATTTGCTTTAAATGTCGAATGACTGTTGAGTGGTCGACCTGGAGTTCAACAGCAATTTCTCGTGTGTTAAGACTTTTAAATATTTGTTATCAACTGCAGTCGGCCGGCTGTGACCACCTTCATCTTCGAGGCTATCATCACCATTGCAAAATTTCTTGAACCACTGTTGTGCCACACGTTTGTTAGTGGTTCCTGCACCAAACGCATCATTGATATCAGGAGCTGTCTTGGCAGCTTTTCGGCCTAGTTTGAACTGGAACAAGAAAATCGTGTGGATTTGAATTTTATCCATGCTGTCGAAAAGTGTGCAAAGAAATGAATGAAGAGATTGGAAATGGTAACAAATGACACGATTCAATAGAGCGACAAACGTGCTTCAAAATGATATATAGCATGGCTATATATCATTTTGAAGCACGTTAATCCATTGCTATATATAGCATGGCTATATATCATTTTGAAGCACGTTAATCCATTGCTATATATAGCATGGCTATATATCATTTTGAAGCACGTTAATCCATTGCTATATATAGCATGGCTATATATCATTTTGAAGCACGTTAATCCATTGCTATATATAGCATGGCTATATATCATTTTGAAGCACGTTAATCCATTGCTATATATAGCATCAATGGATTAATTTAGGAATCATATATAAAAGTAGCATATATGAGAAAACGATATTGTTTTTGCAACATCCTAATATATATATGTATTATTAAATGATAGATGATGAATAAAAGTTATATATAACTTTATTATATAATCAACACAATAAGGAAAAGTTAAGGGGAAATTTTAGAAAGAATCTCTTTAGACCTTGACATTTTGAAGCTAAATGCTTCTTATCAAAAAAGGAGAAAGATCAGAAATATGCAAAATGCAAATATAGAAAAAAAAAAAAACTGGCTTAATGACATTTAGAAATGAAATGAGAATGGAGGATAAAAAATTAAAAGTAGATAAAAAAAATAGGCAGAGGAATTGGTTGAGAAGAAAATGCCCGGAAATTTGGTCCAGGGTGTTGATGATGTGGAACTTTGGTCCATGGTGTTGATGATGTGGCTGATGAAAGATCATGGCAATGGCTTAGAGCTGGGTATCTGGCTAAGAATACTTTTAAGCTTTTGTTTATGCAACTCAAGAACAGGTATTAGGAATATGACGGTTCAAAAAAGTGGTTCTAAGAGAGGATGTTCCTGCAGAATACTGGATTTGTGGTAAGGCTTCAGAGTCAATTGCACATCTTGCAGCAGGGTGTAGCGGATTGGCCCAGAGAGAGTACTGCAAAAGACACGATCACATGGGGCTTCAGATACACTGGGAGATTTGTAAGAAGTTTAGGATGAAGTGTGCTGGAAAGAGGTTCGAGGAGGTGATGAAATGAGAACAAGTGAGGATGGCAATGTAGAGGTATGGTGGAAAAAAAAGTGTCGTGACAACCAAGCAATTGGAACATAATTGTCTGGATTTAGTCGTCATTGACAAGGTTTCCAAAAAGTGATAAACTGTAGACTTCTCAGCACCCTGGGACAGGAATGTGAGGACGAGAAGTGGAGTAATTATGCTCTGTTGACCTTGGAGATAAGGCGTATATATGGGGTTTAAAACACAAATAATCCTGGTCGTAGTTGGTACGCTAGGAGTAGTATCAAGTCGTCTGGAAGGACATTTGAAAAAAATATGAATCCCAATGTTTTGGGTGACCTTCAGACTTTTGCTATTGTAGGTAACACCAACATCCTTAGGAAAACCCTTGACTTTGGAAGCTCCTGGTTTTGAAGTCAAGATTAAGGGAAAATCCTCTGAGAATGATATACACCTATGATTTCTCTCAAAACCGTAAAAATATCGCTACTGGTTTGCTATGTATTCCAATTATATCCTATAGATACTTTACCTCCAAGATGACTGCATTTGTCTGTTTTGCATGACAAACACTTCTTTTTTTTCTAAACTCTATATCATAACGTGTAATTATACTGTACTGTTATTTAAATCCTCTCTCCTAATCACTAACCAACTGTTCTATTTCCCAAGCTGCCAGTAAATCTAATCCATTGCACGTAACTTAGAGGGGTTTTGACTTTTTGTAATCGATACATATTAACATCTAGAGATTTCTACTTAGGCATGCATTAGAGTATACTCTTATCCCATAGTTAAGCTTTAAAGTAGATACTTTCTAGCCATAGCCTTACATATAGATTCAAAGTGATCTATAATAAATATCAACCCTTTATCTCTTTTCCTTTGATAGAAGATAGTATTACAATAATTACTACATAAAACTGAACCAATACGCTTTGTTATACAAGATACAAACTTCCGGATCTTAAGGGAAGGCAAAACTATCTTCCTTCGTTAGAAGTCTGAAGACAACAAACAAACTTAATATCTAAAATTCCATGTACTCATAACAATACTGAAAACATGCGATTTATCCATTTTTACTTAATTATTCTTACTGAATATATATTTCCCAGTTATACCTGTACTCAACTGCACTCCAAATCAAATGTTGTTACTTGTATCTATATTGAACATATATCTTACCTTTCTGTCGTCTTAAATACTCAGTTTGGGGACCAAATCTCAATTCCTAGCATCAAACTAATCATACTTTAACATGCTATCCTGTTCCCCAACATAATAAACATAAACTATATCAAACCATACATAAACTCCTCTCACTCTCAATCATGCAAATTTAGTTGTTTCCACTGCAGGAATTCTCACTTATCCCCTCTTCCATTAACAATGTAAATGAAAAGTAATGTCCTTTTAATCACTTCAAGGAGTGTAACTTTTCAGTAGATATATAACCTAAATAGCCAATTAACATTAACTACCGATGCGGGGTCACAGAAATACCTGATTTAGGACCCAGACGTGGGGCGAACCCTCTTGGTGCTGATGGACCTGTAGATCTTCCCAGATCATCCGTCTAGAAGGAAAACTCTGAAGCTAAACCCAGGGGAGGGAAGCCTCTTCAGTCTTGGACGACAACCTTCCTAGAGCTGGTGACTCAAACAAATTACCGGTTGGCAAACCTAAACTGCTTAAGGAGGAGATAGGCTCTGTCTATCACCCGGCTTTCATACTCCTTCTTTGCCTATTAGCCAGGCATAAAGGTGCTATCACAGGGACTCGTCTGAATCACCCAGTGGTTGACCTTGTTTCCTGACTAGGGCAATAAATGCTGTTTTCTCCACTCCCGCCACATCTCATCCCCTAAACTGGACACTGTGGAGGTGCTTCAGTACCATATATGCCAGTACAGTTGGACTGGGCTGACTTTGTCTAATGGATTGAGGGTACCAGATTGACAGTTCCTGGTTGCTGTTTCTGACTGATAGTACAGGAGCCCTTACTCTTTAGTAGCGCTTAGAGCGGCTGCTCTATCAACAGTTGTATAATATTGGGATGTTTGTAATGCCGTGTCGGCATGGAAAGGGACTCTGCACTCATCCCCGGTGGGCTTTCCTGAGGCCACAATCCTGTAGGGGAGGAGACAGCTGATGGTCTACTTGTATTGCATGTATGATATTCTGCACAACCACTTGTACAGCACCCTTCACTCATCCTAATGAAACTTTTAAATTTAATTAAATGAAATGACAGTTCAAGAAAAAATTACGTTTAAACCAGGACTAAACTCAAAGAAAACCAATCTGCGTCCTCCCTTGAAGCTTGCATTTACAAATATCCACGGGCTTAGAACTAACGTAGATGATGTTGAATCATTTCTCCTAGTAAACACCCCGGATATCTTAGCATTAAGTGAAACTAACCTACACTTCTCCATTCCCTCTAACCACTTTAACATGCCTGGTTATCTTCCACTCTGCCGCAAGGACTCAGACAGACACATGTGCTTCAGACTAAACATGCAAAATAATATTAACTACTTGTATTTTCTCTACCACTCATTCTCAACCTAGGACTGTACCCTAGTAAACAAAGTCTCTGACAGCATACATATAGCACTCTTCCTCGATACTAGCGCTGAAGTACATGTATTTGGTGACTTCAGTGTCCACCACAGTAACAAGCTTGGATTCTCTAATTACACAGACGTAGCTGGTAGCACAACCCATAGCTTCTCTATATCTCATTCCCTATCACAGACGGTTACATTTCCGACACATTTCCCAGACCAGCAAGATCAACATGCCTCGCTTCTAGATCTATTTCTGACCACAGTTCCTGATGATTGTATTACGAATACCCACAGCTCACTCAGGAATGCTGATCATGCTGTGATAATGGTAGAAATCGCCCTTAATTCTCGATCCAAAACTGAAAACCCACTGCTCAAAACGAGGTATTACAAAAAAGCTGACTGGGAAGCCATCAGAGATCTCATCAGTGATGCCCCAGGGGAAAATATCTTTTCTCTTCCAGCTGAACAGTGTGAAAATGAGACCACTCAATGGTTTAGTTCTACTTGTGCAGCTGCCATTGCTCAAAGGCAGCATGCTTACCACAGATTCAACTGACATAAGCCCAATTTAAGGAGACAGAAGTATATAGAAGCTAGAAGTAATTTGACAGCAAAGATAGAAACCACCACAAAACGCATCGAAGCACAGAAATTAGGAACCCGTGATTTTTGGGAAATCTACGACAGTGTAGTAAATAATGGACAACGATTCCCCCACTATCAAACAATTGTGAGGTTGTTTGCACGGCAACTGAGAAGGCTAACTTACTTGCCAGTCAGTTTGCCTCTAACTCCGCATTGGACCCGGTACACCACTCCCTCTCTGACTTTCCTTTATGAACAGATGCTACACTAGATGATTTGAAAATCGCCCCTTCTCAGGTACATGGTATCATAAAAAACCTAGACACCTCAAAAGCATGTGGACCCGATCTCATCCCGGTTGTGCTATTAAAAAAGTGCTCTGCTGAGGTTGTTCCAGTTCTCTCCAAACTTTTCAATAAATGCCTAAACAAATCTTGCTTTCCTGACTGCTGGAAAACCGCCTCTGTGGCACCAGTCTTCAAGAATTCTGGTGAAAGAACTGACCCACTAAATTATCGCCCCATTAGCCTCCTCCCGCTTTTCGCCAAAATATTTGAGTCCTTAGTTAATCAAGCCCTAGTCCAGCACCTAACAGCTGCTAAACTCCTGACTGACAAACAATATGGATTCAGGCAAGCCCGTTCAACAGCAGATATCTTAACTGTAGTTTCTGAACGTATATACCGTTCATTGGATAAAACAGGGGAGGGTAGAGCTGTGGCCCTTGATATATCTAAGGCTTTTGACAGGGTATGGCACGATGGTCTTCTAAGGAAAATTAGATCATATGGTATCACTGGAGGAATACATAATGTAATTAAATCCTTCTTAAGTAAGAGAACAATCCAAGTTGTCCTCGACGATCGTACATCTAAACAATATGATATAAATGTGGGAGTACTTCAGGGATCTATCCTTGAACCTTTATTATTCCTGACATTCATAAATGACCTCCCTAATAAAATTGTTTCCGAGATGAGTATATTTGCTGATGACACCACTCTATAACAGGCACGAGGGGAAAACAAATGAAAACTTTGTTTTATCGTTATTTCCATGGCAAGTGCTCGTCTGAGCTCCAATCTCTCGTCCCCCCTCGCCAATCTTTCACGAGAAACACCCGTCTGGCTGCAACTACTGTCAATAATTTTCCCCACTCTTTATCTGTGCCTAAATCCAAACGTAGATTCCATGAGCAGAACTTCTTTCTCAGAAGTGCACGACTGTGGAACTCTCTTCCGTTTGCCTGTTTCCCACCTGACTACAACTTGGATGTCTTCAAATCCAACATAAACAAACTCCTGACAAACCGCCCTCTTAAGTAAGACACTCTATCAAATCTCCAATACAAATGATTACTACAATACTATCTCATTGATTACTGTACACGCAATAACCCTTATCCCTGAGTGGCCTCTGGGCCTTGATAAGTGGTGACCCCTATGTAAAAAAAAAAATTAAAAAAAACATATCCAAGGAAATGGCAAAAACACTAGAGGATGACCTCCAATCTGTAGTGGAATGGGGACAAAACTGAATGGTCACATTCAATGCTGCCAAGACTAATCTTGTCTCCTTCAATAATTACAAGAAACCTTTTCTACCACCAATAGCAATGGCCAAGAACACGTTACCCGAGAGTACTTCTTTTAAACTCCTCGGCCTAACGTTTACAGAGAACATGAACTGGAATAGATACATTGAGAACATTGCCAAGGCTGTTGCGAGGAAGGTGGGCTCTCTCTACTGTGCTAGAAAACTACTTACGCCTGAAAGTATCTTGCACCTCTAGAAGGCCACCATTCGCCCATGTATGGAGTACTGTTGTCACATTTGGGATGGTGCATCTACTACTTGTCTCTCACTCCTGGACAGGGTTCAAAAGAGAGTCGCCAACCTGATAGGTTCTGAACTGTAATCTAGGCTTCAGCCTCTGTCCCATCGACGAAATGCTGCATCCCTCTGCCTGTTCTACAAGTACTTTAATGGTGAATGCATTTAATGATGAATGAACTGCAAGCACTTGTACCCTCTCGATGTGAATACACCCAACAAACCTGACAAGCAGCCAAATCCCACCCCTTCACAGTAGAGATCCCTAGGTGTAAGAAAGCCTTCTACTCCAATAGTTTCTTTTCCAGAACTGCTAGACTTTGGAACTCCCTTCAGACATCTTGCCACTCATCTCCCTTCATAATACCCCTGCAAATTATGTCCCTGATAGTAGCCCCCTGCTTCAAAGTGGCACTGTGCCTTGTTTGGGGTGAAAATTGAATAAAAAAAAAGAATAAATCCCATCTCTTTTCAGGGAGACCTTGGTAAACGAAGTCAGAATTATTATTATTATTATACATTTTTATATATTATTATTATTATTATTATACATTTTTATATATTATTATTATTATATATTATTATTATCATTATTATTATATATTATTATTATTATATATTATTATTATTATTATTATATATTATTATTATTATTATCATTATTATTATATATTATTATTATTATAATTATTATTATATATTATTATTATTATAATTATTATTATTATTATTATTATTATCATCATTATTATTATATATTTTATGGATGATAATAACTTTTACTTTATTATTTACTCACTTGTGGTGTTCTCTGGAGTTTGCGTGACAACAAATCTCCCCAGATTTCCAGTACTCTCTACCTCTTTCGATAACCTTTGCAAAAGAATTTGCATTATTCTAACAGCCGCTTACCATTGATTTCTTATTAGCAGCAACCATTGGTCTTCTCTGGAATTTGTGTGGCATCATCATCATCATCATCATCATCATGTAAATGCAATACAAAAGCCTATTTCGATCATTAAATCAGAGAGTATTAAAGCTTTTAAAGATGTGAAATTTGCACGAAATGATCCTCAATTCATCTTTTTATGAAATTGGTGGTCTCTAATTTCTAGGAGAATGAAGCAAAATTCTCCAAATTTTAATAAATTTTAAGATTTTCTAATGTTTTTCGCAACAAATCCGTTAAACTTTTTAAAATCAATAATTGTAGTTTTTTTCTTTTTTTACTTACGTTCATCCTTGACAAAGCATATCACCACTTGGATGTAAGGGGCTACAATTTCGGACCATAACTAGGAAAGATTTACAAGATGTTGGTAGTGATTTCCTTAGGCTTTTAGCTAGGAACAAAATGTAGTGTCTGTTATTAAGGCAGTAGTTTTTACAATGTCAGTACCTGTAATACTAGTATTTTTATTTTTTGCCTCCTCTTTAATAAAAGATCTTTGACGAGTGAAGGTGAAACCAGTCAGCTGACTTTTTTTTTCTATCTTATCACTTTTAACCACGAATATAAAATAATACAAAAAAAGTCTCCTCCTTCTCTTTCCTCTCTCACACTCTTTCTCTCACTACCTTTAATCTCTACACATCATCCTCAGTGCCAATTTTTTGTCGAAACCCCGCCTCTCCTTTTCTTCACTGAAGTTTTCAACTTCCTATCACATGATCCTTAGACCATGTTACACGTTGGACACGGCAAAATATTTTCTCTTTTTTCAACTTTTTTGTTAATTTTCAAAATTTTTTCTTGACTGATGGGATCAGTAATGATCGAAACAGTTTGCACATCGTAGCAAGATATGACTGTATTTACTTAAAAGAAATAACAATTATATATATATATATATATATATATATATATATATATATATATACATATGTAGTAAAGATTTAGAAGGCTGTCACAATGCGAGGAATGAAATATAGTCGTTGTTGGTAAGAGAAGACGAAGATATGTATATATAAAATATATGTATGTACTTATTGATTTGTAAATCGCCACTTGTTTTCGTCTCATCAACACCGACTATATCTCATTCCTCGCATTGTGATAGCCTTCTAAATCTCTACTACATACCTATCTCACACAACCTACATATCCTATATATATATATATATATATATATATATATATATATATATATGTTTTATTTTTTTATTACCGTTTTATCTGCTTAGTTACACATGTTTCGGTTACTGAATCATATTAATTTCGGTTACCAAATCCTATTAACGATCCAGTAATTTCATTAAGCATTACATTTTCTCTAATGTGTGATGAAGTTACTGGATCGTTAATACGATTCCGTAAGCAGATAAAACGGTAATAAAAAAATAAAACATATATTTGTTCTGCAGTAGTATTGAGCACTTTCTTCAGGTTTTTACTAATTACCATCTTTGCTAAATATATATATATATATATATATATATATATATATATATATATATATAGTTTTTTTTGGAAAAATAAATCCAGCAGAGTGTTCAATTATAAGGAAAATCCTAAAATAAGAACGTATTCATATTTTGTATGCAGAAAGTTGTTAGATGAGACTAGTAATTGGTACCGTCGGTTTTAAACCTGATAATTAGGACCGTTTTAGATACCCATATCAAGCTCTCCTCAGCCACATCTAACAACTTTCTGTATAATATATATATATATATATATATATATATATATAAAGCTGAACATCTCTGTGTGTGTCTGGTCACGAATAGGCTCCTATATGGTTGACTATTTTAAAAATCTGATTGCATATGATGATAGAAGATGTATCAAGGATCAGGAATGGGTATGTTTGATCTGGCAGAATGGTGGTTCATAAAAATTGTGGGGTCTACGTTCGTGCCTGGCCCCCAAAGTATGGAAATAAAAAATGAAAAAAAAAAAAACGTTCACAAGGGTTTTTGATATAGATGCACATAAGAATACTTTGATAAGTATGTTTCAATTTAAATAGGTATGGTATAATAAAATTGTGGGGTTTGCGTTCGCGCCTGTACTCCATGGAAATATGGCACAAACTTTAACAAAGACTTTTCATATCTATTTGCGTAAGTATACTTTGATAATTATGTTTCAGTTTGAAGAAATATGGTATAATAAAATTATTGGGTGTTCGTTCGTGCCTGACCTCCATAGAATGTAAATATGTCGCAAAGTTTAACAAGGTTTTTTAAAAGGGGTGAGGGTCGACAATAACACCTTAACTTTAATCTTAATTCACGTTAGATTTTATTTATTTTTTTGAATTGAATCATACTGTGTCAAATAAATTCACCTCATAAATTCACGTTCTTATTAAAGTGAAAGCAAAAAAAAAGTCAGAACTTTAGACAATTCTCGACACAAATTTTGCATAACTCTGTTTTTTTCCTTCTTCACTTGCACATGGCACTCTTTCGAAAATAGATGAATAGATAAATAATAAAAAATAAGAACGTTACTTGTTATTGTGTCAAAAGAAGGAAAACATCCTGCTCACGTGATTACGTGTCTTTTTAAAAACATTTACATAACCTTTTTATATTTATTTATATATCTGTTTAAGCTTTTTTTGTCAGTGTACTAGAAGGAATTCAGTTGATTTCAACCCTTTCTGCGTGTTCTTTACATTACAATAGTACAACCCTGAATCCAACGGCGCAATACTACACCGTTCAATACTGTAAAACTGAAAAGAAGCTGTTCTGCTTGAAAAGGGCGCCATTTTCTTCTTATTCATATTTATATCGATGCTTTGCTTTAAAAAAAAAACGATAGTAATTACGTGTTTACTTTTTTAATATTCCATTTTGCTGTTTCGGATTATTTTACTAAAGTAAGTAAAGCTTCATTATTTTTCAAAACTGTTTTTGTTTCTTTGTTTTTCGATATTTCGTGGATATTATTTAGCAAGAGTGTTTAGCAGAAAAGCCAACAAACGACTACCCGAAAAAATAAATATACAAGAAATAAATGTTACCATAGTCAATAAAAGTTCAGTTCATATATTTTTTAGTTTTGAAATAGTTTTTAATGCTCTTTACTTGAAATAATTTCAGAGAACCGAAATTAAAACGAAATTTGAGGCGATAACTACTTAAATGATTTTTTATATAAACTACACATGCCATAATCGAATATTCCTCAAGCACAAAATAACGGAAAACATTAAAATATGTTTATAAATATTCCTTACGTTTATGGAACTCTATTAAATTCTTAACACAGAATGCTCAGGTGCTCCTCCTTCAAATTAAAAACGGGGCTCTCCATTTCAAAGTCGCTGCCATTTTGATTTTTTTTAAACCGGTTCGTGAATTAAAAAAATTTTTTTTCTTTTACAAACTACTTAAAAATACAAACCAATGAACTTTTCTACCATAAAAGTAAGTTTTATTGACTATGGTAACATTTATTTTTTGTATATTATTATAACATTTTCTCTTTGTAAGGAAACATTGGCTACGAATGGAAACAAAGTTGATATAAAAAATATATTTTCGCAAAAATTATCTTTACTTTCATCATATTTTGCTTAGGGTAAAATTTTGGAGTATCAAAACCTATCTCTTTACAATCCTGTCCTTTTCATAACCTATCATACTTTCATCAATCACAGTCCATCTTCTGTAGGCTGTTTTTGAACCGAGTCAACGACGGGTACTTTTGCTTGTATATATATATATATATATATATATATATATATATACACACACACACACATACACTTAATTTTATAAATATTAAGAATATATATATATATTTTTTTTTGCTTAATTTTACTTCAAAGTTCTCCGAAATCATCCTTCCTGTGGCAAACACTTGATCTCTACATGAAATACATAGATATTCAAATATTTCATCGAAATTCTTTACGTCACGCACACTGAGTTAGTAAAGAAGTTGTGAACATAATTTTCCTCACCCCAATTGACATTTAAATGTTATAATATATTTTTCGTGTGGTCTCTTAGTCTTGCTGGATTCCATGACAAGAATTCATTTAGTCTGTTGGAGTATCCGGCTTTGTGTCGTTAGTTGATGTAACAGTATTTGTAGAAGTTGCACCATTCCTCATTAGAAGATCTTGTTTGGACCGCGAATACTACATGATTTTGAATATATTTAGTTACTTGTATGGAAAAGTATCTTCATGCTAGGTTATCCCGACAAACCTCTCTACAGAGAGATATTAGACACTCGAGAGCAATGTCTAGTATACATTGAAGTTCTCTCCAGTAGACATTCAAGCTGTGTGTGTGTGTGTGTGAAATCTCACCTGACTAAGCTCACATGCTGCCCTCCTGTGCGATCGTTGCTACATATCATCAGACTTTGGAAATATTACAACTTCAACCACACACACACACAGACACGCACACAGACACGCACACACAGACACACGCACACGCACGCACACACACACACACACGCACACACACGCACACGCACACACACACACACACACACACACGCTAAATCAATTGTTAATAACTCGAAGATGACTCATTCTCATGTGTTACATTCAATGGAAGGAGTGAGGCCAGAGAGGGGAAGGAGATGAGTACCTGCCTCTGTATATGTGTATGTGTGTGTGTGCAATTCGGTTTATGGTTATGTATGTATGTGCATATATGACTTTCAGCTTTCTACAGTTGTGTTTATATACGTATTTTCTTAATGTGTTTGTATTGATTGTATTGATCACTTGTGTGTGTGTGTGTGTGTGTGTGTGTGTGTGTTGGGTTTCTTGGTATACAAAAACAAAGTTGTGGCTTCTCATTTATTAAAACTGTTTTCTGGGTTAAAAAAATGAAGCGAAAGGTGTATTAATCAAAATTACCAACTTCGTACATTTGACTAAAACCAAAAATAACTAGTATCCTTAGTGAACTAATTTTACACACACACACACACACACACACACACACACACACACACACACACACACACACACACACACACACACACACACACACATCAATTCTAATTTATACTATTAGGAGAGCAAATACAGTGCGTATCATTTGGATTTTTCGTACTCTTGTTCTCATCTCAAACGTTATTCTCACAACGTTTCAGCCGATGTAACCTTCGATCTTCTTCAGATGTATCTTGTCGAACTCGCAAATCTTTCTGTCAAACTCAGAAATTTGCATGGAATTTCGAACAGAATCCTTTGTTTAATCCACGGGGGCAGCATGTTCTTGTTCTATCAGCCATGACTAATAAGTAGAAGTTTTAAGTAACTCACAATTGTATTAGTATTGTCCACACTCAAGATTGAACCTTCAACTTCCAAAAGAGTGTTGTTTAGAACTGAATTTTACTAAGTACTGTATCTGGCACTTGTAGAGTTTTAGTATTTTGTGTTGTAACTAACAAAAGAAGAGATAAAAAAATAACAAATATCCAACAAATAAATATCAATTTTATTTTTCTATTTGTTTAAGTTTATTTGTGTTTTGTTTTAAAGCATGTTTTTATTTAAAAAAAAAAAACTCAATGTCCACTCTATTTAATTAGGACGAAAAAAAAAACGCTGAAAAAAAATCCTCCACGAGGATCCTTGATAATCGTTCAAAAATCGAAAATTAAACTTAACAATTATTTGTTGCATATTTGTTTGTTGTTTTGCTCTGTACGAAATAGCATTTAATTCTATTATTTATGACATTTATAGCAAATTGTTACAGAAATTTGGGAATTGAAGATATTCTTTTGCATAAAACTTATGAAACGAATTTTGCTGTTATTTTAAAATATTATTTTATTCAGTTGACTGCAAAAAAGAGAATTTATTTTTCATTATCGTGATTTGTAGTTTCGATTTTGTATTCTTGAAGAGATCATCTTGAAAAGAAAGGAAAACATTATGAAAAAAAAAATTCTTTCATCAAACCAACGATGCCAAAAGAGGAGACAGATGGAATTCCAGATAAAGATCTCCACGTCTCATTCTCATTCCTAACATATACAAGAATAACAAAATTGGTCTTTTAATAACTATACTATTAAAAGGTATATGCAATATATATATATATATATATATATATTGCATATACCTTTTAATAGTATAGTATATATATATATATATATATATATATTGCATATACCTTTTAATAGTATAGTTATTAAAAGACCAATTTTGTTATTCTTGTTAATGCAACAGCAATGATGATGGCAATACGAGGAATATAAACAGTCCTATTCAATAAGTAAATATTGCTTTCTTTGTTTATCTATGTGATATATTATATAAAAAAAAAAAACGCCCAGGAAGCGGAAAAAAAGAAAGAAATTAATCGCTAATAAAAAAATAATCTTACATTCATAAGCAATCAAAATCGTGCATAAAATTGGCAAGGGTCTAGTGGTCCCGTGGTAAAACACCAGACTACTTATTGAGCCGTTATAGGTTTGATCCTTGTCAATAGAGTCTAGATATACTGATGAGGAGTAAACTCTGAAACATGCATGTATATAGATGACTTACTTTTAGGCACATAGTAATTATTAATTAATAATTATATATATATATATATAATTATTAATTAATAATTATATATATATATTATATATATCTATATATATATAATTATTAATTAATAATTATATATATATATATATATATGAGCAAATAGTTAATAAAATATGTTAAAAAACACTTTGAAATGAGTTAAAAACATATTTAATCTGAAAAGGAAACACTAGATAAATGGATAGTCCTTAATCCGCGGAGTTTCAAATAAATACTTTCCTGGAAATTCTTTTAACTTTCTTGAAGATTTACATTTGGATTTTACCATCACTGGATTTTTTATTTTCCACCAGACTATCCATTCATGTGTAATCACCTTTTTCTTCACTATATTCCCTCTGCTTCACTTTTTTTTTGTTTTCAAGTAAGATCTTGGACTTGTTTTATCAAATACTTCTGCATGCAAAATCCGATCCCGCATTTTGCTAATTCCTACCCTCTGATGAGAAGGAAAGTATTTCTTCGAAACTCCGCGGATTAAGGACTATCCATTTATCTAGTGTTTCCTTTTCAGATTGAATATGTTTTTAACTCATTTCAAAGTGTTTTTTTAACATATTTTATTAACTGTTTGCTCATATTATAAGCTCTATTTCCTATTTGGTTTTATCGAGCTTCTACATCTGGCTGAGATAATTTTATAAATATTAATTCTTTAATATTTATAATATACTTTAATTTTACCATCTTGGATCATTTTGTTAAATTTAATTATAATTTTTATTTTATATGTATATATATATATATATATATATATATATATATATATATATACATACATATATATATATATATATATATATATATATATATATTTCTTGTTGATTTTTTAAATGATAATACGATTAAGTAGCGTCTTCACCTTGAAGATCTTGTTTCTTAGAAAATCGCCCATATTTTATTTGGACGTAAACAAATAATATTTGTATTTATTTATTATTTTTAAAACAGTGTATATATATATATATATATATCATTTGTAAACAATTCAAATACCACAAGTATATTTAAATCACATTCATATCGTTTTATTTGATGTAATATGATGTATGTTTCAATGAATTGTATACGAAATAACTCTAATATAAATCAATAAAATATTTTTTTTGAGTGGTTTCTTCCTGGAACTATCTATAAATTAATAAGTCCAGCTCAAATAAACAGAAGTTTATAGAAGCTAGAAATAATTGTAAGAGAGTGATAGAGACAGCTAAGACAGATTACTCTGAAACCACCAGAAAGCGCATCGAAGCACAGAAATTAGGAACCCGGGATTTTTGGAAAATCTACAACAGCGTAGTTAATAATGGACAGTCAACTATTCCCCCACTATCAAACAATCATGAGGTTGCTTGCACGGCAACTGACAAGGCTAATCTGCTTGCCAGTCGGTTTGCCTCAAACTCCACACTGAACTCGGTACACCACTCACTCTCTGATTTTCCTCTGCGAAACAGACGCCACACTAGATGATTTGAAAATCACCCCTTCTCAGGTACATGGTATCATAAAAAACCTAGACACCTCAAAAGCATGTGGACCCGATCTCATCCCGGTTGTGCTATTAAAAAAGTGCTCTGCTGAGGTTGTTCCAGTTCTCTCCAAACTTTTCAATAAATGCCTAAACAAATCTTGCTTTCCTGACTGCTGGAAAACCGCCTCTGTGGCACCAGTCTTCAAGAATTCTGGTGAAAGAACTGACCCACTAAATTATCGCCCCATTAGCCTCCTCCCGCTTTTCGCCAAAATATTTGAGTCCTTAGTTAATCAAGCCCTAGTCCAGCACCTAACAGCTGCTAAACTCCTGACTGACAAACAATATGGATTCAGGCAAGCCCGTTCAATAGCAGATATCTTAACTGTAGTTTCTGAACGTATATACCGTTCATTGGATAAAACAGGGGAGGGTAGAGCTGTGGCCCTTGATATATCTAAGGCTTTTGACAGGGTATGGCACGATGGTCTTCTAAGGAAAATTAGATCATATGGAATCACTGGAAGAATTCATAACGTAATTAAATCCTTCTTAAGTAATAGAACAATCAAAGTTGTCCTCGACGGTCGTACATCCAAACAATATGACATAAATGCGGGAGTACCTCAGGGGTCTATCCTTGGGCCTCTATTATTCCTGATATTAATAAATGACCTCCCTGATAAAATTGTTTCGGAGATGGGTATATTTGCCGATGACACCACTCTCTATAACAGATATGAGGGGAAAACAAATGAACACATATCCAAGGAAATGGCAGAAACACTAGAGGATGACCTCCAATCCGTAGTGGAATGGGGACAAAAATGGTTGGTCACATTCAATGCTGTTAAGACTAAGCTTGTTTCCTTCAATAACTACAAGAAACCTTCTCTACCACCAATAGCAATGGCCAAGAACACATTGCCTGAAAGTACTTCTTTTAAACTCCTCGGCCTAACGTTTACAGGGAATATGAACTGGAATAGATACATTGATAGCATTGCCAAGGCTGCTGCAAGGAAGGTTGGCTCCCTCTCCCGTGCTAGAAAACTACTTACGCCTGACAGTATCCTATACCTCTATAAGGCAATCATTCGCCCATGTATGGAGTACTGTTGTCACATCTGGGCTGGTGCATCTGCTGCTTGTCTCTCGCTCCTGGACAGGGTTCAAAAGAGAGTCGCCAACCTGATAGGTCCTGAACTGTCATCTAGGCTTCAACCTCTGTCCCATCGACGAGATGTTGCATCCCTCTGCCTGTTCTACAAATACTTTAATGGTGAATGCTCTGACAAACTGCAAACACTTGTACCTCCCGACGTAACTACCCCCGACAAACCCGACAAGCTACTAAGTCTCATCCCTTTTCAGTAGAGATCCCTAGGTGCAAGAAAGCCTTTTACTCCAATAGTTTCTTCCCCAGAACTGCGGGTCTTTGGAACTCCCTTCCGGGATTCTGCTTTCCCAACTGCAATGATATGCAGAAGTTCAAGTGTAATGTTAACAAACATCTTTCTACTCTTCTCCCTTCATAATGACCCCGCTAATTAAGTCCCTAATAGTAGCCCCTTGCTTCAAAGTGGCACTGTGCCTTGTTTGGGGTGAAAATTGAATTAAAAAAAAAAAAATAAAAAATAAAAAAATAAAAAAAAAAATAACCTACAATTAGTAAAGTTAAAAAATTTTTTTATGCTCTTATGACTTTCAAAGAATTCTATCTTTTTTCTACCACCTTTTTATCCTTTTCTAAAAAAATTTTTTTAAATATTTATATATAACTCTAATGAGTTGTTTGGTGTACCATTCAACGAAACAGGTTAAAGACATATATCAAATAAAATGATATGAACGTGATTTAAATATACTTGTGTTATTTGAATTGTTTTATATATATATATATATATATATATATATATATATTTAAATAAGGGAGTAGTCACCAACAATGTGTATTTTTTAACATTATTTTATTATTCCGTGTCTTGGTTTTTCATTGAGAATTATGTTTGGATCATTGTAATAATGTTTTTAAGTCATTGAAATCGTTTTTACGCGCGTTTCAGACGTTCTGTGATCGTCCTCGTCAGAAATTATTTTCAAATGTGTTGGAGATATAAAAATGGCAATTTTCGTAGTTAATTTGAAGTGTTTCCAAGGGGTGGAGGCTTGTAAGTGTTTATTATTCATTGGCATGTTCAATTTTTATTGCTCTTTTATTGGGCTTGTCCAGGTCGCTGACCTGGTTGTAGTCACTCTCTCTTTTCTTATCTTGATAATTTTTACTTTGTTAAGATTTACACTTTGATGACATAATTATATATATATATATATATATATATATATATATATATATATATATATATATATATATATATATATATATATATATATATATATATTTCAGTTCTTGTTGCATATTCATATTGTTTCTAAGGGCATGCTTCAAACACTTATATAATATGAAACGAAAGATGAGGAATAAAAGTTAAAGTCAAAATTATCAAGATAAGAAGAAAAGCTCAACACTATTAAGAGGAGCAAGCAATAAAATTAAATGAAAGATGAGTAAATAATATGGTAAAAATGAATTAAAGTACAACATACAAAGGTAAATCGGAAGGGTAATATATATATATAGATATATGTATATATATGTAGGTAATATTTAAATATATATATATATGTAAGTAATATTTAAATATATATATATATGTAGGTAATATTTAAATATATATATATATGTAAGTAATATTTAAATGTATATATATATGTATATATATGTAGGTAATATTTAAAAAATGATTATCCTATTCCTTTATTCTCATTTCATATCTAAAAATGTCATCAAACCTTTTTTTTTTTTTTTTTTGCATTTTATATAATTCTGGCCTTCTTCTGATGAGAAGCATTTCGTTTCGAAATACCATGGCCTAAAGAGATTTTTTTTTCTTAATTTTCCCCTTAACTTTTTCTTATTGATTTAATGATATAATAAAGTTATATGTAACTTTTATTCCTCATCTTTCGTTTCATATTATATAAGTGTTTGAAGCATGCCCTTAGAAACAATATGAATATGCAACAAGAACTGAAATGCGAAACTGTAGTAGATTTTTTCTTTCTAAAGTCGGTTTAGTAAACCATGTGAAGTCACACAATGTCATGCATGATCAACAATTGTATGAGGTTGTGCTGCTTCCCAGATTATAAAAGTATCACTATAATATCTCTGTTTCATCTCTAATTCAGTAAGCGTTTTGATAAAACTCTCAAAGGTGCATAATGAAGTCCCACCACAAACAACATCAAATACTGGCAAGTTCCTCTATCACCTCTTTGAACGATTTTGTAAGACTGTAGCTGGTTTGAAGAGCCATCTACGTGCGCATGGATGCTTTACATCAATCTGAAGAGATGGCAAGCTTCTGTGAAGAAGTCGAAATCATCATTTAAGATATAATTATCCACGGAAACGTGTTTCATCGTTAGACCACTCATAGCTGAACCCAGCGAGATTCAGAACCTGAAACTCTACCACTGATGTAATATCCGCAAATACTAAGTATATCGTCTTTTTTCTATGTGTAATTTATTTTTGTGATACTTTTGGACAGAAACCATTTTTTCTAAATACTAATTGGGAATTTTTTTCCTCAACAAGGTGATGATCCCAGTGTGTATACATAAACATATGTATATGCACATATATTAGTATGTATACATGCTAACTAAAGTACCCGTCAACACCAGGTTTCTCTAACTTTTTTGTTCTGCACATCAGTTTTTAGATTTTTTTTTTACGCATGGGTCACCACTTATCAAGGTTCAAGAGCCACTCAAGGATAATGAAATGTACAGATGTTTGCTTAAGAGGGATTGATCAGCAAGTATTTGTTTACATTAGAATTGAAGACGAACGTTGTAGTGTTGGGAAGCAGCCTCGTGATATTTTACTCCATAAATAGGATGTTTTAGAAAAGAAACTAACTTTGTTCCGTTTGATACAGAAAAAGAGAAACTTTGAATAAAAAACAGTTGTCTTCTATGAGATTGGAATGTATATATATATATATATATATATATATATATAGAGAGAGAGAGAGAGAGAGAGAGAGAGATGAGAATTGTATGGTTTATATTTAAATTTTTTGCTATAAAAATATAGAATTTTTAAGCAAAAATGAATTATTTGAAGCAAGGAATAAACAAAGTTTGAAGTTTTTTCTTAATCCATGGATTTTCAATGTATGGCTCATCTCTTCAGAGGAAATATCTTCAGCAAAATGATTCTTTATGGATAAACATAATTTTGCTTTTTAGCACATATATTGAAAATTAATTAGAAATATTTTTAAAGAAACATAGAAAACATTATTTTAAGGTGATCAAATGGGAGAATTGGATTAAATAAGATAAAGGATATACATTCCAGATACATGATTCGAGTGATGCCCCGAGAATAGAGGTGAATATTATTTTTTTTTTTTGTACAATTCTTAGTTTGCTCTGTCTTGTATATTGAGTTATTTTATGTGACTGGGATTGTCTTATGTAAAAATATTTCCTCGCAATAGTATTTTGGAAGACTGTAAACCACAAGATTAATTAATCTGTGATTTAACTCATCTCAGTGTTCGGATATATGGATATAGACTCAGTCGAACCCTCAATAAAGTTCACCTATGAATGAAACAGAAAACAATCACTCATTACTTTTTCTAGACATACTGATTATAAAATCCAATAATAAAGTATCTTTCAAAGTTTATCGCAAAACTACACACAAAAATGATTACATAATGTCTACACACACCATAATAACAAAATAAAAACAGGTATGATAATTGGTTTCTTTCTATGTGTATTCAGAATTTGCAGTTCAGAATATCTGGACGAAGAATTCAACTACCTCACAAATACTTTGAAAACCTTGCAATATCCCACATATTTTATATTAAATGCTAAGAAAAAAAAACCATACAAATATATTCCAGGATAAATAAGTAAAAACCATTTCTCTCATAAAAGACATCTTTTACTTACACGCACCAATAATACAACAATTAGCAACACACTAAAAAAAATTAGGAATTCTAATCATACAAAACACATCACAAACTATAAAACAAACATTAAAAACAACAGAACATCGCCAAAACAAACCAGTTTCCAATGCAGTTTTCATATACACTGTTCGTTGCCAAAATTGCATTCATATATACGCAGATCAGGAATGAACATATAAGAAACAGCAATTCTCTGAATGCATTATTCTCTTATTCATTGCAGTATAATCATACTTTTGACTTCAAACAAGCAGAAATAGTTAAATTTATTCCAAATAAACTGCGACGGAAACTTTTTGAATCGGTGCATATTGTAAATTCAAGCACAGTTAAACAGTGTGGAGGTTTCTATGATGTATCGCCATTAATAAGTAAACTTCTGTTAAAAGAATATAATTCAATTTTAGACACAGGTTAACTGTCTCACACTATAGATAACACCTCCTATAATAATTAATACATATAACCAGTCAATAAATTACAACAAAAATACACTCATTTCATTTGAATTATAACGGACATATTTGCTCCAAAAAGAATATGAATTACATCATATCTTATATATATATATATATATATATATCAAGGCTATATAAAAAAATCTTATTCTCTTTCACAACGCTATGCCTTCCTTTTTTTTTTGGGGGGGGGATTTCCGCTGACTTTTCCATTTCTGAAATGGAACAGGGTCATACATTTCATTACATAAAAAATATATTTTCAAATATTTGTACTGGTGTTTTGTTTTCTTAATTTCATTCATCCTGCGGAAGTCTAAAAATAAAGATGAAATGTTGATGAATACATAATTTGGTTTGTTCCTTTTTTATTTCTCTATTTCGTCGAAATATTATTTCCATATATATATATATATATATATATATATATATATATATATATATATATGATGCCGAGTTTGAATCTCTTGATTAGCGGTAATCGTGACACCCTACACTGATGATTCCTGAAAGGATGAAACACTAATGTCTGTAGGTATTTAATAATTATGATAGTAAATAATTATGTCAGCACCTTTAAGAAACTGGTTTCTTACCGTTGAGCACTTTATAGTTTAAATAAAGTCGGTCACTTAAGCTTGCATGCACACATAATGACGTTATAATCATTAGATCACTTTGACAGACTAATGGAGTCAGAGATGGCTTCGTTGCTGGGTTCAAATCTCCCAACCAGTGGTAATCGGGACACTCTTTTTTAAACGGTGGTCACCACTTATCAAGGCCCGGAAGCAACTCGGGGATAAGGGTTATTGCAAGTACAGTACGTTAGTGGAGATTTAATGAAGTGTTTACTTAAGGGGGCGATTCATTAGGAATTTGTTTACGTTGGACTTGAAGACATCTAGGTTGTAGTCAGGTGGGAAGCAGGCAGACGGAACAGAGTTCCACAGGCGTGCAGTTCTAAGAAAGAAGCTTTGTTCATGGAATCTACATTTTGATTTAGGCACAGATAAAGAGTGGGGAAAATTTTTGACAGTGGATTCAGCTAGATGGGTGTTTTTCGTGAAAGATTGGCGAGGGGGGACCAGAGATTGGAGTTCAGACGAGCACCTGCCATGGAAATAACGATAAAACAAGGATAGGCTCGCAACGTCTCTTCTGTGGGAGAGAGGTTGCAGGGAAGAGAAAAGGGCATCCCCCATTAAGCAACAAAGCCTATTTTGCACTCTGTCAAGGCAGGATAGGCTGGTTTTAGCAGCTCCTGCCCCGATATGGCAGCAGTATTCCATCCTTGGACGTACTTGGCTTTTATATAGATAGAGAATTGCATCAGTAGTGAGATATCTTCTGGAGCGGTAGAAGGATCCCACCATCTTTCCAGCGACCTTGGCAACAGACTTGATGTACGTGTTCCATTTCAGATCAGGAGTAAAGGACAAACGCAGAAGCTTGTCAAAACATGGGGCTTCTCCTAGACGAGAGCCATCCATTTCAATTGATGCCAGATGGGGATCAGAGCGTTGATAATGTAAAGATAGGAGTTTGGTTTTAGATGCATTAAAGGTAACCAGCCATCTCTTCCCCCACTGAACCACGTGCTCGAGATCAGAGGAGAGAGAATCAGAGAGAACTTTGTCATTTACAGCCTTTGATGTGTTGCCGTAGATGGTCGTGTCATCAGCATAGATGCCAACGAATGATTTAAGTATGTGTTTAGGGAGATCATTGATGTAGATCAGGAAGAGAGTTGGGCCCAGGATGGACCCCTGAGGGACTCCAGCATTAATACTGTGGGCCTCTGATTTCTGCCCATCAACCACTACTCATGAGCCTATCGGAGAGAAATGATTTAATGACTGAGAAAACATTTCCAGTTATACCATAGCTGGAAATCTTGTGAAGTAGGCCCTTATGCCATATCTTGTCGAAGGCCTTTGATATGTCAAGAGCAATTGCTCTAGAAGGGAAGCCTTTGTCGAGAGATTCACTAATCCTGTGAGATATAATTGTTAGCACATCTGCGGTAGATCTTGCAGAACAGAAACCCAATTGTGTGTCACTAAGAAGGTTATTTCTGCTGAGGTGGTTGACTATTTCTCTATTTAATATGGATTCCAGCAACTTACTCATAACACACAGGAGACTTATTGGTCTGTACTGAGAGGGAGATGACTTATCACCTGAATTCTTAAAT
Organism: Euprymna scolopes; assembly: GCF_053919585.1. Lineage (NCBI taxonomy): Eukaryota > Metazoa > Mollusca > Cephalopoda > Sepiida > Sepiolidae > Euprymna > Euprymna scolopes. Next base: position 175,595,459 of record NC_136486.1, on the reverse strand, counting down.
ACAGGGCATACTGATGAGGTTTTCCAGGGAGTCGGAAAACACTTCTCCTTAAGGCAACGCTTAAACAGTTTCGTAAGTATGGGAGCAAGTTCTGGTTGAAGCTTTTTTAACACTATAATTGGGATGCCGTCAGGGCCAGTTGCTTTACTGGAATCAAGGTTCGTGATTAGCTTGGCAACCTCATGTGCAGATATTTGTATGTTTCCTAGCGTGTTCTATGTTATAGGAGGAAATATGGGGAGTTGATGGCCTTCGTCGCATAGGGTAGAATTAGCTGCAAAGTTCTTTGCAAATAGTCTGGCCTTGTCTGACGCTGATGAGATGACCTCAGGTCCATTAATGATGGTTGGGATGGAACGCACACTTCTGTTCAGGATCCTATTTGTTATTTGCCAAAACTGGTGGGAACCAAGCCGCTGATTAGCTACTTTGGATTTAACAGACTGGGCATATAGCTCTCTTGCATTTTTTATTACTCTTTTACAGTAGTTGCTGGCGTTCCTGAAAGCAGCTTTATTCTCAGTGCATCTATTACGTTGGTAGTTATGGAAAAAGTGATTTCTGTGCGCGATAGCATTGCACTGATTATTCCCAAAAGGATTAAACACTAGTGCCTGTAGATAATTTTATATCTATATCATTAATTGTTAGATGAAAGATAATGTTTTTAAATTGCACCAAAATCTACATTACATAAAATAAATCCATGGTAACTTTTTGATTCAATTTAAATAAAATTTTTATACCTTACTTTGTAAAATTTATAAAAGTGCACTTTAAAGATAAATAAATTTCAAATTGAATCTTGTATCTTTATTTTTAAAGCCTATAGTGAAAACATTTTGTTTAACGATTTTCATGCCTTGGATGAAATGCTTTTCTAACTTGTATCTTATCTTTTTAAGACTATATTTTAAAACTCTCCTTCTCTCTGTTTCAGTTTGTATTTCTCCTTACACCACAACTCATTTTTTGCAACCCCCTCTTTGTATTCAAATTCAGATTTTCTCATTATTCAGACCTGTATTAGGTCTCAATAATGAGAAAATCTGAATTTTTTTTAACAAAAACTTTAAAATAACTGTTTTAGATTAAATTTTTTAAAACTTCTTTCAGAATAGAAAATGTTTAAAATTTAATAAGGAACATATTTCATATAGGCTTCATTAAAAATATTCAGTACATAATGAGAAAAATAGAGATGAAAATTTCAAAAGGAGTGTATAACTGGTTATGATCAATAGTAGTCCTCGCCAGCAAAAGTCTTTGTTATTGTTATTCTATTATTATTATTGAAAACATTTTGTGTCCTGCTATTTCGAGCGAGGACTTTTATATATATATATATATATATATATATATATATATTCTAATCTCATTCAAGACAATTGTTTTTATTGTGAATGTATGGAATATGTGCCTACATTATTGATGACTTTCCTTCTCTAAAGAAAATTCTAAACTACCCGACATTTTTTTTTATCACATTTTCATCCCAAACAAGGCACATTGCCACTTTGATGTTGGGCAGCAAGATGTCAGTTCACGTTACACTCGAACTTCTGCATGTCAGTACAGCAGGAACTCGGAAGGGAATTCCAAAGTCCAGCAGTTCTAGGGAAGAAACTACTGGAGTAGAAGGCTCTCTTACATCTAGGGATCTCAACTGTGAAGGGGTGGGATTTAACTGCTTGTCGGGTTTGTTGGGGGTATTTACGTCGAGGGGGTACAAGTGCTTGCAGTTCGTCAGAGCATTCACCATTAAAATACTTGTAGAACAGGCAGAGGGATGCAACATTTCGTCGATGGGACAGAGGCTGAAGCTTAGATGACAGTTCAGGACCTATTAGGTTGGCGACTCTCTTTTCTTGTCTAGGAGCGAGAGACTAGTAGCAGATGCACCAGCCCAAATATGACAACAATACTCCATACATGGGCGAATGATGGCCTTATAGAGGTACAGGATACTTTCGGGCATTAGTAGCATTCTTGCACGGTATTATTATATAATTATAATTTCTAGCATGTGCTTCAGAGTAGCATTTACTCACAGCACCACTTCATATTTGCCCTATACCGTCCCCACAACGATGGAGTAACTATTATTGAAAAAATTGACTATATCCTGTCTGCTCATCCTTCTGCCAACATTCATGTCTGTGGAGACTTTCTTGGTTGGTCCACTCTAATAAGACAGATGATGAAGGGAGGGTTTGTCATGATTTCTCCATTGCCAATGGTTTAACAAATCTACTTATATTCCATATGCCGATGGACAATTTACAAGCCTTCCAGATCTTTTTCTGACAACTTGCTTTGAACAGTGCTCATCTTCTGTTGTGTCTCCATTAGAACCATCTGGCCACTCGATTAAAATAAAGTTTAACAAAACCTCAGACGTTCCTGTCCATTGCTACTCGATGGTGGACGGGAACAATTTCCAAACATTTGTATCAGAAATATCCCTATGCTCTATGTTCAAAAGAATGTGAACTCTATAGAATCTGACTTAACAGATTGGTTAACTGTCAGTATAGACAGTTATATACCCCCAAAAGACTCCAACTGAAATCAAATAGCGAAATGTAGTACATACCCCTGAATGTATTGCGGCATACAGAAATCACTATTTTAACAAAATAGATATTCAGAAACTAAAGCTGCCTTTAGAAATGCTGGCAACCATTAAAAAAGAGTTATAGAAAATGCGAGAGTCTTTTGCTCTGTCGAGATTAAAGTAGCTGAGCAGAGGCTTAGTTCCCATGAGTTTCGACGCATAACACATAGGGTTCTGAACAGATGTGTATCTTCAATCCCAACCATCGTCAATGGATTTGAAGTGATTACGTCAGCATCTAACAAAGCCAAACTCTTCATTAAGAACTTTGCATCAAACTCCACCCTGTATGATCAGGGCTGCCTGCAATCTGAATTTCCTCTCAAAACTGAAAATACTCTGAGTAACATTCATATATTTGTGTGAGATGTTTTCAAATTTACCAAGCATCTTGATTTCAGCCTTGACAATATTCTAATCATAGTGATCAAAACCTTCAACTGGTGCTAACTCCTATACTAACAACATTGTTTAAACGTTGCCTTAAGGAGAGGTGCTTCCCAACATCCTCGAAAACCTTGATAGTTTGACAGAGTATTTAAAAATATGGGGAATCAGTTTTCTCATGTGTGTCATAAGTTGATAGACTCACTGATATATAGAGAAGTTGTCGACCACCCCAGCAAAAATAACCTATTCAGCAGCATGCAATATGGTTTTGTTGATAGCGGCCTTCTATCTAGAGCGATAGTTCTTGACATATCTAAGGCATTTGATATGGTTTTGCATAAAGGTCTACTTCACAAGATTTCCAGCTAATCCGTAGCTGGAAATGTCTTCTCAAAGCATCAAATCCTTTCTTTCCAATAAGTTTATTAAAGTAATCATTGATGGGCAGAAATCTGAATTATTAACAGTATTAACAGTGGTGTACCTAAGAGATCCATCCTGGGCCAACTCTCATCCTGATCTTCATCAACGGTCTCCCAAATCACATTCATTGACATCTATACAATGCTACCATCTATGGTAACACTTCAAAGGCTGGCAATGACCAGGATCTTTCTGATTCTCTCTCCTCCGATCTGAATGGGGTAAAAAATGGCGAGGTATGTTTTAATTTATCCAAAACCAAATTTATGTCTTTTCAGCTCCAACGCTCAAATCCCCACTTGGCTCCAACTGAAATGAACAGCTTTCGTCCTATGGAAACACTTTGCTTTGACAAACTTCTGGGACTGACCTTCATTACTTCCCTAAAATGAAAGAACTACATCAGATCTATTGGCAAAATTACTGGAAAAATGGTTGCATCATTCTATCGCTCCAGAAAGTATTTCACTCCTCGCATATTCCTCTACTTATTCAAATCAGAGTCAAATAATAGTCAACAATGAAGTACTGTTATCTCATCTGAAGAGGAGTTTCTAAGAGAACCCTTTCCTGTCTTGACAGGGTACAAAACCGTCTTCGAAATCTAGTGAGCGAGAACCTTTCTGCTTCCCTACTTCCCCCTCTTGCAGAAGAGATGTTTGCGGGTATAAATCTGCTCTATCTTTATTTTTTTGATAGGTGCTCGACTGAGCTTCAATCTATGGCTAATCTCCATGAAATGTTTGCAGCAAATGTTGCACAGCGATCACCGCTTTGAAACGCCGCGTAATGCGTAAGAACATGACATATTCCTCGAGACATTTCATTGTTGCATTACTCTCCCTGTTTTCTAGACGGTGATAGAGGATTTGGTGTCCCTGATGAAACATCTTGCAATTGATATTTTAACTGAAGAAATTTATTACATTCTTAGACAAATTATTAGCATTATTATGCTTGTTGTTGTTTTGTTGTTCTTCTTCTTATTATTATTATAATTATTATTATTAGTATTAGTAGTAGTAGTTTGGCATAAGAATGATACTTTTCCGTAAAAAAGTTTATTGAATAGAATATTTCACAAGAAAAAGAAAACAATTACAAGATATAAATATTACGCATTTTTAAATGTTCACATTATTCTACTCATTTTCATATTAAATGGTAATAATAAATAATTAAAAAAATATTATAATATTACATATTATATATTATAATACATAATATCTATTGGAAGGTGTTTTGTCGGGGACGCCAAATCATCTATCACCGTCCAGAAAACAGGGGAGGTAATTCAACAATGAAATGTCTCAAGTAATATGCCAGAATGATAAAAAAAGTATACATTCTTAAAAATTTATTTATAAAAAAAAAAATAGTTTACAGATATTCTTATGTATTATAGTTAAAGTCATTTGAAAAAATTAAATGCAATACATACAAAAACTCTGCTTATGGAAGTTCATTTAGTTTTAGGCACATGTAGATAGTTGTTGTAGCTAGACAAGTATTTGCTAATGCCTAATTAAAAAAAAACAAAAAAACTTTAAATATAATAAATAAGAATGTCCGTAAACTTATATATATATCTACCGCATATGTGCTGACGGTTATATCCCACAGGATTAGTGAATCTCTTGACAAAGGCTTCCTTTCTAGAGCAATTGCTCTTGACATATCAAAGGCCTTCGACAAGGTATGGCATAAGGGTCTACTTCACAAGATTTCCAGCTACGGTATAACTGGAAATGTTTTCTCAGTCATTAAATCATTTCTCTCCGATAAGGCTCATAAGAGTAGTGGTAGATGGACAAAAATTGGAGGCCAGCAATATAAATGCTGGAGTCCCTCAGAGGTCAATCCTGGGCCCAACTCTCTTCCTGATCTACATCAATGACCTCCCTAAACACATACTTAAATCATTCGTTGACATCTATGCTGATGACACGACCATCTATGGCAACACATCAAAGGCTGTAAATGACAAAGTTCTCTCTGATTCTCTCTCCTTTGATCTCGAGCGCGTGGTTCAGTGGGGGAAGATGTGGCTGGTTACCTTTAATGCATCCAAAACCAAACTCCTATCCTTACATCATCAACGCTCTGATCCCCAGCTGGCATCAATTGTGATGGATGGCTCTCGTCTGGGTGAGGCCCCGTGTTTTGACAAGCTTCTGGGTTTGACCTTTACTCCTGATCTGAAATGGAACACGTACATCATGTCTGTTGCCAAGGTCGCTGGAAAGATTGTGGGATCCTTCTATCGCTCCAGAAGATATCTCACTACTGATGCAATTCTCTATCCATATAAAAGCCAAGTACGTCTAAGGATGGAATACTGTTGCCATATCTGGGCAGGAGCTGCTAAAAACAGCCTATCCTGCCTTGACAGAGTACAAAATAGACTTCGTGGCTTAGTGGGGGATGCCCTTTTCTCTACCCTGCAACCTCTCTCCCACAGAAGAGACGTTGCGAGCCTATCCTTGTTTTATCGTTATTTCCAAGGCAGGTGCTCGTCTGAACTCCAATCTCTGGTACCCCCTCGCCAATCTTTCACAAAAAACACCCGTCTAGCTGAATCCACTGTGAAAAATTTCCCCCACTCTGTATCTGTGCCTAAATCAAAACGCGGATTCCATGAACAAAGCTTTTTTCTTAGAACTGCACGTCTGTGGAACTCTGTTCCGTCTGCCTACTTCCCACCTTACTACAACTTGGATGTGTTCAAGTCCAACGTTAACAAATTCCTAATGAACCGCCCCCTTAAGTAAACACTTCATCAAATCTCCACACTAACGTAATGTACTTGCAATAACCCTTATCCCTGAGTGGCTTCCGGGCCTTGATAAGTGGTGATCACTGAGTAATATATATATATATATATATATATATATATATATATATATATATATATGAATGTTTTTGTTTTTTTTCCAAATAAATGTTTATTAAATATTTGAAAACTATCTTTATTTACAGACATATTTTCAGAAATTAATTAACTTTACAGTGTCAAAAATATGTATACTACATTATAAATACGAACCCAGTAGAAGATATTGTCAAAAAAAATTTTTTTGATCAGCGTCGCATTTATTTAAAAAAGAAAAAAGAAGACTTATTTATCTGAAAAAAAAAAAAAAAAATGTGATGCATTCATAAAAGTAAATAAACGGATATTTTTATTTATTATATTTAAAATCAATATTGAAAACTCGGAACTGTTTTCATCAGGGGACGCGAAATTGTCTGTCACCGTCTATTTCCTGTCTTTTACTTAGCGGTGATTATAATGAGTGAAATTATCCTTATATCTTCTCTTGCACGGCTATTTGAATAGAATTATTTTTTTGTTTATTTTTTTCTTGAAGATATTTTATATTCTAAACTTACGACAGCGCATTTACAGCGCATTTACTTTTAATTTAATAACTTTAGTAATACAATTGCTTGCATCATCGTTCGATGAGGACGTTCTGTGAATCTGAGCTCTCCATTTATCTTCAGCTTTCATTTTAGTTTCGTATTTAAAATTATCATCATTAATTAAAGGGAGATAACTTACACAAGGGAGATAAATCAGCTAGTAATTGATGAAATGAGTGAATTTTTTTTCGTTTTTTTTGTTGTGATTTATAGAAGCAGAATTTTGATTGAAACATGAATTTATTAAATAAATATTTCACCATCAAACGGATCTTGGCTGGTTCAAACCATCTCTAACAATTTTCTTAACAAATTTTATTTTAAACGTTTAATTCATAAGTTTAACTTATTTGTTTCATATTTATGGGATATGTTCATTTTGCCAGTTAAATTTATTATTTACCAATTTCAAAAGGGAGATCAACTTTTCGAAGTTCTTTCATCTCTACATATCAGATGAGTTTTCTTTTTTCCTTACTCTGAAATTCTTAGAATAGCCTTTATTAATTTATTGCTTCAATTCACCTTAAACAAGTTCTAGAATGCAAGGAGCTGCTAGAAAGGACTTATCCTACCTTAATCGAGTTCAAAATAGACTTTGTAGCCTCGTAGGGGATGTCCTTTTCTCTTTCCTGCAACCTCTTTCTCAAAGAAGAGACGTTGCGAGTTTGTCTCTCCTTTATTGTTATTTTCATGGCAAGTGCTTGGCCGAGCTCCAATCTATGGTCCCCTTTCGCCAAACTTTCACAAGAAACACTCGTCTAGCAGAAAACACTATCACTAATTTCCCCCACTCTTTATCTGTGCCTAAACCTAAACATAGATTCCATGAGCAAAGCTTCTTTCTTAGAACTGTACACATGTGGAATTGTCTTCCGCTTTCCTGCTTTCCAACTGACTACAATATAGTTGTCTTTAAGTTTAACGTAAATAAGTTTTTGATGAGCCATTCCATATAAGCTGACAAATTTACCGAATTTCCATTACTAACGATTACTATATTGTCCAATTTCCACTGTACACTCTTTAACCCTTAATCCTCGAGTGGCCTCTTGACCTTGATAAGTGGTGATGCCTTTGTAAAAAAGAAAAGTTGGAAGAATGTTTTCGAATTCACGATGGAGTCACCAATTCATAGAATCGATTTTTGGGAATGTATTTTAGCGGGACCATTAAAGATAAATTTAACGTGACCATTAAAGATAAATTTAACGGGACCATTAAAGATATATTTAATGGGGTTGTCAATCCATAAAAACTTACATCCCATAATAAAGAAATAAAAATAAATTCAGAAAAAAACGACACCCGACAAAGAACACAAAATCGTATTAACATGAAATAAACAACATTTATTTTATTGCGGACAATTATCCTGATTTCTTTTAGTTGTTGTTTCATGACGTTTCGGCCGACTATTCCTCTGGCCTTCATCAGGTAGTTACCACGACGGGATAGGAACTCCGAATCTCATAACTGCATCCTCAGCAATTACTGCCTTCCATAGTTGTTGTCTTCAGGACCCGTGGTGTAGAGGATAGAGACGTTGAATCTCTACAGTTTCAAGTGAGCATTGTGTGAAGACAGCGGTTTCAATCCCACTCAAAAATTTGGCCAGAGGCTTAGTTAGTCAAAACGTGGTGAAACGACAACAACTATAGAAGACAGTACTTGCTGAGGATGAAGTTAGGAGGTTCGGAGTTCCTATCCCGTTGCAGTAATTATCTGACGAAGGCCAGAGGAATAGTTGGCCGAAACATCATGAAACAACAATTAAAAAGGTGAGGATAATTGTTTGTAATAAATAAATGAATAAATAATACAAATGACTCATCTCAATAAGATTTCCAATTCATTAATAATTTATTTACGTGTTAGGAAAATTAATTTAAATTGTTCCAACATATGTGATTTCTTGTGTTGAACGTTCATAATGAAGGATTATTGAAGTGAGGATTTTGTGAGTATTGCACAAGGCTTGAAATTACTGATTCTTTTATGATAAGAATGCTGTATGAGGGCTTAAAATCCAGATGGCTATTTTTGAGAGAAATAGTGCATAGATCATATAAGCGAATATGTGTTGGTATCATAAGAACATAATTTGAAATATGAATGTTTAAAAGGAGATTTGAGTTCTCACTGAATGTAGTGAATTTCCACAATGGGTAATTGATTCGTCTGTGGCCCGCGTAAAAACCATGATAAGTATTTTAATGTCTTCCAAAGACAGTGTTGTCTTGACACGTGATGTACTTGAGATATCTGGAGAGAAACTAGTTTGATTTTGGAGGGTAAATCTTTTTATACAGGCTTTCTCGAATGTTCCAGCCTGTTTCTGTATTCATACGTGAGGGAGCGTAACATAGTTCTTTCATGTGTGCGGTGGTCATATCACAACGTCATGTTCCTACACGTTTTTCATATGCGTGGGCTTTTCAAAGCGGTGATGGTTGTGAAATATTCCAGTCAAGCATAGCGGTTGCTACAAAATCATTATTCCTAATGAGATGTAAGAGATTGCTGTAAATAAGAGTCAGATTTATGAGAACATTCTAAGCAGTGAGATGGTTGTTCACATTACATTTAACTTTCTGCATGTTGGTGCAGCCAGTAAAACAACAGAGGGAATTCCAAAAGCAAATGGCAGGTAATTATTTTGCAATAAACTTACATGATGAAGTGGCCATTAACAAACCAATATTACAAGACAATGTGGTATGGATTAATTTTTCAATTCGATCATTAAAAATGTTGGTTCAGATGCTGACATGACAAGTTCTCACACCTGAGAATATCCTGTATCTCTACAAAGCCACCATTCACTCATGCATGGAGTATTGTTGCTACAAATGGGCTGATACATCTACCACTAGTCTCTTCCTCTTAGACAGTTTTCAATTTAACAGGTCCCACACTATCGACCAAGTTCTAACCTTTGTCCCATCTCTGCAGTGCTTATTTTACAAGTATTTTAATGGACTGTGCTCTGATGAACCCATTGCACTTGTACACCCTTCACCAACATACCCCCAACAAACCTGTAGAGGCATGACAATCTTTTTCCAGAAAATAGTGTGGGCAACCTTCTATTTATCTGCATCTAACGTCTGTTGGCTGTAACAAGATTAAGTTTAATATTGAATTTGACCATTATTGAACATCAGAAGGACATTCAGTAGTGATGGGACGATTCTCAATTTTTTTCTGATTCCGATACAATTACCGATTCTGTTTTAAATTCCTGATTCTGGCACAATTACTGATTCCGATTTTGATTCTTTAAAAATCACTAAATATTTAGTTATAGAGTTGTTTTTCTTTAGATTAACATAAAAACCATGTGTGACATAAAAATACACTTGTGTGGGTGATCTATGGATTTTAATTTTGTTTGTAATTTAAAACCGATGCCTATTTACCATTTCAATAGCAGCAACGGAAAATTAATGTTAATTAAACAAAAATAAACTAATAAAGAGAATCGTTTTTGACATCGGAAAATAGGCATACATTTTCTGGTTCCAACACCAATTCTAAAAGTTCCAATTTTCTTGATTTCCAATTCCAGTTAATCATACCAACGCTAGTATTCATTTATGGCCACTGTTCGAATTGATGAATCGTTAATGAGAACTTATCAGTTTGAATGGATCGAGGAATGTAATAGCATTTTGTGGGCGCCCACCTAATTATACCAGCTGCTAATCACATACAAAATTTTGTGGGCGCCCACCTAATTATACCAGCTGCTAATCACATACAAAATTTTGGAATTGCATGCTGCTGCTGTGACTGGATCAGTATGTGTCTGTGGGAAGGAATTGAGGACATGCGTTGCTTAAATAGCTTTTAAAAATTGATTCCAATCTAACATCTCTGGCCAGGTCTTCATATATCCCTCTTTCTTTCAAGTCCATTATTATCACTTCCTCCCATGTTTTTCTTTGACATTCTCCTGCCCACTAATCCTGTTACCTTAACTGTTCTACCTCTACTAACGGAAGAACATAATTCCATTCTTTCAACGTGACCATACCATCAAAGTCTACTCTTCTGTATATATATCCCTGTTCAGATTTAATTTTACTCTGAAATCATTGGATCTTAGCCTGTCTTTATTATATACATTACATATCAATCATATTATTTTTATATCATTTCTCTTCATGCAACATATGTCCTCAACCCTCTCCGGCTAGATTTTACTTCCATACATCATCACACTGCTTACTCTAACATTAATCTAACCTAAATATAAAGAATGGAATTTAAAAAAAAAAAAGTTCCTGAGTCCAATCGATTAACAAAACTATCGAATTCATCATCTTAGCAATTGCATATTTTATTGATAACAATATTTTATCTGTGATAAAATATTGTGATAATCTTAGTTTCAATTCATTTTTGAGTATTTTCTAATATTAAATGAACAAAGTTTGCTAACAGGCACTATATAACAAGCTATAACCCGACCGTCAAAACTTAGTCACTCGTTTTTAATGTATGTTTGTTGCACAAATAATCTGTTATTTTTCTCTTAGTCTGTCTGTCCATTCTATTTTTTCTTAGAAACTACGGGACTGATGTAGCTGAAATTTTGTATGGAGATTTGTCATTATTGTATCTGGGATAAATAAGAATTAGCTATCACAATACCACATGTATTCTTATTTTTTTCTTGAAAACTACAGTGTCGATCTGGCAGAAATTTTGTATGGACCTTTGTTATAATAAAGTGCAGTGAACTAAGTGTTATGGTATCCATTCGATGCACCGTTAGGGATTAATGGAGGTTACCCACCGCAATACCACATTTACTCTAGAAGTTATTAAATTAAGGAATTAATAGAAATTAACATTTAATGCAAAATTGAACATAACTTAAGCAAAAATTTTAACCATTGTGTGTATGAGTGTATGTTCCTTAGAAAGAAGGATTAGAGAATATATATGAAACTAAAACTGTATTTATATGCAAGATTTTCTGAGGAAGACAATGGAAGCGGTTCCAACTCTCTGAGTACCCCATTAATTGTGGTAGGGAAGGCAGAATCCCTTTTAAAACTTAAAATATATCCTAATGTGATGCAATTTAAATCATATTTATAAAATTTTCTGTGGAAGACAATGGAAATGGTACTAAATCTCTACATCAATGTGGCTCTTTGAGGGAGATATAGGGGCAGGACCCTCTTAAGCCTTCAATTAAGTATATCTGATTTTAATATAATTTTAAAGACACTAATTCATAGAGGTTTCTAAAATTTCATTTTATTCCAATAAGGCGAAATAGGGGAGGCAGCAAAAAAACTAAATAAAACGTAAAAATAGATGTAGCAATGTTCCTGAGAAATGAAGGCGGTTTTTGTGAATAAGGATGTGTATCTGGAGGCAACCAGAGCAGCAAAAAAAGCAGTGTACAAAGCCAAGAGTATCAGTTTTCCAGATATGCTATGAAGAGATGAGAAAAAGAATGAATGGCAAACTGAATGGCAAAGACAAATATTGTTGGAGGGAAGTGCATTCGAAATAACAGTGGAGTGTTAGCAACAAATGGACAGAACTAGATGGATGATTGCAAATGCCAATATAAGAAATTGTTAAATACTGAGTTTTTATGAAACTGCAAAAATCTATTAGTTGCTTAAGCAATATCTGATTCTGCAACTTATAGACATGCAAAAAAAAAAAAAAAATGGTACATAGGAAGCTGTAAGATGAAGATGGGTGAGGCTGCAAGACTCTTAAGTGTTGAAGGATATTGAAGCATTGAGATAATGACAGACTTTACAACTCAAATCGTAAAAGAAGTTATTCTGAAAAACAAGCAACTTAATCCAATTATGACTTGTTACAAAGGATAAAGGAGAAGCACTAGATATAGGTAATAATTAATAGGTAATAATTAATAGGTAATGATTACAGGGGCTTAAAATTGGTGGCTCAAATCTTGAAATTGATTGAAAGAATAATTGAATCACAATAAAAAATCAGAGAAGCATAAATGAAATGCAGCTTCGTTTTATGTCCCGGCAAAGTATTACTGTACAACATAATCACATTGACACACTGTTTTTTGTTAGATCATCGAAGTTAAGCAACGTTGAGTCTGGTCAGTACCAGATAGGTTACCAATTTGAAAATATCAGATGGGTGACCAATTTGAAAATATCAGATGGGTGACCAATTTGAAAATATCAGATGGGTGACCAATTTGAAAATATCAGATGGGTGACCAATTTGAAAATATCAGATGGGTGACCAATTTGAAAATATCAGATGGGTGACCAATTTGAAAATATCAGATGGGTGACCAATTTGAAAATATCAGATGGGTGACCAATTTGAAAATACCAGATAGGTTACCAATTTGAAAATATCAGATGGGTGACCAATTTGAAAATATCAGATGGGTGACCAATTTGAAAATATCAGATGGGTGACCAATTTGAAAATATCAGATGGGTGACCAATTTGAAAATATCAGATGGGTGACCAATTTGAAAATATCAGATGGGTGACCAATTTGAAAATACCAGATAGGTTACCAATTTGAAAATATCAGATGGGTGACCAATTTGAAAATATCAGATGGGTGACCAATTTGAAAATATCAGATGGGTTACCAATTTGAAAATATCAGATGGGTGACCAATTTGAAAATATCAGATGGGTGACCAATTTGAAAATACCAGATAGGTTACCAATTTGAAAATATCAGATGGGTGACCAATTTGAAAATATCAGATGGGTGACCAATTTGAAAATATCAGATGGGTTACCAATTTGAAAATATCAGATGGGTGACCAATTTGAAAATATCAGATGGGTGACCAATTTGAAAATACCAGATAGGTTACCAATTTGAAAATATCAGATGGGTGACCAATTTGAAAATATCAGATGGGTTACCAATTTGAAAATATCAGATGGGTGACCAATTTGAAAATATCAGATGGGTGACCAATTTGAAAATATCAGATGGGTGACCAATTTGAAAATATCAGATGGGTGACCAATTTGAAAATATCAGATGGGTGACCAATTTGAAAATATCAGATGGGTGACCAATTTGAAAATATCAGATGGGTGACCAATTTGAAAATACCAGATAGGTTACCAATTTGAAAATATCAGATGGGTGACCAATTTGAAAATATCAGATGGGTGACCAATTTGAAAATATCAGATGGGTTACCAATTTGAAAATATCAGATGGGTGACCAATTTGAAAATATCAGATGGGTGACCAATTTGAAAATACCAGATAGGTTACCAATTTGAAAATATCAGATCGGTGACCAATTTGAAAATATCAGATGGGTGACCAATTTGAAAATATCAGATGGGTGACCAATTTGAAAATATCAGATGGGTTACCAATTTGAAAATATCAGATGGGTGACCAATTTGAAAATATCAGATGGGTGACCAATTTGAAAATATCAGATGGGTGACCAATTTGAAAATATCAGATGGGTTACCAATTTGAAAATATCAGATGGGTGACCAATTTGAAAATATCAGATGGGTGACCAATTTGAAAATACCAGATAGGTTACCAATTTGAAAATATCAGATGGGTGACCAATTTGAAAATATCAGATGGGTGACCAATTTGAAAATATCAGATGGGTTACCAATTTGAAAATATCAGATGGGTGACCAATTTGAAAATATCAGATGGGTGACCAATTTGAAAATACCAGATGGGTGACCAATTTGAAAATACCAGATAGGTTACCAATTTGAAAATATCAGATGGGTGACCAATTTGAAAATATCAGATGGGTTACCAATTTGAAAATATCAGATGGGTGACCAATTTGAAAATATCAGATGGGTGACCAATTTGAAAATATCAGATGGGTGACCAATTTGAAAATATCAGATGGGTGACCAATTTGAAAATATCAGATGGGTGACCAATTTGAAAATATCAGATGGGTGACCAATTTGAAAATATCAGATGGGTGACCAATTTGAAAATATCAGATGGGTGACCAATTTGAAAATACCAGATAGGTTACCAATTTGAAAATATCAGATGGGTGACCAATTTGAAAATATCAGATGGGTGACCAATTTGAAAATATCAGATGGGTGACCAATTTGAAAATACCAGATAGGTTACCAATTTGAAAATATCAGATGGGTGACCAATTTGAAAATATCAGATGGGTTACCAATTTGAAAATATCAGATGGGTTACCAATTTGAAAATATCAGATGGGTGACCAATTTGAAAATATCAGATGGGTGACCAATTTGAAAATACCAGATAGGTTACCAATTTGAAAATATCAGATGGGTGACCAATTTGAAAATATCAGATGGGTTACCAATTTGAAAATATCAGATGGGTGACCAATTTGAAAATATCAGATGGGTGACCAATTTGAAAATATCAGATGGGTGACCAATTTGAAAATATCAGATGGGTGACCAATTTGAAAATATCAGATGGGTGACCAATTTGAAAATATCAGATGGGTGACCAATTTGAAAATATCAGATGGGTGACCAATTTGAAAATATCAGATGGGTGACCAATTTGGAATTCCAGACGCTGTATGTAGGAGGATGTTGACACCTGCAATGATTACAAAAACCTAACGTTGTTATCTCCCTTGATGGGGATATACATGCGACTGAGGACCACTTGTGAATTTCATACTCCAATGGAACTTTCTCCTTCAGAGGAAAAATATCAGATGGGTGACCAATTTGAAAATATCAGATGGGTGACCAATTTGAAAATATCAGATGGGTGACCAATTTGAAAATATCAGATGGGTGACCAATTTGAAAATATCAGATGGGTGACCAATTTGAAAATATCAGATGGGTGACCAATTTGAAAATATCAGATGGGTGACCAATTTGAAAATATCAGATGGGTGACCAATTTGAAAATATCAGATGGGTGACCAATTTGAAAATATCAGATGGGTGACCAATTTGAAAATATCAGATGGGTGACCAATTTGAAAATATCAGATGGGTGACCAATTTGGAATTCCAGACGCTGTATGTAGGAGGATGTTGACACCTGCAATGATTACAAAAACCTAACGTTGTTATCTCCCTTGATGGGGATATACATGCGACTGAGGACCACTTGTGAATTTCATACTCCAATGGAACTTTCTCCTTCAGAGGAAAAATATCAGATGGGTGACCAATTTGAAAATATCAGATGGGTGACCAATTTGAAAATATCAGATGGGTGACCAATTTGAAAATATCAGATGGGTGACCAATTTGAAAATATCAGATGGGTGACCAATTTGAAAATATCAGATGGGTGACCAATTTGAAAATATCAGATGGGTGACCAATTTGAAAATATCAGATGGGTGACCAATTTGAAAATATCAGATGGGTGACCAATTTGAAAATATCAGATGGGTGACCAATTTGGAATTCCAGACGCTGTATGTAGGAGGATGTTGACACCTGCAATGATTACAAAAACCTAACGTTGTTATCTCCCTTGATGGGGATATACATGCGACTGAGGACCACTTGTGAATTTCATACTCCAATGGAACTTTCTCCTTCAGAGGAAAAATATCAGATGGGTGACCAATTTGAAAATATCAGATGGGTGACCAATTTGAAAATATCAGATGGGTGACCAATTTGAAAATATCAGATGGGTGACCAATTTGAAAATATCAGATGGGTGACCAATTTGAAAATATCAGATGGGTTACCAATTTGAAAATATCAGATGGGTGACCAATTTGAAAATATCAGATGGGTGACCAATTTGAAAATATCAGATGGGTGACCAATTTGAAAATATCAGATGGGTGACCAATTTGAAAATATCAGATGGGTGACCAATTTGAAAATATCAGATGGGTGACCAATTTGAAAATATCAGATGGGTGACCAATTTGAAAATATCAGATGGGTGACCAATTTGAAAATATCAGATGGGTGACCAATTTGAAAATATCAGATGGGTGACCAATTTGAAAATATCAGATGGGTGACCAATTTGAAAATATCAGATGGGTGACCAATTTGAAAATATCAGATGGGTGACCAATTTGAAAATATCAGATGGGTGACCAATTTGAAAATATCAGATGGGTGACCAATTTGAAAATATCAGATGGGTGACCAATTTGAAAATATCAGATGGGTGACCAATTTGAAAATATCAGATGGGTGACCAATTTGGAATTCCAGACGCTGTATGTAGGAGGATGTTGACACCTGCAATGATTACAAAAACCTAACGTTGTTATCTCCCTTGATGGGGATATACATGCGACTGAGGACCACTTGTGAATTTCATACTCCAATGGAACTTTCTCCTTCAGAGGAAACCGGTAAAACCCGCCTAGGGTTAGTGCCATTTCCATTTTTCCAAAGTATTACTGGTGCTATATTTATCCTGGTAAAAAGAAGAACCTGTATTTTGTGGATATTGAGAAAGCTTTTGCCAAATGCGTTGCTTGATGGGATTTGTGTAAATAGTAGGGGGAACAGTCCAAACAATGTACAGAAATGCTGAAAAATGTATTAGAATTAACGGCACATTTTATGTTAAATAGTAGTACAATGTGGTTCTGTACTGATTCCATTGCTTTTCAGTTGTGTTTCAGAAATATTGTTCAAGCAGTTCCGTATGGCTTGTCGTGAAGAAATGCTCCAGTAGTTTTTAAAGATTTGGAATAATGCTATGGAAAGTAAAAATTAAAATGGTGATCAGTGGTTGTAATGTTGGACCTCCCTCTTTAACAAAGCACATATGAGCATGTGGGAAAATATCAGCAGCAGCTGTAGGATAGCTGGTTTGCAAAGATATTAGCAGCAGCAGCCAAAAAAGCACATATGCAAATTAGGAAGTATACACAGGTTTGTGCTAGAAAAAAATACTTCACATGATCGATAAAGTCCACACTGGAGAAGATGGGCATCTAAAGTCAAAGGCAAGAAATGGTTAATGCCAGCGTGAAGTTGAGGAGAAAGAAAAGTGTGGGTGAGATGGATGTGTGGTTTTGGAGTGGCAATGAAAAACTTTTAAGCTGGTGTCAAGATGGCAGGGTTTTGTTAATCTCATGGCAGACGAAATGAAAAGTTAGAAAAAATAAAAAACAGAAATTGTTTGGAAAGTAATGGTAATTAATGCTTTTTGTTATAAAAAAAAACGAGTTGGATTTTTTTTTTGTTCGGTTTATCCTTTTCGATGGTATCAGACGGTGTGGGGGACCAAGAGAGTTTTGAACTGTCACAAACACAGTTCGAGCATTATGGCCACTACCAGTTGAGTGCAATCTGACTTGTTTTTTTTTTTAAATCTATAAGTACACAAGAAATTACAGTGGAATTACTTATAAGTTGAGAAATGATAATCAATTTGTGTGCAAGAAGTGTAAAACAATGGAGATGGATGGGATGTATATTTGAATGACAAAGTTTTTGTGGTTGTCGCAAAGTTTTGTTACCTTGGTGATACCATTGGAGCACAGGATGAAGCAGGTGCTGGTGTGATTGTCAAAGTTTGGAGTGGATGGAATAATGTCAAGGAATTTCTGCCATTACAAACCAGCAACGCGTTACTATTATCAACCATGGGAAAAGTCAATCAGGCATGTCTATGAAGTGTGATGATGTATGGAAGTGAAATCTAGTGAGGGTTGAAAACATGCGTTGCATGAAGAGACATGATATGATGGCAGTGTAAAGAGAGACAGGCTTAGATCTGATGACCTCAAAGGATGATTAAATTTGGATTATATAGAAAGATGTGTGCATGGCGGGAAACATTGATGGCATGACCATGTTGAAAGAATGGATAAGAATTCTTGACTTAATAGATGTAGAATAGTTGAGGGAGAAGATGTAGTTTGCAGAGGAAAGCTAAGGAAAACAAGGAATGAAGTGATAAGAATGGACTTGAGAAAAAGAAGGATATTGAAGACCTGTCCAGAGATAGGCTAGTTTGGAAGTCAATTTCTAAAAGCCATCATCATGTAAATGGACGTTAAGCTAACAACTATTATCATCATCATTATCATTATTGTAGCAGTAATAGTAGGAGGAGTTGTAGTGATTCATTGGTTAAGAAATCGGCCATGTCAGATTCGAATTTAGTTGAATTTATGAACTAATATTCTTGAAAAAGATGTAAAATTTCTCACATACACATGCCTAGATTTGAGTAAAATAACAACTTGTGTTCAATTAATTGTTTACAGTTGGTGAATTGTTCATTTGCCCTTAAATAGCATAAAAAGGGTTGAGTAGCCTTAATAAACTTAAACCAAGCTCCCAAATTTCATTTCATTTGGCTTTAGTATAATATTTTCTTTTTTAAGCTATTATTGACGAGCGTCTTTAAAGATTTAGATTAATACACTTAAAAAAAACAATTGTCTACAAATAATTGTAAAAAACAAAAAAAGATACTAATATACTTACTTTTCTGATTTATAATAATTTGTAAAGAATCAGAAAACATTTTCATGTTGTCGCATTTCCCTTCCTCATGCATCTTGTCATAAAAAGCCAGTTTTTGTCATTAATAAATAGATCCTTTTTTTTCTAAGTTTTGCGTTGGTGACAATTTTTTCGTTCAAAGATGCATTTTCTCATTTTATTAAATTTTGTCTTTTAGATCTATTTTCTTCATAGTTTTTCTCTCCTGTTGCAGACTTTCCCAAAAAAATGATGAAGAAAAATGTCAACTCATCATTTCTTCAAAAGAAACAAAGGCATTCACCAACGTTTACCAGAAAATGGGATTCGACATCATCACATTGAAAGGTATGAAACATTTTGTTTCTATTTTTACACGATTTCTTTGAATAATCAAAAGTTTAGTTGTAATTTACAAACTTATGCAATTAATACATCTCTACTATTATATAAAAGTCACTTTGTGTGTGTGTGTCTGTCTGTGTGTGTGTGTGTGTGAGAGAGAGAAAGAGAGTTCCTTATAGGTTCAACCATTTCGGAACCTATCTTTTGCAAATTTTACACAAAGGTAATTTATATGTCTGGCAGTGTTCTTAGATATGTTTTGTACGGAAATTCACCCAATAAGTATCGAAAATCGAAAAAAAAATCTGATTCTAAAAATAGTCTTTCTTTCTTATAGATAAAAAAAGAATTTTTACAGGGGAATATTTTACGTTACACTGGCAAGAGAGATAATAAAAGCTCAATGAATCATTTCTTCTTAAAAAAAAACCCCCCGGAATTATTGACATCTGGAAATATAGTGGTATAGTATTCTACTACAGATCAAATGATCCCCTAATCAAGCCTTGGTGTACCTCACCATTTTATTTAATTTTTTTCTTATTAATGAATTCAATTTAGGAATAAAAAAAAAAAAGAGGTACCATTTAAAATCACTGCAAATCATTTTTTCGTTTGCATATTTTAAAACTAAACATTAATTAAAAGTGACTTTCCAGGTCATTCATCACCAAACCCAAATGTGAGCGGATGAGATATTGCAAACAAACATAGACGGAATTCGCTGAACAACATTATCATTATCATTTATTTATTTATTTTTTTTTTTGCGAATTAGTTCACTGGGCAAATTATTCCTCATAATGTATAATATTCAATAGAGGATTGATTCTATAATAATACATACGCAATCTGCATGAATTAAAATGTCATGTTTAAGCGTATTGTATGACCGAGCAACACCCAGGCTAGTATATAAAAAAATTTTGATGCGTAAGTTCCTCCTGAAAATTTGAATTCATCAAATACTAAATTATCTCCCTTTTTCTTCTGGCACCAAGGAGAAGTAACTCAATTATTGGAACATTTCATTCAAAGAGTACCCATGTTTTTTTTGTTTTGTTTTATTCCTCAGAATAAATAGGATAATTAACTATACTTCAGTAACGTCAGTATTTTTCAAGCTATCTATAGTTAGTCATTAAGAATGAAGTATCTTTCAAATATTACACCTACTGTCTGATGTATAGTGACAATTTTCAGAATACCTTGAAAATCTATAATGGAAAATACAATTTCATCTATTATTCAGTCACAGTATTTTTGGCAAGTAGTCCTTATAACGAGCTTTACTATTCTATAGAATCAAGTCCATCTTTCAAAATTATTTTGATATCAAATAATATTGTATTCGCTGAAACAAAAATGTAGTAGGCAAAAAAAAATAAATGTTCTGTCCGCAACAGTACAACTTCAAAATAGTCAATATCGCCCACCTCCAGAAGAGAGGGAATTCCTGTCCGTGATAACCGTGGTAAAAGAAGACACACTCCAATCGCCAGAAACACCCACACACACAATTTGCAGGACACTGCCGACTCGTCTCTAGCCTCCTGCTTTTATAGTGGCCGGGAATTATCCATTTGCATAATCACATGAGAAAGAAACGTGATTTTCCGAGAGTTGCATGGGGTAAACGCTAATAAAAACCCCCGGACGCCATCTTGGAATTCTCTTTTCCCCCCAACTGGTGACACAACAGACGTACCCGAGGTAAGCTCTTTTTCCCCTCATTTTAGTTATTGCTACTTCTGCTACACTCCCCCCTGATCTCATGATCACAAACGGGCAGGGGGGCAGTCGTCTCTGTCTGGTACTTCTCCGAAGAACCGGAGGCAGCACTTCCTCCCTGCCATCCTCCTCATCACCATTATTGCCACCAGTCTGCTCCATAGGCGGTGTTTCACAATCAGGGCAGGGGGGCAGTATTCGTCTCTGTTGGGTACTCCTTCGTAAAGGCAAGACGGGTGGTCCTTCCTCCGCTTCTTCAGTATGTACATTATATGGCTCAAAATCCTCTCCGTCATCCTGCATCATACTCTCTGTCTTTTCAGAAGACATCATACTGTCTGAGTCTCCCTCTTCCTCCGATGTAACAACATAATGGCGAGGGCGCAAATCCTTCACGTGACGAGGCACACCGTCCACCAAAATCGACTGAGGGCTGATCACCTTGGTCACCTCACCCTTGCCGAACCTCGTGGTACATCGATTTTGCGGTCTTTTGACCCATACGCGATCTCCAACCTGGTAAAAGCTGTTCTTGGGACCTGGGGACGCAGTTGCGAGATTGGTCTCCTTTACTCGAACTTCGTATTGATAAATCCTGTTGGCAGGCGCAGTGGAGGAAGATGTGTCGTCTCTTGGTGTGATGTTATACCAGTAGACAGCCTCCTGATGGGACAACACATTCTAGCCGCTATTCGTTTCACTGTACGATGACATCGCTCCACTATGCCATTCCCGGCTGGAGCGTATGCACAACGGAATCGCAAGTGAACTCCCCATTTACATGCAAATGCTTGGAACATATTGCTGCAGAAAGCTGTGTCATTGTCTAAAAGGAGTTCATGCGGCGCGCCACGCTCGAGGAACACTGCCTCCAACTGATGAATCACGCTTGCCGAGTCCTGCCTTGCCAATTTCCTCCAAATGGAGAAACGCGATGGACCACAGTCTGTTAAAGTTAAAAAATGGAAGGTGCCATAATGCGTGATATCCATTCCAATTCTCTGCCAATTCTCGTTAACTTCCAGCTTTCCCTTTTCCCACCTGACTGGCGCTGGGTCAATGGACTGACATTCCTCGCATTTCTGTATGACCGTTCTGACAGTTGCTTTTGTCGTGGTTGGACATCTTCTCCTGACAAAGTAGGTAGTGCGTCGCACCCCCGGATGTCCACTATCTTTGTGAATAGCCATGATTTGACTCTCATCCAGCTCGTCTGTGTGGACCGCGCCTATCACTGGGTCAAGACCGTTTTTCTTTTTCATTGCCTCAAACCACCGCTGTGGCACTCGTGTCAGTCGGTCAGCAATGTTTCGTGCTGATGGAACCAGCGTCACATCCACTGTCAGCCCGTACTCTTTCACGAGCTCCTTAAGAGTGCTTAATCGCCTCCTAATAAGCATCTCGCTTGCTGCTTTGGTGCGTACTCGCGCCTTTCCAGTTAGCGTGTCCGAGACCCAATGGTATACGCAAACAGAATCTGTCTTTATGTGTAGCACCTTGCTCTGCCACTGGAGAGCCAAATTGATGCCTTTCAATACGGCATCCAGTTCAGCCAAGTTGATATGTTGAGAGTCATCTTCAGGTCGCAGCCAACATGCATCTTCCAACACAGTTTCACACATCTCCAAGGCTGCCCCAATTGCTAGGGAGCTAGCATCGACCCATACATTCAGCTCTTTTCCGTCCACACACCAATTTCCCTGTGCCGGATCGTTCTGCTGTGCAGATTTTAAGGTTTCGAACATCATACGATGTAGTACGGCGTCCCTTGCTTCATCATCCCAGCCCTTCGTTACCGAACTTACTCTCCTTCTGAGTATTCCGTAAGCCACACGAAGCCAACCGCACACCGGAAAGTGCCCGACAAGTCGACCACACAGGGAAAAGATTGTTCGTCGCGTAACAATACTGGGAGCCTCCGGAATTGCATTTCCTCGCTTCCACCGCAGTTCATTGCGTTCCATCCTGACTGCCAATCCCAGCACCCGTGCACCGTCCTTCAACTGCTCCGGGTTCTTGCACTCCAACCCGAACTGCGCGAGGTGTTCTCTCACACGGGTCGCGGGCACCACGTCTTCATTAACAAAAATGTCATCAATGTAAGCAGATGCTGCGCGGCTTATAACTTCTTCCTGAGATAGTACTTCGCCGACAATTGCTCTCGTTATCAAGGGAGCCACATTCAAACCAAACCCCAGACGGGTCAGACAGTATTTTTTCCCATCGATTTCCACAGTCTGGTATGGCCACAGTGTCTCATGGACCCGGACTTGTAGGTATGCTCTTCTGAGGTCCAGTAGAGACACGTTAGCACCTTTTTGTCTCCACTCACGCAGCTTAGCCGCACAAACATCTGCGTTGGCCGTAAATGCGTCTACGTAATGACTTAGCTCCTGGTAGTCCATCACCGGGCGCACTTTGGCTTTGTTCTGCTGTATCACAGCCATCAAGGGAATTAGACCTTTGGGGGGTCCCAATTTATCCTCTGGGTATGGCACGAGCCAACCATTATCTATCCAGGTGTGGAGCTCCTGCGTGTATTCTTCACGAATTTCTGCTGGCACTGGGTACTCTGACACTCGATTATGCAGCCTTTCAGGGGGGTGGTCCACAGACCATTTCCACGATGCGGTCCACGTTCGGTTTTGATGGTCAAAGGTAGCAGTGAAATCTGGTTCATCGATAGAAATGGCTGCGCATTTAATACTTTTCCTGGCGCCCAGCCGCACTGATCCTGTAGGCTTGACAACGACACCTCCTAGAGCTTTTATGGCGTCGATCCCTAGAAGCAAGTCAAATCCCAGTGGCTTGCCATGCACCACCAACACATCGACTCTGGCAGACACACCTTCATCAGTGGATACAGAGACCGTTCCAACACCGCAGCACGCATGGGACATTCCACCAATTGTGTTGACATTCACGTTTGTTTTTCTCCAAGACCGGCACTGGTCTGCATGTAAAATTGTCCTGGAGCATCCTGTATCAATAAGCGCCAAACATCGCGTCCCGTCAACATGGATGCTTATCACCGGGAGCGTCGTGTTCACATCTTGGTTGGGAAGGAGACTGGCGCTTATGCGTCCTCCCCTTGCTCGTTTCCCGAGCAGTTCCGAGCCCAGTGTCCACTCTCACTGCAACAGTAACACTGTGTTCCATGTTTTCGACAGTCCCTTGCAAGGTGGCCTTTAACATTGCATTTGAAACAGGTCACGTTAACAGGTTTATTCTGGGCCCTGTTGTTGGGTGAGCGTGTGGCTGCAACCACATCCTGATTTTGTTCGCCAGTCGTCGTCAAAATTCTCGCTCTCGACATTAGCTCCCCCATGGTCAGGGCTTTGATGTTCGGACCCTGTTGAAGAGCAATTGAGATGGTGTCAGGGAATCCAGTGACAAAAATTAATTTTGTGAGTCTCTCTAAGCTTTCTCCTGTGAATCCGGCCAATCCAACCAACTGCCTGATTTTGTTGGCGTACACATCCACACATTCACCAGCCCATCTAACCATAGTTATTTTTCTATATGCTGCAAACGCATCATCAGTAAATGCCTCCTTTAATCGAGCCTCAATCTGGTCTATTTTCTTTTGATCGTCCTCCTCCATTTCCATGTAGAGGGCCAGCGCATCGCCTTCCAGGTATAAAGGTAGCAGACTCGCTACGTCATCCACCTGCTGAAGTTGTGCGACAAGTCTCACTTTTTTCAGCCACGCTACAACGTCTCCCTCGCCAGAGAACGGCTTGATAATATCACTGCTTATCCGCACTTTCGCCATATTCGGGCCGAAATAGCTTGAAACAAAAATGTAGTAGGCAAAAAAAAATAAATGTTCTGTCAGCAACAGTACAACTTCAAAATAGTCAATATCGCCCACCTCCAGAAGAGAGGGAATTCCTGTCCGTGATAACCGTGGTAAAAGAAGACACTCCAATCGCCAGAAACACCCACACACACAATTTGCAGGACACTGCCGACTCGTCTCTAGCCTCCTGCTTTTATAGTGGCCGGGAATTATCCATTTGCATAATCACATGAGAAAGAAACGTGATTTTCCGAGAGTTGCATGGGGTAAACGCTAATAAAAACCCCCGGACGCCATCTTGGAATTCTCTTTTCCCCCCAACCGGTGACACAACAGACGTACCCGAGGTAAGCTCTTTTTCCCCTCATTTTAGTTATTGCTACTTCTGCTACATTCGCACAAATTAATTTTTATAATGCACTCAAGATAAAAGATGTTGGCATGAATGGGATAATGTGTAACGGTTAAGTTTACCTTTTCGTGCCCCAAATCGTTTCTGCACAAATAACTCTGTGCATGAAAATAAGTTTGAATTAATAAAAACATTTAAATTTAGTGAAATACATTTCCTTGAATTTGTCTAGTTTTTTTTTTTTTCACCTCAACGCATCTAAGGACAATTTATATATATATTAGAAAAAACTGAATGTGTGGTCGATTTAGTATTTTAAATTTCTTGCAGATAAATTTCCAGTACTAGGTGAGATATTCAAAAATGTCCCAAATTATTTAGGAAAATCTCAATTAAGTAGCCATCATCCTTTTGAGAAAAGTGAGACAACGTTGTCTTGCATCAGAAATCCGAATACTTATGCACCGTGCTCTATTTTGGATATAATTTTCAAGTTCAATTCAATTTTTACGATATCTTTTGTTTATTCAATTGTTAGGTGAAAGTACAGAATAATTAACCCCCCCATCCCCATGTTAAGAATGGCTTTCTAAATAAAAACGTTATTGTTTTAGCACAATCCATATTGTACATAAGTTACCAAAATCCAATTCAAAAGCAAAACTTACGAAAAAAAAAAAATGTCCTTCATACTTTCAAGAACTGTTTTTATTTATTTATTTATTTTTTTTACTTTATAGAATGAGACAGAAAAATGTTGAAAATATAATTTCTGGGTAAAACGATAAAAATGTCGCCCTAAAGAAAACAACACTACTGTTTTATTTTAAAACTTTTATTGAAAAAATCAATTCAGGTGACTTGATTATGTAGTAGAGCTGACATCTATTCAATGTAACCGCCTTCAGCCTCAATCACTGCCTCAATACAGGTTCAGAACTGGGAGCATGCCTTTTCCATAAATGCCAGTGAGAGCTCAGCAAATACTTGGCGGATGGTGGCGATTAGGCTGACTTTGGTGTTGTGGAGGTCATGTTGGTGATGTCCTCGCCATATGACCAAACGAAGTAGTCCAGCAGGTTCAGGTCGGAGGAGGAGGGAGGGGGAAGTGAGGGAAGGGTACAAAGTTGTAGCACTCCCTTTGAAGTTAAGCCTAGGTGTCTTTGGATTTGTGGGCCGGTGTTGAGTCCTGCTGCCACACCCAGGGTGTGCCAACAGCAACCCGATTTCACCAAGGGATGACCACATTCTTCAGCACATCCAGATACACTTTGGTGTTGACTTTTAAGTCGACTTTGAAGATGTGAGGTGGCATGATGTGGCCCTCACTTGAAACCACACCAAAGACCATAACCTCGACCGGAAACTTTGTTTTCATCGCCTTAAGCGTGCTCTCAAGCGTTGAACCATCCAGATTTGCATTATGAGGGTGCTGGCAATGGTCCTGTTGTCATAACTTGGATCGGTAGAGAGCATGAGTTGTACAGCGGCGCATCTCCGATCTGGCTCATTGAACATTGTGTCACTTTCAGACATGATAGAAGGCTCTTGGGATTTGTACACAGCTGGCCAACTAGTAGATGGTCTGCAACAAAAAAAGAAAACAGGTTTTCATCAAACAGAAATGGAACTCCAATCTCTGGTCCCCCCTAGCCAATCTTTCACGAAAAACACCCGTCTAGCTGAATCCATTGTGAAAAATTTCCCCCACTCTATATCTGTGCCTAAATCAAAACGCGGATTCCATGAACAAAGCTTCTTTCTTAGAACTGCATGCCTGTGGAACTCTGTTCCGTCTGCCTGCTTCCCACCGGACTACAACTTGGATGTCTTCAAGTCCAATGTTAACAAATTCCTAATGAACCGCCCCCTTAAGTAAACACTTCATCAAATCTCCACACTAACGTAATGTACTTGCAATAACCCTTATCCCTGAGTGGCTTCCGGGCCTTGATAAGTGGTGATCACTGTGTAAAAAAAAACCTCCAAAAAAAAACCATGTCGTCTTTTCTAGGGCGACAATTTTATCGTTCCAGTTTGTATGTAGCCAGTGTTTCGATTTTATACCAACTTTAGAATACGTGTATTAAAAAAAACTCACGAGTTATCTCCCTTATATTTGGAAGCAAAACACTCATGTTACTATCTATAAAGTATGTCGTCATGTAAATGTTTGGTAAAACAGTAGTTTAGTGGCCTAAACAGAATGCGAAGAAAAGTCGTGTACATGTTGCGATAAATATTGTTTTGTTAAATATTAGTAAATGAGGAACCATTCCGAATTAAAATCGATTTAGTTTTACGCTTGTAATCTTAATGTGCTTAAATGTCTGTTTAAATGTATGTATGTATGTATGTATTTATTTTTTTTGCTTAACACACACCTATAAACACCCGGGCAACACAGGGCACTCAGGCTAGTCTATAATATAAATCTCACCTGTCTGTTTATATGTATGTATGTTTGTATGTATGTTTGTGTGTATGTTTGTGTGTCTGCCTAAAACTTTCAACATAAGCAACGGATTTTCATGAGATTGGTATCATTTTGAAGCTTGTCCTTTCGGACGACAAATATAAAAAAATTGGCTGAAAACATTAATTCCTTCACCCTCAACTGGGCACTTTTCTACTGGGAGAGGTCGCTTTTTTCGTCGCTATTTTTGAAAGTCATCCTCTCTTTTTGATTGACTAGCCTTAATTTAAACATTCATCACTTCCGGTTTGGCGATGGGCACAACAGCAAAGACGTCACATTTTTTATGCTCTTTTCCTCCTCCGCGGTATGGGTTTGAACCTGCCTGCTTGCCTAATACCACTTTTTTTTTTTGCTCAACACACACCTCCAAACACCCATGCAACGCCGGGCACCCAGGCTAGTACACACTAAATCATCATGCAGTCCGTCAATCTTGACAATGACTAGTCAGGGCCTCAGTGCTTTATCCTTCGGTGTTGGCATAGTCCTCTTTCTGTGTGAAACATCCGGTCACAGGCACTACATATGTGGGTGCCGGGGTTGTGTCGTCTATAGTGTCTCAGCTCTAAGACTTCTCTAATCTTTCTTTCCTTTGTGGAGACTGTTCCGCCAACCACTCCTTTCTTTGGCTTGTTCCTCCCAACTCTCGACATTGATGTTCATTGCCTTCAGGTGCCGCTTTGTTACATCTTTGTAGCGAAGCTTCTGACCTCCTACCTTGCGGGTTCCATTTTCCAGTTCCCCATAGAAGATCATCTTTGGAATTCAGTTATCTTCCATTCTGGCAATGTGCCCGGTCCATCGTAGTTGCATAGTAGCAAGGGTAGCTTCCACGCTATCTAGGTTTGCTCTTCTGAGAACTTTCGTGTTTGGTATGTAGTCACTCCATTTGATCTTCATGATCCTTCTCAGGTGTCTCTGTTGGACAGCTTCCAATCTCCTTACGTGTTCTCTATACAGAGTGTAGGTCTCTGCTGAATACAGCAGGACTGGCAGGACGATGGTTTTGTAGACTCTGCACAATAAATACTGAAAGATAAAATCGTAAGGCAGGAGCCGATATCTAATGAATCAACCAAAGTTGTTTGGTAAATTGGATTACTTAAGGGGATGGCTCATCAAGAACTTGTTTACATTGGACTTGAAGACAACCATGTTGCAGTCAGTTGGAAAGCGTGAAGTAAATAAAGGGTTCCATTCGAAATTCCATCCAAATTCCCAAGTTTGACAGAAACATTCCTGAGTTCGACAAGATACACCTGAAGAAGGTCAGAGGTTGCATCAACCGAAATGTGAAAATAACACTCAAGACAAAAACAATAGCTTGATGAATCCAAATTGTTAAGTTTTGAGACATTGTGTTGAACAAAGATAGCGGCGTAGTTCAAATCAGTAACCAAGATGGCGGCCAAGAATCAAATGTGGTTCATGCCGTAGTTAATGGCGAACTGATTGAATCCAAAATTCGACAATTTTTATAATAATTTTTAAACGTTTTCATTGGTTGTTTAGCACAGCCGTTGGTCATAAAAATGATTGGCGAATCCATTTGTCTCATATCCCCATCAGGAGTCAAAGACATTTTACACAAATAATACAAAGTTCTGCATAATTTCTAGTCTTATTGTTGCCAAGAAAGTTCTTCATTACCAAAACAAATGCCTTCCAAGTATCCAGTTCCACTTTGTTCATTGATTTTTCAAACTCTAGGTCTCTGATGAGCTGCCGAATCTGAGGGCCGTTAAAGATTCAACTGCTTTCAACTTCTCCATGAGCAAGTAAGTGAAGCAGTCACCATCCTTGTCCAGAGCCTTAGTGAACTGCTTGATTACGCCGATGTGCAGTGGTGAGAAGTGTATTTTATTTTTGTCATTGGTGACATTCCTTTCTTTGCACCAATTCATCCTGCACAAGCCAGTTTTTCTTTGCACCAATTTTTTGAAGATTCCAAGATTTTACGAGTTCAAACTGATTCCTTTTCGACATAATCATCCAGAACTATCAGAGCTGAATACTTTTTGTCATTCAAATAATCATTTTTAATGAAAAGAATTATTTGATATGGCATTTTACTCCAACCATCTTTTTCTAAAATGCTGCACACATGCATACATGTGAACAAAAAAAACAAACAAACAAACAAAAAAACAAAAAAAACGACACGTGGCCATAGTTTATAACCTTCACCTGATTGAGTAAAACCAATGTAATTTTTTGGATTAAGTGCGCCAGATTCGTCCTAAATCAGCTGAAAAGATGCCAATTTGTTGTTGGCCAATCTTATAAATAACGTTGTATGACGAATGCATTAATAAAGTGAATGTGTGTTACATTAATAATCACGTGTGCAAATTTATTTTGATGATCAAAGAAGGGAGGGTTAATCTTAATGATAACTGATAAAAAAGAAAGAACAATCACATATGTACATACTATTATCGCATTGCACTGTAGAGAACCTGCTGTTGATTTTATAAAAAAATATTTTTTATATCTAATGACTTGAATTAAAGTTTAAGATATAAAAGTCAAATATCATGCTTCTATTGTGCTCTCAATAGAAACATTAATTTCGAACATGCCCCTGTCATATCAGAGAACCTACTGTTGATTTTATATGTCGGGCCTTTATACTTGTGTGCTAAAACTTCTCAAATGCACTTGTGATGTTAGGCTGTGTAAGGTGTTAACTTAGGTCAAAATCGCCTGTTTTTATTTCACTGAATTTTTTCGATTATTGCTATTTATTGAAGGCATTCTGATACAAAATCTATCTAAGAACATTGCCAGGCACATAAAGTATCTTTGTATGAAATTTTATAAAAATCGACTCAGCCGTTTTTAGAGAACAAACTCACACAGACAAGTTCCTTATATATATATAATTTATAAAATATATATGGCGATTAAGCTACACTGAATATTCCGCGTTTCATCCACTCTAGGACTCTTCAGGCTTATGCGTCCTAGAGTGGATGAAGCGCGGAATATTTAATGTAGCTTAATCGCCATATATATTTTATAAATTACTAACTAGCTCAACCTACGTATTGAGCACTTTTGAAGTAAATACTTAAAGTTTACACATAAATTTATACTTTCATATATTAATTTTATGTGAGTAAATGAAGTAGTCATATATATATATATATACACACATATATACATACATACATATATATATATATATATATACATATACATATATATATATATATATATATATATATATATACATGCGCACACACCCACACACACACATCAATCCTGTTATGTAAAAGTTAGCAAATAAAACGTACACTTTTGTAAGACCTGGATGAAACCATTTCAAGTAGTGAGAGTAAACGAGAAAGAGATGCATATTGTTTTAGCAGTAGCAAGTCAGACAATCACCTCAGTTAATTCTTCGTTTGAAAATTCATTTAGAAAAAACCCCGTCACTCAGTATTAAAAAAGTAAAAAAATAAATGTTTTTTTATTTTTCTTTAGGTCATCAGAAATGATAATATTTTATACATGAAAATTAAAATTATTGACGTGATTCTAGAATTTTATATATTTTTATAATATATTTCGATAAATAGCGTTTTAGATGGACGGTGTATATTAGCGTGTGTATATCAGTACATGTGTATGTGTATGTATCCGTATGTATGCTTGTATATACAGTAGAACCCCTGGATACGGTTGCCCTAGGATACAGTTTCTTCAGGGTACGATGTGGGATACAATGTTTTTCCGGACGCTGGTTATGGTATAGCCCCACCTTATGGTGTTTATACACGTGTATTATATACTGTGCTGTATTTTGTTACTAATTTTTATGCTGTATCCGGGGTTCTACTATATATATATATGTCTGTCTAGCCACACTGGTGAGCTGTGATACAGCGAAACAGTACTATATGTGGATTACTATAATGCTCCTTATCTTGAGGTGAGCATATTAAGAAGATATACCATTAGCGTATTAAGCGATGCTCTTTGTGTAAACAAATCGAGCTTAGGTATTCAGACGATGTCAAAACATTGTTAATTCACTACCCACACAGCAGCTGCCATTTAGCATAATGGTTCGAAGCCTTGACTGTCGTACGAGCGGTCGGGTTTCGATCCTGGTTTGGGGTAGTTGCCTGTCTAGCCGCACTGATGAGCTGTGATACAGCGAAACAGTACTGTATGTGGATTACTATATGTGTGTGTGTGTATGTGTGTGTGTGTGTGTGTGTGTGTATGTATATGTGTGTGTGACGTTAAGCCTTGTAAAGAGTATCGATGTTATTGAAAAATAAAAAGAGCTGTGCGAAAGATGGACTCTTCCAATGTTAGTTGCACTAAGATTGGTTCATCTGCATGTGCCCTGGATGAAAAACCATTTCAAGTGGTGAGAGAAAACGAGAAAGCAAATAGCAAGTCAGACAATCATCTCACAGTTACTTCTCCATAACAATAAGTGTTTTTTATTTTTCTTTAGGTCATCAGAAATGATAATCTTTTATACATGCAAATTAAAATTATTGACGTAATTCTATAATTTTATATATTTTTGTAATATATTTCGATAAATAGCGTTTTAGAAAAGCAGTTTGTCCATCATTTTGATGGATAGTGTATACTAGCGCGCGCGTGTATATGTGTGTGTGTGTGTGTGTGTGTGTGCGCGCGCGCACATGAACGTTAAGCCTTGTAAAGAGGATCGATGTTAATGAAAACTAAAGAGGATGGAGAGTCAGCTGTGCGAAAGATGGACTCTTCCAACGCGTTGCCTAAAAGGTTGGTTGCACCAAGGTTGGTTCATCTGCACCCAATGTACGGCCAGCTTTAGTGCATGAGTAAGCGTTGGTGTGGTTGAACGAGTCCCTGCCTCGGTTCCTTTTTGTAGCACCTGCGTGGGAGGAGTGGATCCCTGCCTTTGTTGACGCTACTGTCGTCAACAAGGTTTTTAGATA
Source organism: Euprymna scolopes (assembly GCF_053919585.1). Classification (NCBI taxonomy): domain Eukaryota; kingdom Metazoa; phylum Mollusca; class Cephalopoda; order Sepiida; family Sepiolidae; genus Euprymna; species Euprymna scolopes. The sequence goes on along the minus strand of NC_136486.1, from coordinate 175,562,504 downwards.
AGTGATAAGAATTCAACTCATTCATTGTTTTTTGGTGTGAGTGGGCGTGTCGCAGAACAAATAAAACGAGGAAAGAGGCGTGTCTTATATTTTAATGTTACAAAAATAATTGATGTTTTAATCATGTTTGTTGGGTTTTAAAAAATTGTAAAATGTTCAAAAATGTATGTGACAAGAATTATTTAATGTAATATATGTGATATTATTATGAAATGTAATCTGCGTAAAATTAGAATTATTGATTGTACTATATGCAATATTATTTTTAATGTAATATATGTAACATTAAAATAATTTAACGTAATATATGTAACATTAGAATTATTTAACGTAATGTGTGACATCAGAATTATTCAATGTAGTATGTGTAACATTAGATGTATCAGAAGCGGCCATTAAAAATGCGTGATAAGAACTTTAATAATTAAACTTACTATCCTTCGAAGCTTATAACTACTTTTTTTTTATTACATTTTCACCCCAAACAAGGCACATTGCCACTTTGGTGTAGGGGGCTACTATCAGGGGCAGCAACTACTGGGGCACTATGTAGGGATTTGGGCAGCAAGATGTCGGTTCATGTTACACTTGAACTTCTGCATGTCAGTACAGTTGAGGAAGCAGGGACTTGGAATGGAATTCCAGAGTCTAGCGGTTCTGGGGAAGAAACTACTGGAGTAAAAGGCTCTCTTGCATCTAGGGATCTCTACTGTGAAGGGATGGGATTTAGCTGCTTGTCGGGTTTGTCGGGGGTATTTATGTCATGGGGGCACAAGTGCTTGCAGTTCGTCAGAGCATTCACCATTAAAAACAGGCAGAGGGATGCAACGTTTCGTCGATGGCAGAGAGACTGAAGTTTAGATGCCAGTTCAGAGCCTATCAGATTGGCGACTTTCTTTTGAATCTTGTCTAGGAGCGAGAGACTAGTAGCAGATGCACGCAGCCCAAATGTGACAGCAATACTCCATACATGGGCGAACGGTGGCCTTATAGAGGTACAGGATACTTTCAGGTGTCAGTAGTTTTTTAGCATGGTAGAACCTATCTTCTTCGCAGCGGTCCTGGCAATGTTTTCAATATAATTGTTCCAACTCATGTTTCCTGTGAACATTAGGCCAAGCAGTTTGAAAGCTGTACTCTCAGATAGGGAGTCACTGGCCATTGCTGTTGGTGGCAGAAAAGGTTTCTTGTAATTATTGAAGGAAACCAGTTTAGTCTTGGCAGCATTGAATGTGACCATCCATTTATGTCCCAATTCCACTACAGATTGGAGGTCATCCTCTAGTGTTTCTGCCATTTCCTTAGTTATGTGTTCATTTGTTTTCCTGTCATGCCTGTTATAGAGTGTGGTGTCATCAGCATATATACCCATCTCAGATGCAGTTTTGTCGGGGAGGTCATTAATAAATATTAGGAACAATAGAGGTCCAAGGATAGACCCCTGAGGCACTCACGCATTTATATCATACTAGCATGGGCGCCTGGCGTTGCCCGGGTGTTTGGATGTGTATGCTGAGCAAAAAAAAAAAAAAAGTGGTAGTAGGAAGGCAGGCTCGAACCCGTACCGCAAAGGAGGAAAAGAACGAAGTAAAACCTAACGTTTATGCTGTTACGACCACCGCCAAACCGGAAGCGACATTTTTAAAAATTAAGGCTAGATAATATAAAGGAGATATAACTTTCAAAAATATCGGCGAAAAAAGTGACCCCCCCCTGTAGAAAAGTGCCTAGTTGAAGGGGAAGATATTAATGTTTTTAAACAATTTTTCGATATTTGTCGTATGAAATATCGAACTTTAAAACGATACTGATCTTGAAAAGATCCGTCGCCTCTATTGAAATTTTAAGGCAGACATGCAAACAGACATACATACATACATTTATATATTGGTAACTAAAAATTTTCGACCCAAACTGATAAAAAAGCTTGCCCTATCTCTGAATACACTTTATGTAAAATTTCAAATGTTTAGACCAGAAATTGTGTGTGTAATTTGGTATAGACCGCAGACGTCAATTTTTTAAAAAATTTGACCCCTATTATGACCCCTTAAAATTTATAGTTTCGGGCTCAAATCACTTTATTAAGTTAGATCCAGGTTCAAGGAACCTATATCTAAAATTTCAAGTGCCTCGACCCAAAATTGTCGGAGGAGTTTGGTAGAGTTCTTAAAGGTCAAATCGTTGAAATTTGACCCCTTAACAGCCAAATTTCTGGCTGTCACCCGTCACATCGATTTTCCCAAATCTCAGTACCCAGTATTTCAAATTTCGAGTCTATAGATTAAAAATTGACAGAGTTATTGCGTAGGGAAATGTACACAGACAGACAGACAGACACGTTCACTTTTATAGATATATAGATTGTTTAGATGTACAACTGTCGAGGACAACCTGGATTTTTCTCTTATCTAAGAAGGATTTAATTATGTTAAGTATTCTACCAGTGATACCGTATGATTTAATTTTCCTGAGGAGACCCTCATGCCATACCCTGTCAAAAGTCTTAGATATATCTAGAGCTACTGCTCTGCCCTCCTCCGCTTTGTCCAGTGAATGGTATATACGTCCAGAGATTATAGTGAGGATGTTTGCTGTGGAACGGGCTTGTCTAAATCCATATTGTTTGTCAGTCAAAAGTTTAGCATCTGTAAGGTGACAGACTAGAGCATGGTTAATTATGGTTTCAAATATTTTGGCGAAAAGTGGGAGGAGGCTAATGGGGCGATAATTTGTTGGATCAGTTCTTTCGCCAGAATTCTTGAATACTGGTACCACAGAAGCAGTTTTCCAACAGCCCGGAAAGCAAGATTCATTAAGGCATTTGTTGTAGAGTTTGGAGAGAACTGGAGCTACTTCGGCTGAGCACTTTTTTAATAGCACAGCTGGGATGAGATCAGGTCCACATGCTTTTGAGGTGTCAAGATTTTTTATGATAGCATGCACCTGAGCAGGGATGATTTTTAGATCGTCTAGTGTGGCGTCTGTCCGCAAATGAAAGTCAGGCAGGGGGTGGTTGGAAGGGTTCAGTGTGGAGTTAGAGGCTAACCGGCTGGCAAGCATATTAGCCTTGTCGGTTGCTGAGCAAACAACCTTGTGATTGTTGGTTAGTGAGGGAATTGTTGATTGCCCATTATTTACTACACTGTTGTAGATTTTCCACAAGTCACGATTTCCTAATTTTTGTGCTTCGATGCGTTTTTTAGTGGTTTCAGTAAATTCTCTCTTAGCTGTCGCTATTTCCTTCTTAACGTTACTTCTAGCTTCTATATACTTCTGTCTGTTTGAACTGGACTTATGTCTGTTAAATCTGCGGTATGCATGCTGCCTTTGAGCAATGGCAGTTGCGCAAGTAGAAGTAAACCATTGGGGAGAGTGGGGCTTGCTATAAAATTTCCGCATGGGCACAAGTCCTTCAATTGCTGACTCAACTACTTGAAAAATGTAATTCAAACTCTAATTTTTTTTTTCAATTAAAGGAGCAAAGACCAAATTGAAAAAAAAATAATAGGTTTAATAGCAAATTATGCAATATTTGTTTTTTTTAAAATCGGTTTTCTTTAAAAAGATTTAAAGAAAATCAACGTATTTGGACTTGCTTCGATAAATATATGTATACATAAATGCCAAAAACTCACTTAACTATAAAAAAATACTATTAAATGGGTAGTTCCATTCTTCATTGTTAAGAATTTATCCATATTTATATTTTAAATTCCATGTATTTTTTTAAATAAGTATTTGAAAACCCCGCCATTACGTAAGCATCTGTCAGTGATTAATCAAACGCTGAACCGGTGATTAATTTTGTTTTGAAATATGGTTGAACAGAAGGACATAAAAACCACACGTCCGCATTAGCTGTCTAGCCTTGCGCGTGAAGAAATTTATGCCTCCATAGCTGAAAACTAGTGACATTTTAATTATAAGTTTTTGTCTTAAAAAAAAAATACCAGTCGAAGAATTTTTTTTCCTCAAAGAAATACATGAGTTTTTGATTTAATATATTTAATTTCCACTTTATTAAGTGAATTTTTTTTTAATATATACATATAAAAAACAAAAAAACAAACATAATTTTCGTAATAAAACGAAACTTTCTGTGCAATATAAGAAGATTATAAGGTTTCATTTAAAAAAAACGTCAACGTGTTTTTTTAAAAAAGGTTTTAAACTTTGGACTTTACAGGTAAATTTGCAAATAACTGTATTTTTTTGTTTTAAATTAGCTTATTTTATTTATTGATCAATTTGTGATATATAAATTTGAGGTGAGAAAATTAATTATTTTCATTTTAACAGACATTTCAAAATGGGAGGGGGTGAATTAAAAAAAGAAATATATTCGGTTTATTGGAAAGAGTATAAAATTTTACATTGAACCTGAAAATATCGTAAATTTATTTATGTAAAATGTGTAACAATGGAATTATTTAACGTAATGTGTAACATTAGTACAATTTAAAGTAATATGTGTAACAGAATTTTTTCAGGTAATATGTGTTATATTAGAATTATTTAATGTAATATGCGAAACATTAGAATTATTTTATGTAATACTTGTAACATTTGCATTATATTAGTGTAATATGCGCAACATAAGAATTATTTTACATGATATGTGTAACATTAGAATTATTTGACATAATAAGTATACATTAGAGTTATTAGTGTAATAGGCGTAAAATTGAAATTTTTTTACGCCTGTGTAACATTCGAATTTAATGTAATATGCATGAAATTAGAATTACATGTATTATATAAGAGTTAATGTAATATACGTAACATCATCATTTAATATAATATGCATAACATTAGAATTATTAAATGTAATATGCTTAGCAGACATATTTCACATTATATGCATAACATTAGATTTATTTTATGTAATATGTGTAACAATAGAATTATTTAATGTAATATGCATAACATTAGAATTATTGTTCATATTTTGTTTAATATTAGAATTATTTAACATATGTGTAACATTAGAATTTTTTATGTAATATGTGTAACATTTGAATTATTTAAGGTAATATGTGTAACATTTGAATTATTTAAGGTAATATGTGAACCATTAAAATTATTTAATGTTATATTAAAATTTTTACATATGTGTAACATTAGAATTATTTAATTTAATGTGTAAAATTTTTTCATGTGATATGTGTAACACTATTCAATGTGATATACATAATAAAAATTACTATAATATGCATAACAAATGTTAATTTGAACAAAGAGCTTTCAGCGAATGTATCATTCGTCATATCAGTGATTGAGAAGGCTTCTTGTAATTTTTCTTTTTTTTTACATAGGAGTCACCACTTATCAAGGCCCAGAGGCCACTCGAGGATAAGTGTTAAAGACGGTACAGTAGTCAATGGGACAATATCATAGGAATCGTTAGTAGTGTAAATTTGGTAAATTGGATTACTTAAGGGGAACGGTTCATCAAGAACTTGTTTACGTAGGACTTGAAGACAACCTTATTGTAATCAGCTGAGAGTTCCACAGGCGTGCAGTTCTAAGAAAGAAGAAACGTTTAGGTTTAAGCACAGATAAAGAGTGGGGAAAATTATTGATATCGTTTTCAGCTAGACAAGTGTTTCTCATGAAAGTTTGGCGAGGGGGGACCATAGATTGGAGCTCAGGCGAGCACTTGCCATGAAAATAACGATAAAACAGAGACAGGCTCGCAACATCTTTTCTGTGAGAAAGACGTTGCAAGGAAGAGAAAAGGGCATCCCCTACTAGGCTACAAAATCTATTTTGAAATCTGTCAAGGCAGGATAAGTTGCTTCTAGCAGATCCTGCCCAGATGTGGCAACAGTACTCCATTCTTGAACGAACCTGGCTGTTATATAGGTAGAGAATTGTATCAGCAGTGAGATATCTACTGGATCGATAGAAGGATTCCACCATTTTTCCAGCGACCTTGGCAACGGCTTTGATGTACGTGTTCCATTTCAGATCAGGAGTAAAGAAGCCCAGAAGCTTGTCAAAACATGGAGTCTCCAAGATGAGAGCCATTCATTTCAATGCCAGATGAGGATCAGAGCGTGTATGATGTAAAGATAGAAGCTTGATTTTAGATGCATTAAAAGTAACCAGCCACTTCTTTCTCCATTGTACCATGTGCTCAAGATCAGAGGAGAGAGCATCAAAAACTAGGTCGTTTATGGTCTTTGATGTGTTGCCATAGATGGCAGTGTCATCAGCATAAATATCTATGAATGATCTAAGGATGTGATTTGGAAGATCATTGATGTAGATCAGAAAGAGAGTTGGACCCAGGATAAACCCCTGAGGGATTCCAGCATTAATACTATGAGCTTGTGATTTCTGCCCATCAACAACTACTCTTATGAGCCTATCAGAAAGGAAGCCTCCATTGAGAGATTTGTTAATCCTATGAGATACAACCGTAAGCACATCTGCTGTAGATCTAGCAGAACGGAAACCATATTGCATGTCACTAAGAAGGTTATTTTTGCTGAGGTGGTTGATTACTTCTCTATTTAACACAGATTCAAGTAACTTACTCATGACGTGCAGGAGACTTATTGGTCTGTACTGAGAAGGAGATGACCGGTCACCTTAATTCTTAAATACAGGGCATACTGATGAGATTTCCCAGGGTGTTGGTAAGCAATTCTCCTTAAGACATCGCTTAAACAGCTTTGTAAATATGGGAGCAAGTTCTGGTTGAAGCTTTTTCAGCACTATAATTGAAATGCCGCCAGGGCCAGTAGCTTTACTGGAATCAAGGTTTTTGATTAGCTTGGCAACATTACACACGGATATTTGTATGTTGCATAGTGTGTTTTCTGATACAGGAGGAAATATGGGGGGGGGGTTAATGGCCTTGGTTGCATAGGGTAGAATTAGCTGCAAAGTTCTTGGCAAAGAGTTTGGCTTTGTTGTCTGATGATGACGAGATTACCTCAGGTTCATTGATGATAGTTGGATTTTTGTAAGGGTATGAAACGGTCTATACCTACACTTAACTATTCTGTCAGGTCTGATACTATAGAGGACACATGCTTTTTAAACATGGCACACAGAGGTAGATCTGATATAAATGTATGGAAGCTATCCCAGTCAGCCAAAGTGTATCGATATACTGTACGATTGAGAGGTATGTCTGAGGACTTATTACATTTCATTTTTATCTTAACTGATATAACAGAGTGGTCAGAAGATCTTAGTGGAGACAGAATGGAAGATGAACATAGTTCAGGGCAAGTTGTGAGGAAAAGGTCTAGGAGACTTCCATACTAACCGTCAGTATCAGGCACATGGATGGGTTTGTGAACAATCTGAGTGAGGTCATAAGCAATGGAGAAATCATGACAGAACCTCCCCTCATCATCTGTCTTATTTGAGTGGGCTAACCATTCCACATTGTGAACATTGAGGTCTCCAAAGACGTGAATGTTTGCGGAAGGATGAGCAGACAGGATGTGGTCAATTTTCTCAGATATGCTTTTAAAGATAGTAACTCCGTTGTTTTGGGGGCGATAGAGAGTAAATATAAATGCAATAATGTGAGCAAGTGCAACCCAGAAGCACATAAAGGTAAGTTAGGAACATATTCTATGCCGATGGCGATCTTGGGTGTCAGATTTGGATGTTAGAGTATCCTTTAATTACAAACACATCTAGGGAAATAGTCAGTACAATGCCAGTTTCATTTAGGAATAATAGGTCTGGTTTAGTCCCCTGTAATTGGGTTTCAACCTCTGGAAGGTTGGAACGTAGACCCCTGATGTTGGAGAAGGAGACATGGTAATGGGGGTCTACATTGGAAGTTCGAGTTGTGGGTTTAATCATGTATTTTTTATGGAAAGTTTTCATGATGGAATTTTGGGATTTGTGGTATAGGTCGACAGACTTGCTCAGAGCAGGGCAGAGAGGGAAAGTAAGAGAGAAAAAGAAACAAAGAAATATATATATATATATATATATATATATATTTCATACCTCCAATTTGATTTTTTTTTTAACCCAAACAATGCACATTGCAACTTGGATGTAAGGGCTACTATTTGAGATTATGTCTAACAGGAGATTGTGGAGAGTTGAGCAGTGAGATGTTTGTTTACATTACATTAAAACTTTTGCAGAAGCAAGAAACAGAGGGGATTCCAAAGTCTAGCAGTCAGAGGAAAGAAACTATTAGAAAGCTTTCATCAATGAAGGGGTAGGATTATGTACGTCGAAGGGGGAGCACAAGTGCGATGAGTTTATCAGAGCACATGCCATTCAAATACTTGCAAAATAAACACAGGGATGCAACATTCTGGCTATGGGACAGAGGTTGGAGCTTGCCCAATAGTGTGGGGGTTAAGATATTAGTTTGACAACTTCAAGGTTGCGGTTAAAGTAAACTCTCCTTGTGTCTTTATTTATTTATTTGCAGACTGTTATCCTCATCTTTATAGTTGTTGTTGTTTCACCATGTTTCGGACAACTCATTCTCTGCCCTTCTTCAGGTCATAAGCTGTAACGGGATGGGAAGATATGAGAATGAAGATAACAGTTCACAAAAAAAATGAATGCACAAATTATGAAGCCTTATCTAAAAGGATTCCAAAAATAAATAAAATATATTAATAAAATCTCATTTTTATTATACTGTTTTCATATGATACTGACACTCAACCTCGGGTAATATAATCCTGCAGACTGACTGTTTCGCTATATCACAGGTTTTTAGTTAAGCTAGACTAGTACTCAGACAACGCCAGGAATCGAACTACACTCCTCCAGTGAATAGTCAGCAGTTCTGCTCCAAGACCGTTGGATCGGCACCCATAAATCATATCTCCATTTGTTTAAAGTGCTCCATTTGTTTGCTTAAGCTAAGGAACAGATGATATAATTTAATGAAATGGCTCTACCTAAAAAGGCAGGGGAAGGCTTTTATATAATCATCCTCAGACAGACTGTTTCGCTGTATCACAACTCTTCAGTGTGGATATATATATATATATATATATATATATATATTGGAAAAAATATCCTTCTTCAATTATATTTCACCCTTTATTTATACCAATCGTTTTATTTATGAAACTCAATGAATGTTAGATATAACTACAGAGCACATACAAATAAATGACAAAAGGTCTATATTCCATGTTGTTCATCTTACCGTTTATTTCTTTCAACATATTAAACTCATTAACTTTAAAAGAAAATAAAAAGCATATATTTATATACATAATATATATATATATATCTTATATACATAACAATATATATGTGTGTGGAAATATGTTTCTTTAATTCTATTTCACATTTAATTCATAATCCTTTAATTTATGAAGCTCGATAAAACTACAAATAAATGACAAAAGTCTATATTCCAAATTTCTAGATGTTGACCATCTTATAGTTTATTCCTTTAAATAAGTTGACACGCACAATTCTTAACTGCACCTGTTTCGTAGCACAAAATCATTATATCAATCGATGAATTTGTTTTGCCCTTAATTCATCAGAAAAAGCAGTTATCAATTTTAAGAGAAAATAGAAGCATATGGGCATGATTACAAAATCCGAAATTTTTCTTCTGATGAGTTAAGGGGGAAATAAATTAATTGATATAATGATTAAATGAATGATTTTGCGCTATGAAACAGGTGCTGCCAAGAATTGTATATACATATAAAACACACACACACACATTATATATATATATATATATATATTATTTAATTTTGATCTCACTACTATATTAATATATAGTTCAATATAATAATCAATAATGAATTATCTCTATAATTTTTTTTTTTAATTACATTTTCACCCCAAACAAGGCACATTGCCACTTTGGTGTAGGGGGCTACTATCAGTGACATAAGCTACTGGGGTACTATATGGGGAGTTGGGCCGCAAGATGTCAGTTCACATTACACTTGAACTTCTTCATGTCAGTACAGTTGAGGAAGTAGGAACCCGGAAGGGAATTCCGAAGTCTAGCGGTTCTGGGGAAGAAACTACTGAAGTAGAAGGCTCTCTTACATCTAGGGATCTCTACTGTGAAGGGGTGGGATTTAGTTGCTTGTCGGGTTTGTCGGGGTATTTACGTCGAGGGGGTACGAGTACTTGCAGTTCGTCGGAGCATTCACCGTTAAAGTACTTGTAGAACAGGCAGAGGGATGCTACATTCCATCGATGGGACAGGGGCTGAAGCTTAGATGACAGTTCAGAACCTATTAAGTTGGCGACTCTCTTTTGAACCTTATCTAGGAGTGAGAGACTAGTAGCAGATGCACAGGCCCAAATATGACAACAATACTCCATACATGAGCGAATGG